>NC_089280.1:34668007-35043007 GCF_963678975.1 Dysidea avara
ACACACAACACACATACTACACACACAACACACATACTACACACACAACACACATACTACACACACAACACACATACTACACACACACACACACACACACACACACACACACACACACACACACACACACACACACACACACACACACACACACACACAACACACATACTACACACAACACACATACTACACACAACACATACACACTACACGCACCACACTACACACACAACACACACATACTGCACACATCACACACACACACCACACACACACACACACACACACACACACACACACACACACACACACACACACACACACACACACACACACACACACACACACACATACTACACACATCACACACACTACACACACACACGCACGCACACACACACATACCACACACACACATACACTACACACACTACACACACACACACACACAAACTACACACAATACATACACACTACACGCACCACACTACACACACACACACAACACACACATACTACACACATCACACACACACTACACACACACACACACACACACACACACACACACACACACACACACACATACTACACACATCACACACACTACACACACACACGCACGCACACACACACATACCACACACACACATACACTACACACACTACACACACACACACACAAACACACATACTACACACAATACATACACACTACACGCACCACACTACACGCACCACACTACACACACACACAACACACACATACTACACACATCACACACACTACACACACACACGCACGCACACACACACATACCACACACACACATACCACACACACACATACACTACACACACACACACCTGCAGACAACACAGTTTCTTTAGCAGTTGATGGCCTGGTTGTGTCCCCTGCTCCATCCTTCGATGGTTGGATGTTATCAGACTCAACACTGTTAGCTGAAAACTGAACAAGAAAGAAAAAATTCCAATAACAATTGGGAACAATTTTAAAATCCAAATCACGGGCTTAACTAATGATATAAAATCCTTAGCTGCCATCAAGTGAGGAACTCAGTAACTCAGGTCACTGATAACACAATTGATATTCTTTGAATGGTTTTCATCTCTCCTGTATTAGAATGTCTGACTGCTATATTAGAGTACTTGACTGATCCCACACCTAACACCCTAGGATCACACCAGTGTCAGGGGCAAATCTAGTTACTAAGGCAGGGGGAATACTGGTAGAAGTGACTGCACAGTGTGAAGTAACAACATGCACAAACATGTCAGTGTAAAAGTATGACAAGAATTTCTTGTTAGGGTGGGAATGGAATCAGAAACTCTATATATAGTGGAACCTCAGTTATCCGAACCCCTTGGGACCAGAGGTGGTCCTTAAGTCTGAAAAGTCTGTATCTCTGAAACTGTGTATAAATAACATTAAAATAACACAATGAAAATTTTTAAAAATATCAGTATTTTCAACTACCCTAATAGAACAGTCACTACTGTAATAGAGCAGTCATTTCCGTAATTCGGTTAACCGAGAATCCGGATAAGTGGGATCCAGATAGTTGAGGTTCCAAGGTGTAATTGTTTGATAAAATGTTTATAATATTAAACTGCTCTTAGTTGTTTTATTAGAGTTGCTCAATCTCTAACGTTCTAACCCACCTAGTTCCCCTTACTATGGCTATAATGGGTAGCAATTCCATGGACTGATTTGGACATATTGTACACAGATATAAACTGCATCAAAAACGCTTAAATTTTGTCTATCTATGTATAAGTTCTGAAGGTAGGGGGCATTAGCCAGTGCCCCACCCTAAATCTGTCCCTGAGTGATACATGACCAAATTCCACCAAGTTATCCTAAATAATGCTTACCACTCTAGAAGATAGCTGAGATTGAAGGCCGGACTGAGGAGGCAGAAAGCCAAGGTGTTGGAAGTCAGTGTGATTATCACAATATAAACGACTCAGTATTCTCCAGGTCTGAGCCACGCCCCTCTTGCCAAGTCCCTCTGCAACCTGTAACCATGACATCACATCACTATAGAATACATAAAAATTAGATAGGGATGTTTTGGCTAATATGTATAAGTGATAAAGGAAAGAAACTGATACTAGTAAGAACATTATTTTGACTACTGTATAGCTGGAAACTCTCAAGGGACGAAACTTTCACGAATTTAGCGAGTAATGGTAGCTTCGTGAAAATATAATCGTGAAATGTTTCAGGCTTACACACATAGCTATTACCAGTCTCCAGACTTTCGTGAATTTAAAAACTCGAAAATCAGATTTTAACACAGTTTTGCAAAAGTTTCATCCCTTGAAAATTTCCCACTAACTGGCATAAAACTATGACCACAAGATAGACAATAATACAGAATTTGTGAATTGTACCTACTCAAGTAAATTAAAAAATAGACCGAAATAGGACATAACTATATGATGTCACTGGACATCATGTGATAAAGCACCCTTAACAGGTACTCATTGTATCAATGTAGGATTTGTTGCTAATGTACAGTAAGTTAAAGCATTCTAGTAAGACATTTAGTTGAAAAACTGGTAAAGAGGATGGTTTTGCCTGTGCCTAAGCCTGGTGTATAAATTGGCACAGCAACCTTATAGTATAGTTATAGTATAGCGGCACAACCAAAAAATCGTGCACTTTTTCATAAAGCCATGAAACTTTCCACATTAATAGTACTCCTCAATACATGTATTTTTAGATATAGTGCCATAGCTGATTTGACCTTTGGTGACCTTTATAGCCATTTTTGTACAGAAAATTGATCATTTTTGTCTTTAACTCCCTGAGGCAGTAATTAACTTGTTAAAACATGGTACCAAACAAAAGATCTTGCTGATAGTAACAACTTGGTTTTTATTTGAAGTCAATAGGTGATTTCATTACAAAGTTATGATCATTTTTATTAGCTACAAAATTTGATATATTTACCTGCCCTTGAGGTGTGAATTACCTGTGGGCAGATAATTATGCATAAATAATATTATATATTTATCAAATTTTGAAGCTAATAAAAATGATCATAACTTTGTAATGAAATCACCTATTGACTTCAAATAAAAACCAAGTTGTTTCTATCAGCAAGATCTTTTGTTTGGTACCATGTTTTAACAAGTTAATTACTGCCTCAGGGAGTTAAAGACAAAAATGATCAATTTTTTGTACAAAAATGGCCATAAAGGTCACCAAAGGTCACCAAAGGTCAAATCAGCCATGGCACTATATCTAAAAATACATGTATTGAGGAGTACTATTAATGTGGAAAGTTTCATGGTCTTATGAAAAAGTGCACAATATTGCCAATTTTGGGGGCTACGCCGCTATACTATTACTGTTGAAGCTTCAGAGCTCAAACTCCCAACACAATACCATATTTGTTCAATTACAAAACTGAACTGCATGCTTGTTTCTAGTAGAATTAAGACTCAAATTCAACACCTCCATAATAACCATCCAATCTACAATACATCCAGTGAGTTTCAGTGCGACTAAATTTTTGTCACTTCAAGAACACGTAATTCACAAATTCCTGGCCATCAATTTTTCCCAAGTCAAAAACTTTTATTACACATGTCCACTTCAATTAATGCTCACCTTGTAATTGTGTTCACAGATTTCATGTAACGAGACACCTTGGAGCTTGTATGATGTAGCCATAGTAACAAAACAGTCTCTTTTAGGTGTTTTCTATAAAGGATTGATGATTTACATTACAGTGGAACCTAACTAGCTCTCTTAAAGGACTCTGAATTAAGAACATAATTATGGTACACGTACAAGGACAAAGAGAGGTCCCAACAAGCCTAGCTCAATACATATGCATTTGATGTCTGTGTTATATAAATGTCTGGGTTGCAAAGTTCTGTTATAGAAAAGATGTCAACAAACCTTTGAGTACTGAATGTACTCCCTGAGGGTGGAGTTCACATCAAGGAATGCTGGTTGTGAAGCTGTCAAAGGATCAATGTCTTCTGTTTGCTTGCGAAAAGTAAATGGTCTCCAGCTCCCAGCAGCATATTGGCCATGGTTGCTAAGGGGAAAAGGAACATCAGAAACTGACCATGACACAGACAACAGATATACCTGTACTAGAGTATTATTATCACAAATCAAGGTATGACATGCAAATAGCTGTATCAGCTCTACATAAGTGATGAACTGAAGTGGAATGGAAACCATGTGCTGTGTAGGCTGGGTCACATGATCTAAGAAGACCTCACACAACTGCTGCTGTGACTGACAGGAGGGGCTCTTTCATGGTTCATGCAGCAACTGACTAGGACATTGGAAGACGAAAGCTTGACAAAGCTTCAGGACTGCAGAAGTTAATGTGCCCAACCCCTTCACTCAAGCAAAGAGTATACTGGACTCCTCTCTAGATTAAGTATACTGCACACTCATTACTGCAAGTCCTGTTCAGAACTAGCCTGAGTATATAGTAGCATAGGGGATCAGGGAGAGTAAAGACACACACACACTATATCACTATTAAAAAGAATTAGAGAGAGCAGGTATATTATCCCACTTGCCAACGTACAATAACTACTCTTTACTCATCACATGCAGGAAACTCAAAAGCAATATGATCATAAACAGGACATCCATGCACATAACCAAACAGAATGAACATCATAGTACGTTTCTCACAAGCATCCACTGCATGGCTGAAAATATCTTAGGGATGAGCATAAACAAAAGAGTAGCATTCTGCTGACAAACACTGTTAACTAGATACTGTTATCTTTTGAGCGGACAAGACCACATGATACACCTCTTCCATGTCCCTGGACTCATACACTTGGCTGATAAGTAGACCAGCTCTTGATAAATACAATACAACGAGTACACAGTGATAGTACAGAAGTCCTCCGTCATGACTTCTTCATGTAGCAAATATTCTTTCCTTATGGTCCACCATACTCTGAGCAAGTACAAAATACGTAGCTGCACTTGTGGCCTCTGGCAATTATCCTGGTTCCATTTAAAATAGACTGGTGTACCAGAGAGGCAGAGACTGCCAAATCTATAGCTAGTGGCACTGAGATTTTTATGGGTAGACACTCCCATAGCTACCCTGTACCAACTCCCAATCATAGACAAGTCATTGGCAGCCCCCCAGATCTTGAGCAGGATATAGCACTAGGTAATGAAGGACAGCAAGGACAGCTGCTTCTTCCTTTGATGTAGCAGGGGCTGACAGCAAAATGCCATGAATCTAGAGAATATGCTTTCAACCATCTGGAAAGGTCTGTTATAGCTCTATGGGCTTTCGGGAAGTTTTGGCAGAACGATCCATTTGTACAAGGTGGCCATCTACAACTGAAGAATCATACCAATAAGGGAAAGCTCCTCCTGGCAACTGAGCCAAGCCAATAAATTCCCATCTTTTGGTCTTCTCAACCGTTGAAGGAATGCTGAAGCTGTGGAAGGCTCAAGGTGGGGATGGGGGGGGGGGGGGGGTCCCCCTAGGCAGTGCAAACAATGTCCACTGACAGAAGGTTTGGGTTAAACAGCAAAATTAATGGTAGCCCAGCAGCACAATTCTCAGGGTAGACCATAACTCCATGGCAGGTAAAGTGTGTTGCACTAGTTGGAAAAGCAATAAAAAAAAAAGCAGCTCATCCTCGATGTTTGCTGCTCCACCAGTAGTTTACCACTAAACAAAATGGCTTCAATGAAATCAGGAGTGATTTTGAATGCCAATCAACATGATAGAGCTGCTCTAAAGCCATATAACACATTAAATGTTGTGAAGCTAAACAGATGGCTATACAGATAGGGTGCCATGAAGTGCTAACAAGCTGATGATAAAAACATTAGTTGCACCATTTATTAGTACTACAACTACAGTCAACAAGGGTAGACATGATATGCCATTGATTCTATAAAGAAATTGTCCAAAGAATATCTCCAGCGTGTGTATTTTACAATTACATGAGCAATGGACTAAAACAACTACACCCCATAACAACTATTAGAACAGACGACTTATTAGTACATATTGAACATAATGACTGTTATGGCTACTTTTTCCCAAACACAAGATCCAAACAAGACACAAATGCTATGGAAGGGTTTGTGTGACATGATGCTGTGAGCTTTGCTATCTGTACTGATGAAGACAGAAACCAGGCACTTGAGAAGATCATAGCTTATGACAACAATTCATGGTATAACATGTTTTTGCAATTTTCATTGTGTTCCACTGTAGTCAAGTGGACATACGGGAAAAAAATTGCGTGAGCAGTAACGAAATGCAGATATTTATTTAGGAGCTGGCTGCTTAATCTATCAAGTGATTATGAGGGCAAGTACCAACCCAGCACAGCATTGCTGAATTGAATGTCCAGTGGAAGGTAGTAGATGATCTACAGGGTCTTGATAAGTGTTTAAACTTTGAGCCAATGAGGACTTAGAGAACTGACACAGAGAAACTATCTTGTTACTTTGTAGGCAAGTATCCCCAGTGAAAAAAATTTGGTTCGAATCTGGAGGGAAACTTCACTGGAAAAATTGTTTAAGGGAACATGGAGCTATACATGTATGAAAATTGAATCATTTCACCTGTACACATGACCTGTACCAGATAGACACTACTAGTACACTACAACATGTGATGTTCAGTTGTAATTTGTAAGCATCAGAAATTTCTTTGCAGTAGTTATCTGATGTTATTGTTCTATTAGAGTAGTTGTTAAAACAATTAATTTCACACACGCACGCACGCACGCACACACACAAACCAGTGCTAGAAATAGCATAACAGTCAGCCATTTTCCAACAAACTATGACTACCAAAATATTTTCAGTAGCACAATTTAGAGTATATTTTAATGGGGTCCCAATATTGTAGTCTGAAGTACAAAATTCATATCCCAACACTATGGGTGATTCCCCCAGGGTTACACTACTGAGTCAGAGTCCATGGACTAGAGACACAAACCCCATACGGGAGACAGGATGATGCTTACAGTGTCAACTTACTTCGACGATGTTAGTGAGTTGTGTGATCGGTGTGTAACATAGTCCCCACAGGCGTGTGCAACATTGTCATCACTGCTAATTGACAACCCAACTGGTGTCTATGGGAACAACAAGACAAGAATGAACAGTGGATATAAGCTAATTAGAACGTATAACCACTGATGTAGTTTAAATGTTTGAAGCAACGCGGTTTATGAACATAAAAAAATGAGAGGTTTAGTACAGGTAAGCATGGAGACAGACCTACATTCGGCCTACAACACTTCTATGCCAGCAGCTACGTTGTGTTTTCAAGTGCTTTTGTATCTTGATCATCCTTGGCCAAGGTGAGAGTCAAAAGCCTAACAAGAAATTTCTTTGCCTTAGAAGTAGTACAAGCACCATTGGTAAAGTAAATACCACAATCAATATGTATATATCTAGAATTATAACGTGAACTTTATACACAAATGTTAAGAGTGTTTAGTAGGCGTTAAGTTAGTAGTTACAAACTTATTATTGGAGTTTGACTGATCAGAGTACAGGATAGTACCTCCTTATGGTAGCCTTGCCCCACTTACTGCCTTTTCTGCTGGTTTAATAGTATCTTGAATTCCTTCATAGATAAGTTTACCATCCTTGGAACATGACAATATGTTTGTGTCATTTAACCAAGCGAAAGCTGTTGAGAATACATGTGGGTGTGTTGGAGGTGTATTGTGGGCGTGACTCACCTGTGACATCATCCGAGTGTGACATGAAGGAAGCTAAAGGAATGTAGGACCTTCGGATATCCCAAACTGCCACCATGTTGTCGAGAATTTGAGAACAGCTGAAACAATTGAGTATACAACAGTTGATCACTAAACGTATGTGCATGTACATACATGCACACAACACAGACAGACAGACAGACAGACAGACATACACATGGCAAACCTAGCAATATGGTATTTGTGTGAAGGTCTCCACTTCACCCTAGCAACTGAGGACATACCATATATTGAATGTACCTCCCTAGGCCTTGACACATTAGCTTGTAGCTCCAGTATCTGTCAGTACAACACACATGTAGTAATACTCATACAATCAACTAACAAAAACCCTTTTCCACTATATTATGTACATTATCAGGTGGCCAGGTAACTTTGTATACACAAAAGACACATTTAAGATTAGACAGCTAGGTGACCTTGAAACACTCACTTTAATACTCTTGTCTCTACCAGCTGAAGCAAGCCAGTGAGTGTCAGCATCAGGATGCCAACTACATGAGTACGCAGGTCCACTGTGTACTTGAATACTCTTGAGAGCTGAGTCTGGGTATCGCCTGTCCCAAATCTACAAAAAAGATCGGTACAACACTTATAGCTAGTGCTATAGTATGCTAACACACCTGTACTGTTCCGTTGTCGTAGGATACAGCAAACTGCATGTCACGAGGATATGGATGAGGACATATCTACACACACACACACTACACTATACAACACATCAACAATACTGTACTAACCTTAACATCTCTTACACTGTCCACTCCATTGAATCTCTGTACCGGTTGTTTAGTACGAATATCCTAACCAACAACAGTCAGCACAGGTGTATGCAACTATAGTATACCAGTTATACACTTGATTGAACTGTAAAAGTTTTTGTACTTGTTTTACTTTTAACAATATAATTATGACTGGTGAACTTGCACGTATTGGATTAAAAAAAGGCAGACTTTATGTTTTGGTCTGAATGTGCACCCCAATTGTCAAAAGTTATGCTGGTTTCAGCTGTGTTCAGCCTGCTACACAGCATTACAAAATGAAGAACAGAATGGGAAGTTAAAGTACCTTTGCAAATCAATTCAGTCACTACAGAAAATATCATGTTGGGAAGCCATCATGTGCTACCATGAATCGACACCTTACACTGTCAGCAAAAGATATGGGCGACAAAGGAGGACAAAGCATTGTACATACTGCGGTATGCCAAAAGGCACTTATTGGGCTGAAGCAACATCTAACAGTGCAAGTCTGTAGTCTTAGATATTATTGAGTTACAATTGTCTGAAGGTATCAGGCAGTTAGTTTGTCAGTAGAATATTCCACTGAATATTTTGGGTCATATGCTGAAGGCACTTTAGGGCTTGAGATACTGTCAAGGTGTCATTTAGGTAATGATAATATGTATAATATATTTTATGGGAAAGTGCAAACCTCCATAATCCCTAATATACTGTACCACACTACCATACCTATGTACGGAAAATACAGCACAAGGGGGCGTGTTGAGAGGCTAATACAGCATGAGGTGAAGCCGAGTGCTGTATTTGCCTCGAGACACCCCCGGAGTGCTGTATTTTTCATACACACAGGTATAGGTGGTGCTTTAAGTGTTATATTGCACTTCCTGGCTCGGAGCGATTTTCTCTAGTACTCACACTCCTTAAATGAATACTCACCGAGTATTAGTATTTGTTTCAGCCCTAATTTTTGGTGATCATGATATCAGTAAGTGTTTATATAATCTACTTCTAGTCGTAGAACACACTAATAGGATTAGTTTGGCTAGTTTTAGCAATTTGCAATGTTATGCACATGATCAATCGTGCCGTCTTAGTAGAGTTGTGTTTAAATAGCTTCGTGATCAGACAATCAGTAAGTGTTTATACAATCTATTTCTAGCTGTAAAATGAACTGATAGGATTAGTTTGGCTGGTTTTAGTGATTTACAGTGTTACGCATGTAGGCCTATAGCTAGGGTCATTTTCGTAACATTCCTTAAATAAATTCTCCACATAACTGTACTGTATTTACAAAAGTGTGCTGTATTTGCCAAATTAAGCACACAACTGTTCTGAAGTAGTTACAGTACTGTATGGACAGTACGGTAAGCAGCACCACTTTGACCCTCCCACGCAAAGTACAATATAATGGTACAGGAAAGCCAGTTACAATATTAGCTCACAGGCTAACTTGGTCACTGGTCAAGCCATGTAGGGCAAGCATAGCAAAATTGAAGGAACTGGCACAGCTCTACTGATCAAGAATGATAAAGCTTCGTCAACATTTATTTCAATTTCGTGAAGTGGTTCAAATCACCACACCAATTCATGAAGCTAACTTTATACATTATAAACACAACGCATACAGATTATGATAAGGCCACTCCACTCTGTTTCCCATCCACCGCCCACATCTAGTTACTGTCAGCTCTAAATATTCCATTATTTTCTGGTTATTCTTGTATACCGAGTAAAGCCATCATGAAACAGTGTCAGCCGTGCTATCAGGCTAGCCCGAACTTCATGTTTGTGTTATTTTTGACTTAAAAATGAAGGAACAAGCTTAAGCACGCTTTTATGCAGCTTTTTTATGATTGTGCCAGGCAAATGATGGCTTAAAAAGCTGCCAATCTTATAACGAAATAATGGAAATAGACTGCTCGCCTGCCTGCACGTAAATATGTCCTAGCAACATCATGTGAGTTTTTATAGTCTACACTTTATTCACACACAGAGTAACACTTACAATCGTTTGCATTGTACAATCTTGGGAGCCACTTATGAGCAAGTGAAACTCTCGAAGATGCCAACAGATTTTATTAACAGCTCTCTGGTGTATATCCTTGAATACATGCTCTGTAAGTCAGTCAGTCAACACATCACACACACAACAAACATTACCAATCTTATTCTTAGCTGCCCTGCTGTGTAGATTCCACAACACTATGCTGCCATTATTGGGAGCACTGGCTAATAAATGGTCTACAAATTTAAGTGCACAGCCATAGAATTATTACGATATAGCTGACAAAAGCACGTATTACCTTCCTTAGGGTTCCAATGCACGTCCTGGCAGCCGTAATTTAAGTTGAGAGATTTTATCGGGAGATCTCTGAGGTCCATATGTACGGAGAGTTGGTCGGACGAAAGATTGACGATCTTAAAAACTGAAAAACCAACTAGCCACCTAACTCAATATAAAACCTCCTACCTTTTCTGCCAGCCACTGCGGCCATGGTAGCTTCACGATTTGGCCGCTCATTTGTACCCAACGTACTACAAGACTGCTCTAAACTTAACATCGGCATCTTGCACTTTATTTAGAATATAAACTGAGACCCAGATGTTTAGAATACATTATGCATAAATGGACAATGATATGTTCATGTGTAAAGTTCAATAACGCGGGCTCCTTCGGGGACTTCTACGAGGACTACGATCTCTTCTTCTTGGGCTCCTGTGTGTAATATTATAAAATGTCAGAGGGCATCATATTCCATCAAGTCTTACCGGTCTTTCCTGGGGCTGTAGCTTTGACTACGACTCCTACTCCTACTGTGGCTCTTGCTCCTACTACGACTCCTTGAATAAGACCTAGACAAATTAAACAAACCTTGACATTACTACAATAGCCCAAGACATGAATAAACTGTAGAAGCAACTGACGTACAATCCTGTACCAAACTTACTGATGCTATAACATGGTGTGATGGTAGCTAGAAGAGAAAATAAGCGTAGCTGAAGGTTGAGTGTTTTAGGTGCGAAGCAGTTTAAGCAGAGTAGACTGCTTGTTGTTGACTGGGCTGGGCGTTTAGTTGGGTGGTAGTTGAGTAGTTATAAGCGAAGAAGCGTAGTGTAGTGAAGGGTGTTAAATGTTGTAGTAGGTTTTAGTCCCTGTAGATATTCAGTTTTAAACACATTCAAATAAACAAATCCCATACCATACAAAATCACTTACAAAAAGATTTTACATTACCTTCTACGGCGCCTTCCATCACCGCGGCTATAGCGCCCTCCACCACCGCCTCTCATTCCAGGTTTACTACTGCTTCTTGCCAATTCAACTCTAATCCTCACTCCACACACATGGCGCCCGTCCATCGCATGTACAGCGTCTTCGGCATCACGCGGATCTTCGAATTCAATGAATGCGAACCCTGGAGGATTTCTCGCGACCCAAACTGACTTCAAAGCTCCATAGGCTTCAAATTCTCTCTCCAGTTCTTGTTTAGAACCTCCCGAACCAAGATCACCAACATAGACTTTACTCGACATGTTGTGGCGGTTTCTTTTCCGCTTGAGCACGTGCTATAATTAAGTTATCACGTGATGTTTACAGCTAGCTAATTTATTAGAATACGTTTCCATGTCAGCCGATAAAGAGCTACTTAGATACTGTCCAGAGAAAGATTTACCTGATGAAATTAAAAGTCTACCGAAAAATGAAGTGGTGTGTCAATTCTGTGGGGTTAGCTACCTCATACATCACGAGATAAAGGAGCTCCAAGGGAAATTAAAGTATCTGGAGTCATGCAGCAATCAGTTAGAAGAGTGTAGGAAAAGAGAAAATGGAATTTTGCAGAAGATTGAAGAGCAGAAATTGTTACTGGATTCTCAGAATACAGAAATAGAACAGTAAGTTCTTGTTCTGCATTAGTCTCGCTTAGCCAGACCCTTTTCTTTCTTTTGTGTGGGGGCGGGAAAGAAAAAGGTCTGGTGAACATAGTATAGCTTCGTTGTTGGGCTATCCCGATATTGTGGGGATTCTACTGCGCAGCTTCCGGATTGTTGATTGGTATGAATGACGTGTTTGTTAATAATTGCATCATTTGCATCCTGTTACCATAGCTACTACTGAAATATCTATGGTAACAGGACGCAAATGCAGCAGATCACGTCATTTGTACCAAACAACAATCCGAAAGCTGCGCAGTAGAATCCCCACAATCTCGGGATAGCCCAACGACGATGCTATACTGTGTTCACCAGACCCTTTTCTTTCCCCGCCCCCACACAAAAGAAAGAAAAGGGCCTGGCTACGCGAGACTAGTTCTGCATACAAGTTATATTGTGTGTTGATACAATTAATGAAAGGTGTTAAAATACTTTTACTGAGACCCTAAAACTGAACTGCTATCAATGTGTATTTTGCTTGTATAACATTTGTCATAACATTTTTGAAGGTTAAAAAATGGCATTACTGAAGTGAGAACCAGTAATGAAAAGTTGAAGATGTGTGTTCATGAGAAAGAGTCACAATTAACAGAAAAGAACAAACAGTTTAAATACATGAGGTTGGTAGCATTATTATATATTATAGGGCAAGAAATTTTCATGGGATAATAATTTTTGTCAATTTCGTGGTGCAAACAATATCCATAAAAATTAGTGATTTTTTAGCCCACGTGTAATATGAAACTAATTTGTAGCACGAAGATCGCTTAAGCAGTTGATGGTTTTTCCAGCTGTTAGTTCAATTTCTCTGCTACAGTATTTTAAGAGGAAGAATTGTGTGCTCCCTGACCCGAAGCCCTCTTTTGGATTCCTTTCCCTGTATGGTCTTCACTTGTTTATTAGCTTCGATTATAATTTGCAGGGGAACAGAAGCAGCTAATTTGCCTTTCCGCAAAATTATAGTGGATGGAACTGAGTGGGTGTGAATAGGAAATACACCAGCTTGCATAGTGTAGCTGCAACTGTGAGGCATTTTGAAGGCCAAGCACCTTGTGGGACTGGAAGAACTTTTATGAAAAGGAGTAGTGGGAAAAGTGTGAGGAGGCTAAAGCCTCGGCTAAAGCAGTTGAGGATGTAACTGTAGCAGAAGCCAAAAACCTACTTAGTAAAAAAACGAGGCAGACCTCAGAGAGAAACTGGACACATATTTTCAGAAGTATATTATAGCTATGAGGTTCAGAAGAACACTAGTGGGATATTTGGAGCTGCGAGAGGGATATTGTTGGGGCATAGTAAATCAACACTTGATGATTTACAATTGAATCTGACTCAAGGGTGGGCAAAGCAAGTGTTACGTAGAATGGGTTTCACAAAGAGGAGGGCAAACTCCAAAGCAAAGATCATGTCCCACAAATTTGAAGATATAAAGAGACTGTTTTTAATTCAGAATACCACCAAAATTAGTCATCAATTGGAACCTTACTGCAATGAAGATTGTGCCATCGTCTAACTGGACAAAATGTGTTAAAATTACCGTTGTTGATGACAAATGTCAGATTACAGCCATCCTCGCTTGTATTTTGATGGATACTTTTCTTCCAGTACAGCTTATCTACATATGAGGGAAAGACTGAAAAGTGTCACCCAAGTGTGTCTTTTCCTGCTGGTTGGCATATTAGCCACACAGACACCATTGGACCAACAAGAACACAACAATAGATTATTTGCACAGTTGCAATTGATCATTGTGGAGAAAATGCATAAAGATTTGCTGCTTGATTCAAGCTATCCAGCTCTTGTTATCTTTGATGTTTCAAGTGCAAGTGCGCTCCTACTGTTAGCAAATGCTGAAAGATCACACTTGTATACGACAATCCCAAGCAATTGTACAGATAGGCTACAGCCACTCTACTTGAGCATGAAAACAAGGCTGTAAAACAGGGCTGAAAATGGTATGGAAAAGAGCTATGTAGGCAGCTGAAACAGGGTGCTGAGGAAGAAGTGGACTTACTATTAACCATTATCAGATCGGTGGATGGTGAAGTGCTATATCATCACCTTGTTGCTCATCTGTTAGTGGGTTTAGAGCAGCAGGAATCAGATGCTTGCAAGTTTATGTAAGAACACTGTGGTCCTATTGCTTAACATAAGTATATATTATGTAACTCGGCTTATGTATTATCATTTCTGTTGAACAGTTACATTACAACTAGCTAGTATTTTACATACGATGCAACATGAATCACATTATTTGTATAATAATAATAATAAATGTGACCGAATCTTATGCAAAAGTTGTGGGCAAACGATTGGAAATTTCAGTAATTTTAAAGCAATTTTTGTACATTTGGATAAAGCAACTATTAAACCTTCTTGCTGTGAAGTTCACGTACAAAGCTTCCTTTTTATAGAAGATATGGACTAGTAATTTCACATGTATAGGACGCCAATTAGCTTACAAATTGGGAGATTTGTTCAGGTGATGAGATTATTGAAGTCTTCAGATTATGATACGTGCAAAGTAAAGAGAAATTTGACCGATGTGTCCAAAATATCAGGTCACAAATGTAACTGTTCAGGTAAAAAGTTTTTATACATGTCACAGTTTCAATTCCGATAACAAGAAATACAGATGTTTCTTAATTGCAGCTATTGAATAATAATTATAACAGTTACATCATAATGGAAAGTTAACAAAGTACTTGCCCTGCAAACAGTCATTCAGGTGTGCATGTATTTTATCCTGCTTGAAGCACATGGCATGTAAAGGATCTTGGGTAAACACCAGTGCTATTGTAGGGGGCACTGCTGCTATCTTGAAACTTAACCTGTTATCAGAAAATATTTCTGATATAGCTCTCTTCAGTGTATCATCAACATCATCAAATAGTGACTCAAATATGTTGACAACCCTTCCCACTGTACTTGCAATGACAACCATGACAGAAAAGTATTTGGATGATGTAGTTGTTAACCAATTTCCCAATATGTCGCTGTTTAGGAGTTGAATTGAACCTAACAAATGAAGGAAACTGATTCACTAATATTCTTTGTGCAGCGTTAATATGCATGTCGGTAAGTCAGCCATCATTACAAATTGCTTCATGTTCTAATTCTTGAAGAGAAGTGTTTAAAACATGAATCCATTCTAACTCATCAGTAGCCATCAACTACCACCACACAATCACCATCACCTCATGTCAGCATTTTTACTGCTGCTATCTCCTTCATGATTGATGGAGTCTTGACCATTGCTGATTACTCATCTTTGTTCTTAGACTCTTTTTCAGTAACTTTTACGATGGTTATAGCATTAATATCTTCAATTAATCCTTTCTTCTTTATCATCTCCACCTCATTGGATAAATAGAGCACAAAGTGCGGACAACTCCCTAGGCAGATTGCCTACAATGCTTCTTTCATGCAGCACAGCTGCTGCAAATGGGTCGTATCGACTCGTATGGACTGATTGTTTCCCTGATGCATGGCAGCACTTCTCCAAAATTAAACAACTGTATGAAAACAAAGCTGCAGCTGACGATCACTAAGAACTGCTAAGCAACTAATAAGCTAAACCACGCAGTAGCTAGCTGAGTTACGTAATGTGACGAAATTGCATCATCAATAGCTATGAAAATTAATTACCACAAGAATTACAGATTATAAAGGCTTTTGCTGATCCATGAAAATTTAATACCACAAAATTTCTTGCCCTATGGTAAGCCACTACTGTTAAATGTGTTCTGTTTGTAGGGAAATGTTTAATGAAAGACTTCAAATTCAAACATCTAATTTGTTAAGTGTTAAAAGAGACATTTCTACTGCTCGTAATCAATTACAGTCTCTTTCAAGAGAGCAATGCGATTCCATCTCTTCTGTGACAGCAAAAATTAAACTGACGTTAACAAAAAATCTAGCAATTTTGTTGGAGAGAATATCTCAGCTGTCCACCCAGTATGACCAGCTCTGGCAAGTCAAACGAAACATGGACAGTGAGAATAAAAGACTTGTGGACTCCATTAAAGAGAGTGAATCTCAACTGAACCAAAAAACAGAAGAGGACAAAATTGTATTGTCACAGTTGAGAAGGGAAATTAATGGTAAAACAAGTGTTGTGTCTACTGTACACATCTACACTACACTCTGACATATTGTGTGTGTACATGTGCCCATAATCAGACATTACACTACAACCTGTACTTCAACTAAGACCATATTTTGCAGTAGCTACTTATTTTGTGTGAACTTTTCACTAGCGTCCAACACTATTATGTATGGTACACCTGAGAATTACAAATAGTAGCTGTGTTTTGTAGCATAGAAAATTCTTTGCTGTGTCATTTATATCCCAACTCAACATATGAGTTTACTTGGTCCTGTTGTGTAAATGTTTGTTCCCATGTCCTACAGATCTCAAGGAACAAATGACTCAGTCCAGTAGTGATTTGGCAGCTGAACAACTTATCAAAGAGAACTTGGAGCTCAAGTTGAGGTATACATGTAGTAGCCTTTGTATTGAAAACACTACTGAATTGTGAACAACCGTTACATTATCACAAATTAGTAGAGCTATAGTCATAGCCAAGTGACCTAATTTCTTGTCTAGGCTTAATAAGAGATAGCTGTGTTAAATTTCTCACTGGGGAATGCTATAGTTGGCTGATTAGAGAAGTGGTCTGTAGACTACATAACAACTCCCTAAATTAAAAACACTTTACCATAAGAGTATCAAACAGTACGGTAGTACTGTAGGGATCCCCCTAAAATGAAACACGCCACCTAAAGATATGTGATGAAAATCACCTTTACAGACTAATATTAACATCAAATATAGCATTAAAAACAAGGAAACACGTACAGGCAGCTGGATATAGAATTTTAAGAAACTCAATTTTTTTGTCTGACTACCTGCCTGCTAGCCTGCCTGACCACAGTTGCAAAGCTGGAGGCCAAACAAAGCAGTGCACGGCCACCATTTTATACCACAATAACAAACTCACCAGTGGGATATGCCTTTTGGGGTTCCGACGAGTGTGTGCCCTCTTCATCTTGTCTGTCCTTCGTCTTCAATCAGGCTGTTCATCTTCTTGTTGCAATAAAAACCATATCAAGGTGTTAAGTTTCCATACCAACACCTTTCTTGAGCAGCATACTTAGACACCACGGAATTATTTAAAGCACTTACGCTTGGTAGATACCAATAATGTCACGATAGGTACGAGACAACGCCCATTATATACCATTGATTAAGAATGATCGAGCATGGGGACCATACCTCTTAATAATCTATTTACCTGATCACAATGAAACATCCCATTATTATTATTATTATTGGTCTAGCATATTTGTAATGTGAAAATATGAAATTATGACACGCCCCTGGTAGTTGGTAAAGGCTGATTTGAGATACTCTAATACAACAGTGAACAGTAGTAGGGATCCAAACAAATAAAGTAAGAATGAATGACGGTATTACAGCATAGCTTGATGGGAAAATCCCTACTTTGGCATTGAACAAAACGGTTGTTAAAACAAATGGATTTTCCTAATAAGTTATGCTGTAATACCATCATTCATCTCTTACTTCACTACTTTCATTGCTTGGATCCTACTTTATTAACAATTTCTAATATAGATGTACACCATCCCAGAGGGTTCCCAAGTATCTATATGTCATTCTCTTTTGTAGGACAGTGAAGGGAGACAATTCTAAACTTACCAAATTGTTATCAGATAAATCATCTGAGCATGCAAGGGAAAAAGAAAGGTAATAGAACTCTCTCTAGTTCTTAAACACAGTTTGTGAAAGTTGTTTATTCTTTAGGCTCCAATTGATGGCCAGTCAGCTAGAAACTAAACTACAGTCAGCTGAAGCAGAGTTGGCTATCATTCAGTCAGAGTACAGTGACGCCATTCAGACTCACCTCAGTAACACAATGGTAAAGTGTCTTCGTACTTGTGCAGGCTGCAATATAGGGATGAAAAATTAAATGGGAAACACCCATTCACTACAGTAATTGTCACTTCCTGTGTTTGAAATTGACCAATGCATGGATGACTCAAGGCTTTTCTGAAGTTTTCACAACTGATCGAGCCTGATTGAGATACTGTTGAGCAGTCAATCTAATAGAACAGTCAAGTATTTATTAATATAGGTCTACAGGGGGTCTACGGGCATGCTCACTCAGGAAAATTTTCAAAGATCTTTTTTAAGAGTGATTTCGGTAGTTTATTATATGGTATTATAGAACTTTGCGTGGGTGAGATCAATGGAAATGGTGTAATTTAAATTTCATAATGCAAACAGTGCTTTATTATTGCCCACAAAGAGTACTACTTTATTGCCCCGCAAAGAGTGCTTCATTCATACAATAAAGTATTCTTTGCAGTGCAATAAAGTACTCTTTGTGGGCAATAAAGCACAGTTGCCCACATGCTTTAGTGCAGGCTAATAACCCGCGGTGCTCACGCCAGTACGACTGATTACCCAAGCTGGTGAAGGCTGATAGCCCTTGCCGCGCTGAGTGGTCAATCACCCCAGCCAATACGAGATCTACCACTGGATTGCTTTTATAGACATACTTAAATGCTTCGATGATGGGAGAGAGAAGGTAGCGTTGTTGGTAAGTTTTTTAATGTAAACAGAAAAGTCCTGGGATATCACAGAAATACTTCACCATGTGTCACAATGGAATTGATTTTGGGCTATGACCAAAACCTGCCAGAATACGCGATGAACGTCTACCATGTCAAACTATGGTGAACTACGCGTGTTTTACTTTGTTAAACTAGTTTGTGTGCATTCAGGCTGATAATAATTCGTGCAACGCGTGCTAATTACGAGTCCTAGTGTATGGTGAAGCTATACGACTAAAAAGTTCCATAAGTCATTTAAAACATTGCCTTGCTCGTGCTATATGAAAAACAAAGCACTCTCGACAATGCAATATAATTATGCTTCTTACACTATGGTACAGTTGTGTACCTTCCTTCTATGTAAGCCCCTGGCATCATAACAAACCAATCACCAAATTCCTGAAGCCACTCATGTAATGTCCACCTACTGTTTTGAACCCTGTTTGTGTTAATAACAATCCATTTTTGTTAGGCATCTGCAGAAGCTGTTGAAGTAGAGAGAAATGAAAAAGAGCAGCTTATAAAGGAACGGTTAGCTTTTTTAACATGACTACATTAATTGCTATAAATTATTGTGTTTACAGAGAGTTGTTGATTGAATGTCATCAGAATCGACTACAAGAACTACAGGAACACTTCAAGGGAGAAAAAGAAAAGGTTAGTATTAGCTGTGATGAAACCTTCTTTGATCTGGTCACCTGTTATATATGGGACACCATTTCCTGACCTTATTAAACAGGTGGCTACATTAGACAGGTCACTTTGTACACAAATGACATGTTTGGGGATTATCAAGTTGACTAGTTTAGACAGGTGACCTTATTACACAGTGACCTTATTACACAGTGACCTTATTAAACAGGTGACAGGTCACTTAACAAATCAAGTTAGCTGATTTATGAGGTCACATGTGCTCTCTTCTCTAGTTGGAACTACAACTGACAGAGACACAGAGAGCCAGTAGTGAAGAACTCAGTCAGTTACAGAGTAGTATGGAAGCCAAGCTAGTCATGGTGAGTAATAATGTTGACATTTCCTTGTCAATTCTCTGTGTTGTACCTTGACCACTGACTGGTCCTGTAATTATAATAACGTACATTGTTTGTGGGCAGCAGGACCCACTAAAATAATCACATTTTAAAAGTTCAGTAGTATATCCTCTAACCCCAATGCATGGTGTCAGGCAATGATCAGATAAGTGATATTGAAGTTCATTCCTAGAAGGAAGGTTGGCTATACCTGCAGATATACTAGTGGACATTTAATCCCCATGGTTATAGACTGAAGTTTAGCGATTTAATGTTCACTAGTATATCTGAAGGTATAGGCAACCTTCCTTGTTTCACCACTTTTGACTATTCCCTTTAGAGCTGAAGCAAATACTACAAATACTTGAGTACTCATTTAGGATTTGGTACTCGTATAATAAAATCGGTACTCGAGTACGCGATTACATGATCCAGATCACACGATGCACTTGCCATGAGGTAGTGACACAATGAAGGCTATTGGCATAATTTCTTGTCAGGAACACTAACATCAGTACTTTAATAACACTCTGATAGCCACAGCCACCATATGGTGGTTTCAATATACAAATGCTCATAGCATCACATTCTAAGCACTTTGTAACTTCAGTTGGGCGATTTAGTACCCCCTGCGCTTATACTGTAGCGGACACGCCCTTAAGTGAGTGGGAACAGGGATAACCAGTCTCTTGCTCACTATTGCACGGTTAGATGAGGTAATCACCTACTTTTAGAATATCGATAACAAGCATTGTAGACAATCTTCTAGTGACAATGGTATTACTAATGAAGAGAAACTTATATAGGTTGGAGTGGCGTGTTGCTACTTTTTTAACAGTGACCTCGTGCCTGTATGTGCATGCGCACTAGCCCAAATGCTGGAAAACCAGACCTAGAGAGAATCACTTCAACTGTAAACTGGTTTGCGATGTTTATTGTGTTATTATAAACAGTGTTAGCCTGTTGTGGAATTTCACGCTTAGATCGATTTTTGCACTTAAAGTTATATAGTGATTTGTGGTTGCTCTTGTGTAAACAGCAACTCAATTGAATTCCTTGTTCTGTAAATAGACATATGATTTTAGAATCAGTTTGTAGTAGATTGGAGCCTCTACAAATTTGTCGACGAAAGAGTTAATACAGTGTGTGTATCATCAGGAGCTCATAAACACCACAAGCTCCTGGTATCATTGTTGTTACTTGAAAAGGTAAAATACTTAAAGTCAGTATAAGACATGTCACATGGTATGACTACAAGTAGCTAGTGTTGGTGAGTACTTGATTGTTAACTGTAGAGAGTACTTGAATTCTAAAAACCATGATCGTTTCAGTCCTAATTCCCTTGTTTTACTACAGTTTTCTGTTTGATCCCTATAAAATTCCTATTACTTGTTCTATCTAGAGTCACCACATTTGTATCAGGTGGTATGCTGTATAAGATTGGCATAATTTAAGAGAATGTAGTTCCTTCAGTACACACTTGATGTTTGGTAATACAAGATGGGTTTAGTACTGTTTTAATATCACTGTGATTATCAGTGACTGTATTGATCACAGACACACTCTCTATGATCCCTACCTAGATGTAAACCACAGCTGGTAACATGTCAGAACAATTATCCACACATCCACCACATTTATTATAAGTACAATCATTAATTTAGGTTAGCTGAAAAGACTGGAAGTATAATTGTACTCATTTCCTTATTAGGAAGTGAAGAAGGCGAGAGAAGCAGTTGAAATAGAGTATGATAATTTGTTAAGAGTGAAGACCAGTGGTTTGCAACAAGTAAATAACAGGTTGAACAGGTTCAGAAACAGAATATTTTGTGTGTTGCCATAGGTGGAAGATGAGCTGAGCAGTGTCACTGAAAAGTATACACATGAAATTGCTGACCTAAAAGAACAACTTAAAATTAAACAAGTAAGTAGTAATCTTCATCAGCTTTGTACAGTAAACTGTCTTTAGGATAATGAGGTGGTCTTATTAATGAGGTCATGAAGTACACCTTAGCTGTGTTTGGGACCTACTTGACATGGTCACTATAATGAGGTGGTCTTATTAATGAGGTCATGAAGTACACCTTAGCTGTGTTTGGGACCTACTTGACATGGTCACTATAATGAGGTGGTCTTATTAATGAGGTCATGAAGTACACCTTAGCTGTGTTTGGGACCTACTTGACATGGTCACTATAATGAGGTGGTCTTATTAATGAGGTCATGAAGTACACCTTAGCTATGTTTGGGATCTACTTGACATGGTCACTATAATTAGGTGGTCTTATTAATGAGGTCATGAAGTACACCTTAGCTATGTTTGGGATCTACTTGACATGGTCACTATAATGAGGTGGTCTTATTAATGAGGTCATGCAGTACACCTTAGCTGTGTTTGGGACCTACTTGACATGGTCACTATAATGAGGTGGTCTTATTAATGAGGTCATGAAGTACACCTTTGCTATGTTTGGGATCTACTTGACATGGTCACTATAATGAGGTGGTCTTATTAATGAGGTCATGAAGTACACCTTAGCTATGTTTGGGACTTACTTGACATGGTCACTATAATGGGGTGGTCTTATTAATGAGGTCATGAAGTACACCTTAGCTATGTTTGGGACCTACTTGACATGGTCACTATAATGAAGTGGTCTTATTAATGAGGTCATGCAGTACACCTTAGCTGTGTTTGGGACCTACTTGACATGGTCACTGTAATGAGGTGGTCTATTAATGAGATGAGTGAAAAAGCTTATTTGCTACTGTAATTGATTATGGGATTGTATTTTACTCCACAGTTGGAGAATGACGCAGAGTTAACTGCTCACATCCATCAAGTCAAGGATTTAGAGTTAAAGTTAAAACAGTCAATTGAGGATGACACAGACAGGAGATCACTAGAAGAGACAATGGCTACACAAGTGAAGCAGTTATCAGAACAGGTCTCCTCTCTACAACATCAACTACAGGAACAAGAGAGTCAGTGTAGTAAACTGAGTGAGGAACTGCAGCAATCACAAGAAGAAGTGTGTGTGTGTGTGTGTGTGTGTGTGTGCGTGCGCGCGCGCGCGTGCGCATGCGTGCACTTGTGCATGTGTGTGTGTGTACATTTAAAACTGTTAAGTTATCTACTAAAATCTAATATGTAAGCTTTTTTGTGCATGCATCCATTTAAATTTCCACACCTCAGTAACCAGTTTCACTACCATCACACTACTCACCATGAGATTCCTGATAAGATGGTACCAAGCATTGTCACATCTGGCAAAAGTTTCCTTCATACTTGATCTATCTAGCCATTAAACCTGAAAACTGGATCTATACTTTGAGTGTCTTAAACAAAGTACTGTATGTGTACTGCACAATTTACGTCATCCTATTTGTGATGTAATAAGGATTAAACCACAGATACTATACTAATAACACGGGATTGGAAGCTCCGTTCGTGGACTCAATATAGTGTGTACATTCCAAATAAGCACTCCTCGTAGTTTCACGGACTTGCCTTTCAGTTGGTGAAGGTTACAAAAGTGGTTATTTCAATACCAACTTAGCTAAGGGTAGTGAAGAACCGAGGTAGTATTAGTCAGGTTCACTATGTACTTTTGTTCAAAGTTTATGGAGATTAGCAAACCTATACATTTTTGGAAAGCTTAGAGCACGAGGAATCTGAAAATCAATGTTTACATTTGCACAGATTCCTGCAAGGTCAGCATTTTTAAATTTCAAAATGGCAGCCAATAAAGTAAAAAATTCCCGATATATCAATTTTAATTTGACATAAAAGTTCATTAATAAACTCAACAAATTCTCTGGTGACATTTTTACATCTCTACTTATTAGAGGTGATAATTAATCATGAATAATTAGAAGTTTTTACAAACAGAATAGAGCATCCATTATGTTGCAATAACTCAAGAATAGTTCTAAGTGAAAAGAATTGTGGAATTCCAGATTAAATCTATGTATAACTGGAGCAAAGTATAAGTTTGGCTTTCACTGAAACAGTTCAAGCCTAAAAACAGCAGAAAAATTGAGTTATTCTAATAGAGCAGTCACATACTCTAATTAATAAAGCAGTCAACTTTGAGTCCATATTGTTAATGTAGCAGTCACTTTCATGAAGCTCCTAGCTAGTGTGCTTATGCTAGGCATAAATTTCAGGAGATTAGCTAATACTAGGTTTGAAAGAATAATCGTCATTTGTATAAAATATTCTCTCTTAAAAGGAACTTTGTTAATTAGCAATTGGCAACTATGACTTCACCCTGACCAGATCCAAGAGCACTTTTGCACGTACCAGTTGGTGGCATGCATTGACACAGTTTACTATGTCAAATATAACTTTGCTCAAAATTTATGGGCCTACATAATTGTTATTAGAAAGCTTAGAGCATGGAGATCAATGCTTACATTTATACAGATACTTGTTAGTTAATTAGCAGTTTGAAAATAGCAGTCCATATGGTGCAAATTTCTCCATATATCAGCCTCTTATTGACAGAGAATTGTAACAAACACTATTTCTATTTTCTCACACCCATATAGAATCCATTAATAGCTCTAAAATGCTACGAAACTTAATAGCAATTTATTTGGCAAATAGTTATTGCATGAAACAAAGTGAATAAGTGAATTATTAACATTGAGATGTAGGGTACAGCTATGTATAAAGACATCATGGCTATGCACGTATGTACATATACATGTATTTATATCTATTACAGTTAATTCAAAGATATGAAACTTATGTTAATTCAAAGATATGAACCTAACAATTATCAGCACTGTCACTGTTGTCATTTTCGATGTATTATACAGTATGATAGTACTGTATATTAGGGATCATGCAGAATTGAGCTTTTCTAGTTCAAAATATCACCCTAAAACCAGACTCAATTTCCCTTCATGACAACTTTGCAACATTGGCTAGGCACAGCCAAGCTCAAAAATGTCTTTAGACTAACCCCAAACTCTTCCAACAAAATTTCTATAGCATTTTAAAATTTTTCTATTCAACAGAATTTTACGCTGACTGACTGACAGCCAAGCATAATTTGACATATGGGCTTGATTTTGCCAACTGTAGATGTACAATACATGTACCATGGGCTTGCCTTTGTCCTCCTTTGTGTTCCAGTTCTCTTCACTGACAATGCAAGGTATCAATTTACGCTACATAACGTGATACGGCTTAACTGTGGCTGTGTTCGCTTATCGCCGGTATTTTCTATAGTAACATGATTGATAGTGGAGACGCTTCTCACGCTGTTCTTTGTTTGCAACGCTGTGTAATGTGAAAAGCATAGCTGAAAATGAATCATAATGGCTACCTCCCTTTTTGCTACATAATTGATAGTTGGGACATGTGTCCAGGTGTATGGTTTTCCAAGTGCCCTTCTTCCTTTGATGCAGTATATGCGCGGGTTCACCAGTCATAATTATGTTAGTCCTACATTTAATCCCTATATTTCAGTCTATACAGTAGTGAACAAGAGAGGTTCCCTATATGCTGCAGTGGATATTTAATCCCTAATTCAGTCATGGTTATAGACTGAATGAAGTATAGGGATTAATTGTCCACCAGTATATCTGCAGATGTATAGGCAACCTCTCTTCTTCTTTCACTACTTTTTAGCAATTCCCTTGTTTCTTTACTTTTTTTGATCGTAATCCAACTTTAAAATTTTTCATTTTTCCTTCTACTTGTATGCATATATAAATCTCCGTCACTTGTGCATCTGTACCACACAAACACAGTTCTGTGCAAGGTAAATCATTGCAATAGCACCAGCATTTTAGCATGGAGCAGTTACTTGTAAGCCTGTCATTAAAAGCATCTTGGCTAGATCTTTGTCATCTTCTGGATAAGAATCACTCCATCGACAATGGAAATATTTGAATCATTTAAAGATGCATATGGTAATCATTCTGTCACCGGAAAGGAAATTTACATTGGATTAACAGTTAGGTAACAGTGGATACTAATTTTCAAGATCATGTATCAGTTCTAACTTGTTGGTGCATGTCTATCTGGTGCATAAAATTGCTCTTGGTGATCATGGTGAATTCATTGTTTATGTAAAAAGGAAACTTCCCTTTTAGGAGAGAGCTAATTCAAATTACTTTTAAAATGAAAATTCATCTAGTGCTAATTATGCTAAACATACGTAAGCACATTAGCAAAAAAAATAGGCTCAAAAGTTAACTGCCTTTAAGCGACTGCTCTATTAGAGTATCTAAAATTTCAGCTTTTTTAGGTTTGAACTGTTTTAGTAGAAGTCATATTATACTTTGCACTAGTTATACTTTGCACCAGTTATACTCCAAATAATCCAGAATATTCATTAATTCTTTTCACTATAAATTATTCCTGAATTATTGCAGTATAATAGACATTCTTCTATTCCCTTTATAAAAACTTTCAATTGTTCATGATTAACTGTCTCACCTCTAATGAAAAGAGGTGTAAAAATGTCACCAGAGAATTTGTTGAGTTCATTTATTAAACTTTTATGTCAAATTTAACTTGATATTAGAATTTTCTTATTTTATTAGCTGTCACTTTGAAATTAAAACTGCTGACCTTGCAGGAATCTGTGCAAATGTAAACATTGATTTTGAGATTCCTCATGCTCTAAGCTTTCCAAAAATGTATAGGTTTGCTAATCTCCATAAACTTTGAGCGAAAGTGTATTTTTGACATAGTGAACCTGACTATATATAGGATGATATATGAGTGAGTATTTCTGTACAATTAAGCTCAAATTGTCTTGTAGCACAACGTAAATTGGGGAACACCACAAAACCGTATTTTGTACTCTTTGCCAAGTCTTTGAAGACATACAGTGAAAACTAATGCTATTGTATTAAAGTACAGACAATTCCAAATGGCTTGAGTCGCGCATTGGTACAGTCCAAGCTTTACCAGAAGATTTTTAGTGCTAACCAAATGACAAGTCACATAGTTTGTGTACCTGTTTCAGGTATTTCTAAGTGTCCTCCAGACAATTACTGAAATTATGGCGAAGCTAAGTGATTCGAGTGTGGCTTAGTGTAACAATTATTACAGTTCTTTGTTTTAAACGGACCTGTAGAACAAGAGCCAAATCCTGTCTAGTGATAATAGAGCATAGCAACATAACTAATGACATGATGCAACCAATAAATTAATTACTTACAGTACAACGAGGAGTGCCAGCACAAAACGGAGCCTCCAATCCCGTGTTGTTAGTATAGTATCTATGATTAAACTGATACGTAGGGTTTTGCCCTAATGTACAAATGTGAAGTGAATTAAAACTTGCTGTGTAAGCAAGCAACCTTTTGGTAAAGAAACATGCAAACACTTTAATTCCTTTATAAAATGATCCATAACGTGATGGTGGTTGCTCTGCAACAAGTGCTGTTCACTTCGCCATTAAATTTTCCATCTGGCTATATATTAGTCAAGTGATTAAACCCACAATCAAAATAAAACACATGGGAATATTGCATCACGGAAACACAAGTCACTGCTGTTTAATGTTTCATAACAAGTAAGCCAAGTTTCCCTACTGTACGTTTCCATTATGGTATCTTGAGCACAGTAGGGATATAACACTTCTTATTGTTTTACTGTGATTTAATATCATGCACTACTCTAGCTTGTTTCAATACTTGAACCTTGATAATCAGGACACTTGTCCATGGTCCCATTTGTATTGGTGTACACACATTTAGATCCCTGAAATCAGGACACCTCACTAATAAGGATACTTGAATTAGCATGATCCCAAGATGTCTGGACTACTCAGGAGCCCAGAATTTTATTGTAGTTACATGTGTGAACCACAAATACAGTGCCTTGTATACAATAGACAAGAGGGACTATTGACTTTATTGTATTGTTGTATGGTGTAGGTGGAGCACTTACAGAACACAGTCCATTTGGAGTGCAAGGAGAGGATTGAGTTAACTGAGGCTCTGGAGCAGGCAAGAGAACAACTACTAACTTACAAAATGAAGGACAAGACACACCCCATAAGTGCTAACCACACCCCTACTCCACCCCCACAACAGAATCACCATGGCAACACAATGTCCAGTTTAAATCATAGCCGACAGCGTATTGCACAAGTAACAGGACGAGTGAGCAAGAGTGACTACAGACATTCTAAAAGTGGACGCTTTTAGTTGTACGTATTGTGTGTTTGTCTCATTGCAACCATATTTCATCTATAATTTACTAATGATTTAGAGAATTACCAGTCTGATCCAAGAACATTTCCAGTTTTGATAACCATACATGGTCTGTGGTAACTGTAGCATCAGTTGACCCACTTTTGTTATCTGCTACAGTGCCATGTAACAGACTATTTTCTTTTTCTTTTAGCTATGGGAAACTATAGTTATATTTGCAATAAATGACAAAACATTGTCCAGGCACAAAATTATTACACATGCTGTGGTTGAACACCTGCTATCACAAAGTGAGTGATATCTGGAAGCAGCTTTGAAGAATTAGTGAACTGAAAGATATAGTGTCTATGGGAATGGATAGAGATGAGATATAGCTACCCATCTTCTACTAAGTATGAGGTCATGAAAAGTCAATTATATGTTTCTGGTTCCCTTCCTGGTCATATTTTGCTAAATGAATCCAGAAACATAGTTAACTGTGCGTGGCCTAAAGGTACAAGTTATCATGTATGGCCATTTCCACTAGTTACACTAAACTACAAAAACTTTACTACATTAAAATCAGTATTTTGGTATTATTGCTATCTGAGAATTACTACTAATACAAATAAATACTCCCCATTGATAGGCTCCTAATTTTTAAATGAAGTTTCTAACTGACGTTTGTCTTCAACATATACGGTGTATTGAAGAACAAAGATTGCTACTGACATTACATTGCAAGCCACACGAAGAACAGTCCAGTAACACAGTGTGTAACTAAGCATTCAAGTTCAATACCAGGATTTTAGAAACTATAAAACGAAAAGATTGCCCTGCTGTGCAGATTCCACAACACTATGCTGCCATTATTGGGAGCACTGGCTAATAAATGGTCTACAAATTTAAGTGCACAGCCATAGAATTATTACGATATAGCACGTATTACGTCGTCCTGGCAGCCGTAATTTAAGTTGAGAGTTTTATCGGGAGATCTCTGAGGTCCATATGTATGGAGAGTTGAAGATTGACTATCTTAATACCAACTAGCTACTTAACTCAATATAAAACCTCCTACTTTTTCTGCCAGCCACTGCGGTCATGGTAGTTTCACCATTTGGCTGCTCATTTGTACCCAACGTACTACAAGAGTGTTCTACTTTATTTAGAATATAAACTGATTGACCCAAATATTTAGAATACATTATGCATAAATGGACAATGATAATTTATGTTCATGTGTTAAGTTCAATAACGCGGGCTCCTTCGGGGACTTCTACGAGGACTACGATCTCTTCTTCTTGGGCTCCTGTGTGTAATATTATAAAATGTCAGAGGGCATCATATTCCATCAAGTCTTACCGGTCCCTCCTGGGGCTGTAGCTTCGACTACGACTCCTACTGTGGCTCTTGCTCCTACTACGACTCCTTGAATAAGACCTAGACAAATTAAACAAACTTTGACATTACTACAATAGCCCAAGACATGAATAAACTGTGGAAGCAACTGACGTACAATCCTGTACCAAACTTACTGATACTATGATAACATGGTGTGATGGTAGCTAGAAGAGAAAATAAGCGTAGCTGAAGGTTGAGTGTTTTAGGTGCGAAGCAGTTTAAGCAGAGTAGACTGCTTGTTGTTGGTTGGGCTGGGTGTTTAGTTGGGTGGTAGTTGAGTAGTTATAAGTGAAGAAGCGTAGTGTAGTGAAGGGTGTTAAATGTTGTAGTAGGTTTTAGTCCCTGTAGATATTCAGTTTTAAACACATTCAAATAAACAAATCCCATACCATACAAAATCACTTACAAAAAGATTTTACATTACCTTCTACGGCGCCTTCCATCACCGCGGTTATAGCGCCCTCCACCACCGCCTCTCATTCCAGGTTTACTGCTGCTTCTTGCCAATTCAGCTCTAATCCTCACTCCACACACATGGCGCCCGTCCATTGCATGTACAGCGTCTTCGGCATCACGCGGATCTTCGAATTCAATGAATGCGAATCCTGGAGGATTTCTCGCGACCCAAACTGACTTCAAAGTTCCAAAAGCTTCAAATTCTCTCTCCAGTTCTTGTTTAGAACCTCCCGAACCAAGATCACCAACGTAGACTCTAGTCTGATCCCTCGACATGTTGTTGCGGTTTCTTTTCCGCTTGAGCACGTGCTATAATTAAGTTATCACGTGATTTTAATAGCTAGCCAATTTATTAGAATACATTTCCATGTCAGTTAGGGAAACCGATAAAGAGCTAAAGATTTACCTGATGAAATCAAAAGTCTACCGAAAGATGAAGTGGTGTGTCAATTCTGTGGGGTCAGCTACCTCATACATCACGAGATAAAGGAGCTCCAAGGCAAATTAAAGTATCTGGAGTCATGCAGCAATCAGTTTAATAGAAGAGTGTAGGAAAAGAGAAAATGGAATTTTGCGGAAGATTGAAGAGCAAAAATTGTTACTGGATTCTCAGAATACAGAAATAGAACAGTAAGTTCTTGTTCTGCATACAAGTTATATTGTTGATACAATTAATGAAAGGTGTTAAAATACTTTTACTGTGTTGTAGAGGGGTTCGAAGGGTCCACGACGATCGAGAATCGGACTAACTGCTGGCCACGCGGTATTACACATACGCCATCTTAATTATTCATAACGCCAATTACACGCATGCGCGAACCCAAAAAACCTAATACAACAAAATGGCCTGAGTATTAACTACATACAATTACTTATAATGTCTAGTTCTCGACATCCTCCGGGGGGCGGCTTAATGTAGTTGTCCACTCCAATAGACGGGTTCTTGCCCTTTTGGCTGCTGCTCACTGTGGTCAATCCCTTACATCACCTTCCATGCTGCTAGTTGTGGTCTCAGTCACATCATTCAGTTCTGCCCGGTCATCGGGTGGAAGTGAGACTTCCAGAGGATACAATCGGCTGATTGGCCTGGACGTAACACGGTTGTTGTTTCTGATATTTACTGCACGAACTAAACCATCGTTCCCCTCAATGAGGCCTTCTATGACACCGAGTCTCCAGCGCAGTCTTGGACCATCGTCATGAATCAAAACAACGTCTCCCACCTTAACATTCTGAACATTTGTACCTGACGCCTTGTGAAATTCCCTCAAACTAGTCAGATACTCCTTCTTCCACCTAGTTTGAAAATGTTGCTGTAGTCTGGCATGGTTGGTGAGACATTTCCTCATCTGGGTGTCTGATATCACGTATTCTGGATCCTCCGGATCTTCATTATGGGAATGGGGTAGAGATGTCATCTGTCTGCCATACAGCAGGTGTGCCGGGGTTAGAGGACCAACATCGTTCACATCGGAGGATACATAGGTCAAAGGACGATTGTTAAGGGTCGCCTCGACCTCCACAACAATTGTTTCAAGAACTGGCAAGGTAACGAAGCTTCTGCCCAAGGTCTTCTTGAGTGCCTGCTTAGTTAAGCCTATTAGCTGCTCCCAAAATCCACCGAACCAGGGCGCCCTCTTAGGAATAAATTTCCAGGTGACGCTGTGGCCTTCCAGAGCCTGCTTGAGGGAGGTGGAGTTGAGAAGTTGCTCTAATTCATCTGCTGCCGCCAAGTACGTTGAGGCATTGTCGGACATCATTGTCCTTGGTAACGACCTTCTGCTCACAAACTTCCGAAATGCCAACATGAAACTATCCACAGTTAGGTCCAACACCACTTCTAGGTGTACTGCTCTCGTTGTTGCACATGTGAAGAGGCAAACATACATCTTTCTCTCCCTCTCTCCTTCACGAATGTACATAGCTCCCGTAAAGTCAACACCGCAGACTGAAAATGGGGTTGGATCTTCAATCCGAGACTTCGGCAGAGGTGGAGGATCAGGCAGTCTGTAGGGTTTACCTGTCACTCTTAGACATGTGACGCACCTCCTCAATAATTTCTTAACATACATTCTAATTGCTGGAATCCAGTACAATTGGCGTATCGCTGTTACTGTACAACTCACTCCGGCATGGTGAATCTTCTCATGAATGGCATATACAAGAAGCTTAGTAATCTGGTGTTTTGGAGACAACAAATACGGAAACTTCGCCAATTCACTACTGGGCGCATTGTGGATCCTCCCCCCGCAGCACAAAAATCCTTTGTTGTCCAGAAATAACCTCAGTTGACGCACAAGTCTAGTACGTTTGAGTGACTTCGATTGTGTGTTCACAATCTCTTCAAAGTAGTCTAATTATTGGGAGGTCTTAATCCAGAGCATAGTGGCATCTGACGTTTCCTTAGCAGTGATGGCGCCAGTAATCTTATCTTTGGGGTGCTTCAAATTGTGGCAGAAACGACGAACATACACAGAGACTGATAATAGTCTGGTGAGTCTGCTATAACGGGAGGCATTAATGACAAGGTGGATACCACAGGTCTCAGTAGGGTTAATGGTGGCTTCCTGAATGGTCTCTTCTTCAGGAGCATCAGTACTCTGTATGTGGAGCACATTAGCTGGTGACCATGTAGGCCACTGGTCAGTAGACGTCAGCCAGGAAGGGCCACGAACCCACAGTTGAGAGGACTTCAATTGTTCTGCAGAAATACCCCTTGTCAAGAGATCGGCTGGATTGTCCCTAGTTGGCACATATGTCCAGGCAGAAGCATGGAATGATTCTGTGATTTCCATTACCCGGTTTGCAATGAATGGCTTTCTTGTGGCTGTCTGTTTGATGTCATAGATCCAGTGTAGTGCAATCTGACTGTCGCTCCACAGATGTACAGTGGCATCATCAGCTGTCAAGTGTAGCGACTGTATGACAAACTTAGCAAGACGAGTGGCGATGACAGCTGCCATTAGTTCCAATTTGGGAAGGGTGATAGACTTCACTGGTGCAACCCTGGACCTTGACATGACCAAAGTAGCTTGGTCGTTCTGTAGGAGGTAAGCCACTGCACCATAAGCACATAAACTCGCATCTGAAAAAACATGAACTTGTTTGGTGGCAACAGGGAAGTACTGCGTGAAGTAGCGTCTTGGATAAACGTGGGTTGTTGCGCTTTGAATGTCAGAGGCTATGCGTTGCCATTCTTCTTGAGTCTCCTGGGCAATCGGTTCATCCCAGTCTACCTTCTGCTTCCATAAAGCTTGTAGCAATAGCTTGGCCTTGACTGTAATCGGAGTCAGCAGACCCAGTGGGTCATAGATCTGAGCCGAGTCACGCAGTATCTCTCTCTTGGTTGTTAATGGTGAAGATGTTAAGGAAGAAAATGGTTTAGCTATAAACCCTAGTGAGTCATTAAGTGTATTCCATCGTAAGCCCAATAAATTGACAGATGTGCTGGAGTCATTCGTTTGGTCACGTTCAGTGGTGGCTCGGAGTTTGCTGTTGTTCGATGCCCATGAGTGCAAGTTGAAACTTGCCTGATTCATATTAGATCTGGATTGGATATAATAATCCATAAGTTGCTGCTCCGAGTCACAACCAGAAATAAGATTGTCAACATAGAGGTTAGACTCCATATCCCTAGCCACTGATAAGGGGAACTTCTTGAGATGTAGGTCAAGCGTGGCGTTCAACATAAATGGTGAACTGGACGTTCCAAAGGGTACCACCTTGAAGCGATAGGTTGTTAGAGTACCAGACGGGTTACTAACATCCGAAACCCATAAAAAGCGAGTTGAGTCCCAGTCTGATTCGTGAAGCTTGACATGTAGAAATGCCTTCTCAATATCAGTGGCAAAGGAAAAGGTGTGGGTCCTAAATCGTAGCACAACTGAGCAAAGATCATTCAAGAAAGGTAGGCCTACCAAAAGACAGTTGTTTAAACTTGCATGTTCCTTACTTTGACGAGAGCTGCAGTCATAAACGATTCTTATCGGTGTAGTTGCAGACTCCTTCTTGACTGGGTGGTGTGGCAAGTAATGAACATTAGCTGGATGGTCAGTAGGCTCAACCTTCTCTATGAAGCCACGTGCTTCCTGATCAGTGATGATACTATGATACAACTGTAAAAGAGATGGTTTTTCTGATAGACGAGATACTAGCTGCCGTGTTCGTCTCGTGCAGGTTGTGAAATTGGATGGCAGCGGGAGATGATCGGGTTTCCATGGAAACCGTGCTGTGTAAGTGCCATCGGCAGCTTGACTAATGCTGGTGGCCTGATAGTGATGCATGAAAGTGTCTCCCTGTCCAGAGATAGATGGGGAAGTGCCAGCTTCTTCTATAGACCAAAATCTGTCAAGGTCAGGTTCCTCACTGGTGGCTATGGCCATAGAGGCAACATTCAGCTGTACATGTGTCATTGGGAAGGATATGGGTCCTGACAGAAGGAACCCCAGTTTGGACTGCTGGGCAGTTGGCCCGTCACCTCGCACAATCTTGTCCTCCGCAAAGGTCCAGTAGTAATCGGCCCCTATCAAAATAGATATGTGGAAACTGTGTTCACTTGTGATAGGGTGTGCTAGCCTCAATCCACGCAAGTGAGGAAAGCTCTCAATGGATGCCTGTACTGACATCTTCAAAGGCGCAGCAATAAACGGTACTATAAGTACGGATATGGGTATTCTGTCCCCAGCCTCAGTCTCAACACTGACTTGGCCCACTGCTATGGGTTGGGGTGAGGAATATTTAGCTCCAAACAGTGCTATGGCAATATTTTCAGTGCCAACTGGTGTTAGTCTAAGCTTGGTGGCTGTCTCCTCGGTGATGAAGGAGCGTTGAGAACCTTCATCGAATAAGATGTTACCCTGTATGCGTATACCCTCACCAACAACAGGGGCAATGGCTGTCTTCAACAGGCTGACAGTTGGGGGAGAAGCTTCCTTGTTATTGTGTGCACTACGTAAAACGGGAGCTGTGATGGTATTAACCTGTTGGCTGGGTGGCTGTGCCTGTTTATCTGTGTTCTGTGCAGTAGTAGTAGGCTTGGGGACATCACCATCAGAGGGTTTACATAAACTAGTGTGGTGCTTGTGTTTGCACTGCTTGCACCGGAACTTCGAATTACACTGTGAGATCTTGTGGTTCCCCAAGCAGTTAATGCAAAGATTAGCCTTGCGAACTATTTCTAGCCGCTGTTGATAGTCTGTAACGTGTGTGCATGTAGTAGGAGAGTGTTCGCCCTTGCAATAGGCACATAGTGTCTTCTTCTTACCACCACCACCACTTGGGTGTCGTCCTCCCTTAATGCCGGCATAGAAGGATGTAGTGGAACGTGTTCCGGGTTCACTTGACAAGTCTGTGGTGTACAATCCGCTCTCCAATACCCGTATCTCCTTCAACAGGGCAGCTTGCAGGTCATCAAGAGTCCATCTCGGTTGATCGTGACCTCTAGCTAAGTTTCTGCGTACAGGGGCAGGAAGTTTACCGTGGATTATGGATACTAGGATCTGGCTATACGATTCCTTGGGTACCCCGAGAGATGCAAGGCCTCTGATATGGTTCTCAGTGACATCGTAGAACAGTTGCAAGCTAGACAATTCATTTGTCGGACCTGGTAGCTCTATGAGAGCACGAGTGTGTGCGTCAATGAGCTTCTCTGGCTGGCCAAAGCGTTGCTTCAAAAAGGCAATTGACTGTGCATAATTTGCCTCTGTCAATGGGAGGCCAGCTATGACACGTGCTACATCTCCTTGGAGTTGAGCCTTAAGGTAATTGAACTTGTGTATCGTACTCAGTGTGGGGTTGGAGTTGACCGCAGCATCGAAAGAGTCCCAGAAGGATTGCCAACTAAGCGGGTTTCCTGAGAATGTTGGCAGCTCAAGTTTGGGTAAACGACTTGTATTGTAGAGTTGGGGACTCGTTAACGGTGTTGTCATGTGAGTTGTAGGTGTAGTGTTTTCACGTTCTATAGTACTGGAACTAGCTGTGAAAATATGTGAGGGAGGTTCAACAGTGCTAGGAGTGGATGCTGGGTCTATTGATGAGGGTGTGACTGTACTAGGTTGAGTAGATACAGGGGGCGTAGGGCGAACTGATGGCTCCGACAAGGAGGTTGGTATGGATGGGGAGGTTACCGATAAGCCAGTGGGTTGGGATCTTGTATGCATTCTTATAAATGTATCAATATGATTCACCTTCTCCAAGATCCTGTCTTGCATGTCCTCAATGTCTAAGATCACATCCTCAAGTGCATCACCATCTTCTATTGATTCAATTATTTGAGTGTCCAGCTGGCGGATGATCTCTCTCTTCGTTGATAGAACTTCTTTTGTGGTTTTCAACGAAGATAGAATAAGTTCATCAATTGTGTCACTGGCCATTAGCTCCTCCACCTTCTTGAATTGGCGAGATACATGGCTCTTGTAGGCGTTTCTAGATTTCTGCAGGCGAGCTGCCTGTTCCATCGCAGGTTAGGTCCGGTAAATTCTAATTAGTGCATGCTGTGTTGAAAAGGGGGCAACGACAACAGTTCTACGCGATACGGGTGCTTGCCTTAACGGGTACCGTTTTCGAATGGTTCGAATGCCATGGTACCACGACTTCTGTGTTTAGAAATGACGATCCCGAATCGGTACACAGGTAGTGTGCGGAGAAGACGAATCCACCGTCGTAGCGACTGGTCACAGCACCAATGTTGTAGAGGGGTTCGAAGGGTCCATGACGATCGAGAATCGGACTAACTGCTGGCCACGCGGTATTACACATATGCCATCTTAATTATTCATAACGCCAATTACATGCATGCGCGAACCCAAAAAACCTAATACAACAAAATGGCCTGAGTATTAACTACATACAATTACTTATAATGTCTAGTTCTCGACATACTGAGACCCTGAAACTGAATTGCTATCAATGTGTGTTTTGCTTGTATAACATTTGTCATAACATATTTGAAGGTTAAAAAATGGCATTACTGAAGTGAGAACCAGTAATGAAAAGTTAAAGGTGTGTGTTCATGAGAAAGAGTCACAATTAACAGAAAAGAACAAACAGTTTAAACACATGAGGTTGGTAGCATTATTATATATTATAGGGCAAGAAATTTTCATGGGATAATAACTTTCGTGGATTTTGTGGTGCAAATAACATCCATGAAAATTAGTGATTTTTCAACCCACGTGTAATATGAAACTAATTTGTAGCACGAATATCGCTTAAGCAGTTGATGGTCTTTTCCAGCTGTTAAATGTCTCTGCTACAGTATCTTAAGAGGAAGAATTGTGTGCTCCCTGACCCGAAGCCCTCTTTTGGATTCCTTTCCCTGTATGGTCTTCACTTGTTTATTAGCTTCGATTATAATTTGCAGGGGAACAACAGCAGCTAATTTGCCTTTCCACAAAATTATAGTGGATGGAACTGAGTGGGTGTGAATAGGAAATACACCAGCTTGCATAGTGTAGCTGCAACTGTGAGGCATTTTGAAGGCCAAGACTTGAAAGATAGCACTGTGTGGGACTGAAAGAACTTTTACAAAAAGGAGTAGTGGGAAAAGTGTGAGGAGACTAAAGCCTCGGCCAAAGCAGTTGAGGATGTAACTGTAGCAGAAGCCAAAAACCTACTTAATAAAATAAAAAACGACAGACCTCAGAGAGAAATTGGACACATATTTATGGAGGTATATCATAGCAATGAGGTTCAGAAGAACACTAGTGGGATCAAGCATTATATTTGGAGCTGTGAGAGGGATATTGTTGGGGCATAGTAAATCAACACTTGATGATTTACAATTGAATCTGACTCAAGGGTGGTCGAAGCAAGTCTTACGTAGAATGGGTTTCACAAAGAGGAGGGCAAACTCCAAAGCAAAGATCATGTCCCACAAATTTGAAGAAATAAGAGACTGTTTTTAATTCAGTGGTTACAATGGAGGAAATACCACCAAAATTAGTCATCAATTGGAACCTTACTGCAGTGAAGATTGTGCCATCATCTAACTGGACAAAATGTGTTAAAATTGCTGTCGTTGATGACAAATGTCAGATTACAGCCGTCCTCACTTGTACTTTGATGGATACTTTTCTTCCAGTACAGCTTATCTACATATGAGGGAAAGACTGAAAAGTGTCACCCAAGTGTCTCTTTTCCTGCTGGTTGGCATATTAGCCACACAGACAACCATTGGACCTATTTGCACAGTTGCAATTTAGAGTACACCTGTACTAGACATGTGAGTTACTTCCATTGTTGACATCATATCCTCCAATGCCAAAATGAAATCAGTCCATCCAGTTATGGCTTACTGGGGCTCCCTCCATTAACTTTGTTTGATATATCATTAAACTGTATTATATATTATTATAAACTGTAGCTCGACTTATGTATTATCATTTCTGTTGAACAGTCACATTACAACTAGCTAGTATTTTACATACGATGCAACATGAATCACATTATTTGTATAATAATAGTAAATGTGACCAGATCTTACCTTACACATGCAAAAGTTTTCAGTAATTTTTAAACAATTTTTGTACATTTGGATAAAGCATCTATTAAACCTTCTTGCTGTGAAGTTTCACTTACAAAGCTTCATGGAGGTTACCGGAGTTAATGGAGGAGGCCATTCAGCAGCGGCGGGTGCCTGCTTATCTACACTATACTGCTACGCGCAGGTGCAGTCACACTTTGCTGACACAGAACACGTAGTAGCACCTTAAAGAAACCTCTCTCCCATCCACCTCAGCCCCTAATTAGAAGTCAACAATAATTTCATTCCGTCCGGTCATGTTGTTAAACCGGACGTGATCATACTCTAGGACAGACCGAGGAGACCACTCAGGTGGACTCCAAATTACCCCCAAACATGCAGTGGATAGATAGATTGAATGACATACAAGGGTGTACAATGCTATCACGGAGGTGGTGATAGCTCAGTGACTTCATATAATACAGGTGACAATTACCATCAGGCTTGTCAATGCAATATTCCGCACGTGCTGCTGTCCTGGAGCTTCCTCCAAATATTTCTATATGAACGGAGAAATATCAAGACATATAACCAACGACAGACATTAACTTTTTGTAGAAGATATGGACTAGTAATTTCACATGTATAGGACACCAAATTGGGAGATTTGTTCAGGTGATGGAATGGCTGAGACTACTGAAGTCTTCAGGCTATGATACATGCAAAAGTAGACTGATGTGCCCAAAATATCAGGTCACAAATGTAGCTATTCTTTTTTATACATGTCACAGTTTCAATTCCGATAACAAGAAATACAGATGTTTCTTAATTGCAGCTATTGAATAATAATTATAACAGTTACATCATAATGGAAAGTTAACAAAGTACTTTCCCTGCAAACAGTCATTCAGGTGTGCATGTATTTTATCCTGCTTGAAGCACATGGCATGTAAAGGATCTTGGGTAAACACCAGTGCTATTGTAGGAGGCACTGCTGCTATCTTGAAACTTAACCTGTTATCACAAAATATTTCTGATATAGCTCTCTTCAGTGTATCATCAACATCATCAAATAGTGGCTCAAATATGTTGACAACCCTTCTCTGCATCCCACTGTACTTGCAATGACAACCATGACAGAAAAGTATTTGGATGATGTAGTTGTTAACCCATTTCCCAATATGTTGCTGTTTAGGAGTTGAATTGAACCTAACAAATGAAGGAAACTGATTCACTAATATTCTTTGTGCAGTGGTAATATGCATGTCGGTAAGTCAGCCATCATTATTGCTTCATGTTCTAATTCTTTAAGAGAAATGTTTAAAACATGAATCCATTCAAACTCATCAGTCATTTTTACTGCTACTATCTCCTTCATGATTGAAGCCTGACTTGGAGTCTTGACTATTGCTGATTGCTCATCTTTGTTCTTAGACTCTTTTTCAGCAACGCTTACAGTGGTTATAGCATTAATATCTTCAATTAGTCCTTTTGTCTTTCTGCATTTCTTTATCATCTCCACCTCATTGGATAAATAGGGTGCAAAGTGCGGACAACTCCCTAGGCAGATTGCCTACAATGCTTCTTCCATGCAGCACAGCTGCTGCAAATGGGTCGTATGGACTGATTGTTTCCTGACGCATGGAGCACTTCTCCAAAATTTGCAAACCAAAAGTTTTTGTAAATATGGTAGCCATGCACAACTGTATGAAAAGAAAAAACAAAGCTGCAGCTGACGATCACTAAGAACTGCTAAGCAACTAATAAGCTAAACCACACAGTAGCTAGCTGAGTTACGTAATGTGTCGAAATTGCATCATCAATAGCTACTGTATGAAAATTAATTACCACAAGAATTACAGATTATAAAGGCTTTTGCTGATCCACAAAAATTTAATACCACGAAATTTCTTGCTCTACGGTAAGCCACTACTGTTAAATGTGTTCTGTTTGTAGGGAAATGTTTAATGAAAGACTTCAAATTCAAACATCTAATTTGTTAAGTGCTAAAAGAGACATTTCTACTGCTCGTAATCAATTACAGTCTCTTTCAAGAGAGCAATGTGATTCCATCTCTTCTGTGGCAGCAAAAATTAAACTGACGTTAACAAAAAATCTGTCAATTTTGTTGGAGAGAATATCTCAGCTTTCCACCCAGTATGACCAGCTCTGGCAATTAAATTGAAACATGGACAGTGAGAATAAAAGATTTGTGGACTCCATTAAAGAGAGTGAATCTCAACTGAACCAAAAAAACAGAAGAGGACAAAATTGTAATGTCACAATTGAGAAGGGAAATTAATGGTAAAACAAGTGTTGTGTCTATTGTACATATCTACACTACACTCTGACATATTGTGTGTGTACATGTGCTCTTAATCAGACATTACACTACAACCTGTACTTCAACTAAGACCATATTTTACAGTAGCAACTTATTTTGTGTGAACTTTTCACTAGCGTCCAACACTATTATGTATGGTACACCTGAGAATTACAAATAGTAGCTGTGTTTTTGTAGCATAGAAAATTCTTTGCTGTGTCATTTATATCCCAACTCAACATATGAGTTTACTTGGTCCTGTTGTGTAAATGTTTGTTCCCATGTCCTACAGATCTCAAGGAACAAATGACTCAGTCCAGTAGTGATTTGGCAGCTGAAAAACTTATCAAAGAGAACTTGGAGCTCAAGTTGAGGTATACATGTAGTAGCCTTTGTATTGAAAATCTCTGATTTGTGAACAACCGTTACATTATCACAAATTAGTAGCGCTATAGTCATAGCCAAGTAACCTAATTTCTTGTCTAGGCTTTGTAAGAGATAGCTGCATTAAATTTCTCACTGGGGAATGTTATAGTTGGCTGATTAGGGTCTTTAGACTACACATTAACAACTCCCTAAATTAAAAAACACTTACCACAAGAGTATCAAACAGTACGGTAGGGATCCCCCTAAAGTGAAACATGCCACCTAAAGATATGTGATGAAAATCACCTTTACAGACTAATATTAGTCCATCTAGCATCAAATATAGCATTAAAAACAAGGAAACACGTACAAGCAGCTGGATATAGAATTTTAAGAAACTCAATTTTTTTTTGTCTGACTACCTGCCTGCCTGCTAGCCTGCCTGACCACAGTCGCAAAGCTGGAGGCCAAACAAAGCAGTGTACGGCTACCATTTTATACCACAATAACAAACTAACTAGTGGGATGTGCCTTTTGGGGTTCCAACGAGTGTGTGCCCTCTTCATCTTGTCTGTCCTTTATCTTCAATCAGGCTGTTCATCTTCTTGTTGCAATAAAAACCATATCAAGGCATTAATTTTCCATACCAACACCTTTCTTGAGCAGCATACTTAGACACCACAGAATTATTTAAAGCACTTACGCTTGGTAGATACCAATAACTTCACGATAGGTACGAGACAACGTCCATTATGTATCACTGATTAAGAATGATCGAGCACGGGGACCATACCTCTTAATAATCTATTTACCTGATCACAATGAAACATCTCATTATTATTATTGGTCTGGCATATTTGTAATGCGAAAATATGAAATTATGACATGCCCCCTGGTAGTTGGTAAAGGCTGATTTGAGATACTCTAATACAACAGTGAACAGTCACACTTGTATGGTTGAATACTGTATATATATATATAACAAACAAGCAAACTAGTAGTAGGGATCCAAACAAATAAAGTAAGAATGAATGACAGTATTACAGCATAGCTTGATGGTAAAATCCCTACTTGGCATTGAACAAAATGGTTGTTAAAACAAAGGGATTTTCCTACTAAGTTATGCTGTAATACCATCATTCATCTCTTACTTCACTACTTTTATTGCTTGGATCCTACTTTATTAACAATTTCTAACATAGATGTATACCATCCCAGAAGGTTCCCAAGTATCTGTGTGTCATTCTCTTTTGTAGGACAGTGAAGGGAGACAATTCTAAACTTACCAAATTGTTATCAGATAAATCATCTGAGCATGCAAAAGAAAAAGAAAGGTAATAGAACTCTCTCTAGTTCTTAAACACAGTTTGTGAAAGTTGTTTATTCTTTAGGCTCCAATTGATGGCCAGTCAGCTAGAAGCTAAACTACAGTCAGCTGAAGCAGAGTTGGCTATCATTCAGTCAGAGTAGAGTGACGCCATTCAGACTCACCTCAGTAACACAATGGTATAATGTCTTTGTACTTGTGCAGGCTGCATTCATGCATGTGTGAGTGTGTGTAGTGTGTGTGTGCATACACGCATGTGTGTAGTGTGTGTGTGTTGTACGTACGCGCATGTGTGTAGTGTGTAGCGCGCATGTGTGAGTGTGTGTAGTGTGTGTGTGTGTGTGCATACACGCATGTGTGAGTGTGTGTAGTGTGTGTGTGTGTTGTGCGTACACGCATGTGTGTAGTGTGTAGCACGCGCACGTGTGTGTGTGCATGCACGCATGTGTGAGTGTGTGTAGTGTGTGTGTAGCACACGTGTGTTTGTTTGCGTGTGTTTATTGCAACTACATGTGTGGACCACAAATACAGTGTCTTGTACAATAGATAAGAAGGACTATTGACTGTATTGTATTGTTGTATGGTGTAGGTGGAGCACTTACAGAACACAGTCCATTTGGAGTGCAAGGAGAGGATTGAGTTAACTGAGGCTCTAGAACAGGCAAGGGAGCAACTACTAACAAAATGAAGGACAAGACACACCCCATAAGTGCTAACCCCACCCCCACAACAGAATCACCATGGCAACACAATGTCCAGTTTAAATCATAGCTAACAGCGTATTGCACAAGTAACAGGACGAGTGAGCAAGAGTGACTACAGACATTCTAAAAGTGGACGCTTTTAGTTCTACGTATTGTATGTTTGTCTCATTGCAACCATATTTCATTTATAATTTACTAATGATTTAGTGAATTACATTACAGTCTGATCCAAGAACATTTCCAGTTTTGATAGCTAAACATGATCTGTGGTAACTGTAGCATTAGTTGACCCTCTTTTGTTATCTGCTACAGTGCCATGTAACGGACTATTTTCTTTTTCTTTTAGCTATGGGAAACTATAGCTATACTTGTAATAAATGACAAAACATTGTCCAGGCACAAAATTATTACACATGCTGTGGTTGAACACCTGCTATCATAAAGTGAGTGATATCTGGAAGCAGCTTTGAAGAATTGGTGGACTGAAAGATATAGTGACTATGGGATTGGAGTTTTAGTAGAATAACAATTACGCATGACCAGCACTACATGGGCATGACATTATTGAATTTTAGACCATTTATTGTTAATTTTATGTTTCAGATCAGGAAAGTTAGCCTAAACCAATGTGGGAGGGTAGCTCACTATTCATTACAATTGTACAGGCACCTGACTGTTTTATTAGAGTTAGCTGAATGTTCTATTAGAGTATTTTCATCTGTTGTTGATCACTATTCTGCCATCTCTTAAGAAGTCAAACAGTTAAAACCCTGACTCTTTACCCCTTCTAGCCTACCTTTCTCTGTGCCTAGCAGAGTAAACAAGTCAGTTTATTACTTCCATACAATCATTAAACATTGAGATGATGGAATAATGGTGAATAATTATATGATGTCATAATAATGATCAAATTTGGATGAGACAGCAATGTAGATGGGGGAAATATAAAACTAACAATAATAAGTGGTCTTAACTGGCTGAAGGGTGCTCTCTACAGTTTGTGTAAGGAGATGGTGAAACAGGTTATATCTTTACATTGATGGAAATAATTATTATGGTTGTTAATTAAGTGTGTGGCTTATTACAGAATCTTTAGCACCTGTGCATCGGGTAACAGACACGCCCCTTGCTATTCTACACCCCCATGTTTAAAATGTGTAGAACTAGTTTGCCATTTTTCACCCAAAAGGTATGAAATTTTTGATGGGTTACTGTAGTAATTTTGCTAAAAAAGAAGGCTTGCAGTTTTTTTGATAGCAATTTCGGATGACAAATAGCATGGAAGTGAAACGAAAGATTGGTGGCAGTGTCAAACTAGAAGTTGAGTATCTGATGATTGATCTTGAGAAGCTAAAAGACAAAAATAAAACACACAATAGTTTGTACTGTTTTGTATACATAGTGTATTGTATCATGAAAGTATCAAGGCTTTAGTGTGTAAACTGTATGACTAGTTTAAAGGGAAAATTATAACTTGTATTCTACAGCAAATTAGTAGTTGGGTTTGGACTAAAGTGTGCTCTGGTGATAGCTTTGATTATATCCAGTAAGAAAATACAGTGTATTTGCCCCAAATCATTTGTGAGTTATGGTATTTCATGGGAGCCGTACATGAACTCTACAGAACACCCTTAAGGCAATCTTATTCAAAAATTAGCTTTTTTTCATTGTAAAATAATTTTAGTATGGAGATACTTGTACGAAAATTTCTTACACGAAATTTTTTTTTGCACAAGATCAAACTACTCTAATAGAGCAGTCATTCACATAAATCATATGAAAATATTATTTTTATCACAAAAATTTTTTGCACGAAAATAAAGCGAATTACAGTACCTAAGAGAAAATAGCTAGCTATCACAGACTGTGGATCTTGTGGTACTTTTCTGTTTAAATTTCATGAATAGCCCAAAATTACTGTTTGTGTAGCCCCCAAATAAGCAAAATCATACACTTCTCCACAATGAAACTTTCCATATAGAAATAGTACTCCTCATGTCATGTATTTGTACCATCACAGATTTGACCTTGGTGATCTTAATTGTCATTCTAACACAGAAAATTGATCATTTCTGTCTTTAATTCCCTGAGGCAATAATTAACTTGCTAGAATGTGGTATCAAAATAAAGGTCTTGTTGAAAGAATCAACTTTGAAGTCAATATAAAAATCACAATCACTAATACCTTAGACCGTGCAAAGCTAATTGTTGATTCTGGTACTACCAATTCCCCAAAATTGACCAACACTGATCAGGTGACCAGGCTTGTTTTTTTTTGCAACTTTTTGATGTGGTACACTACATTTATAGCAGTCATATACGGTGCATTGAAGAACCAAGATTGCTACATTACATTGCAAGCCACATGAAGAACAGTCCAGTAGCACAGTGTGCAATTAAGCATGCAAGTTCAATAGTAGGATTTTAGAAATCATAAACAAAAAAATTGAGGGTAGGATTTATATTGACACTATTGACTGTTCTATTAGAGTATTTTAGCTTTTATTGTGTCTGCTTTCTGGAAACAGACTTGTAATTATACATAAGTGTGTTGAAGTACACACTCACTGAGAACTTGGGAATACACTGGGGTAATGTGAGACCATGTTATTGCCTTGTTGGCTTGGAGTGTCTGGTAAAGTGAGGAATGGGTGAATTATGTGTGTGTTCTATGTCATTGTGGTCCATCTAGAGCTCATAGGGACATGTAATTTGGTCTGGAGTTCTTCATTACAACCAACACTCATCCATTTTGTACCATAGGCATTTCCCACCCAACCACCCCCTCCCACCCAACCACCCCCTCCCACCCAACCACCCCCTCCCACCCTTTTGTGAGGACATGTGGTCCAGCAACACCTCTATCTAAAATGTCACTGTTGAGAAATTGTAGAATTTGCTGCTAGAAAGGCCATCATAAAAACGTCTTCATCTTAGGGAAATTTCACCTGTGTAGCTGCTGAGTTATATGAAATACCATTCATCATGGAATTTGTTACCAAAAGCAAAATCAGGTCACCTTTATTGAACTTGTTAATGTACTTAAGTTATAAATCTCAATTTACTCCATGCATATAAGGAAGCCTTGAAAGTCCACACAAGTGTTTTTCAGTTTTGTAAAATCTTGTTGTGTAATAAAACTAAAGGAGTTATGAAGCCATGAATATTCGCTGATACATTTTAACCATATATGGTAGTGTAAATATAATGGCAGAAGTCAGGTAATGGTGTCCAATGCACAGTTACATGTCACATAATAGCTGACCAGTTGATCTAATATAGCTATATACAAAGTGTTTGATTTCTTTTATTCATAAGAAGTTTAAGTGAACATATAGGTACACGTAATTTAAGATGAAATAAGCAATTTAATGCCATCAAATTTAATGCACTGAAGTTGTTTCAACAAATAGTTACAAGATGACAAAACACTCTAATAGAACGCTCACATATTACACGGTGGTTACTTATTAAATACTCTAACAGAACGTTCACACGAAATGAGTAATGAGTTAATATTGACGTTTCTCACCTGATGGATTTGGCTCCTCCTTCCAGGATCAACTCATGGTCGCTACTCGTAGTTAGCTCAACACTTTCCTTCAGGTAAGGTAGAACCAGTGACTAGCTATAGCCCGCGGACTCGTTGCGCGTGAAGATAGCTAAGCAAGAAGAAGCGATGCTGCTACATCAGCTTAAAGTTATAAAGACAATTAAGCGCATGTAGCGCTTACTGTAAAAGGGCGGGATAGTTGTTACCTTCCAGCTGCTGTTTAGTCGTTGCTAGGACGTGTAAAGTTGACAGTTGAAATTGTGTTGAGTCGGTAGAATAGACTTAGCTAACTCAGTTTTGGTTGAAAGCTAGTAAAAAGGCCTAAAGTTTTCCAATAGGCGTTGTTTTAAAATACTTTTCGCTGGCAGCGGCGCCTTTTCATAGCTTAGAACCGCTTTTTCAAAACTTGGAACTAGCCGGCTGGCTGAGCCGCGCTGACTACTGACCCCCGCCACCAGTTTATATCCTATGAGACTCCCAGAAAACTCAGCTATGAAAAATTTTATTACCAAGTGCTTTGTTACTAGCTAGCTAGCCACTGAGTAGTTAGAGTAATAACTTAGGCTACTAGCTAGGTCTATTAGCTAGTCATGATAGTGTGTTACTAGTTGAATACTAGTTTGTTACCTAGTTAGTTAGTGTAGCTTAATAGTCAGTTAGTTTACAGACCTGTTAGCTAGTTAGTGTATTAGGTAGGCTATTATGTTGTTGGTGTTGTTGTTAACCCGCAGCTGGAGCAGCTATAAAGTGAGTCTATGTTGTGTAATGTAAACTCAGAGGTGGAGACTGAGCATTGTTCAACTGAAGTTTGGGAAATGTTTGCTTGCGTTGCGAAAAATTATTGCAGCTCTGGCTTTGTTGCCAACTGAAAAATTGCTTACTTTTGAAGTTTCGTGCTGAAAACCACCTTTGCTAGCTGAGAAAAATTGCTAGAAAAAATTTAGGTTTTCATTGTAAACGTTAAATATCCGGAGAACTGCACAGCTGAGTTCTTTTCTTCAAATTTGCAATTTTTCTTGTATACCCCTAATATCCGGACATCACCGGTGTCACCACATGAAGTGTTTCTTGTAAGTGTTAAAATGGCTGACCTCCTAGCTGTGTAGCCAACTAACCAGTTAAGCTATGGCTGGAGTTGATGTAGTGTTACCATGCAGCAGCTGGCCGGCTAGTTTGATCCATTCTGCTCTACTCCATCTCTGAGCAACTGTCACGAGGGAAGCTAGTCTGGTTGAGGTGGTTAACATATTCTAACAAGTCCACACATTCCCATTTCTGCCCACATCCTTTAATGGAAGTGACACAAAATTTTCATTATGGCTATTTCCACCTCATGGATTTGTAAATCTGCAAAATTTTCATTATGTATTAATTAGTGAGTTTGTTGAAGTGTCTTGCTCAAGGTTTTCAGCCATAATGAATAATAACCACCCGCCATCATCATTTTAGGAAATGTTTGAAATGACAATCAACTTGGTTTGGTGTTAAATAAAACAATTCTTATCAACTTTTAAAATTTACAATAAAATAACAACATGTGTGTGGCGGGATAATAGTTGTAAAATAGTACAACAACATAAACTAAACTGAACTACTAAAAGTGTTGCCAGAACACAACTGTTAGCTTCTCTTGTATTCCTTGACTTCTTCTCTTTGTGTTGATTTCTTGTTCTATTGATCTAATCCTGTCCTTAATTGCTGGAGGGTAACTGGGAACATATAGCCATTGTATCGTATTATTGCCCCTCAGGGCTTGTAAACATCTTGTCATGGCTTCCCCACTAATGGGGTTGCCCCTCATCCACAGCCTCACTAGTGACTTGTTGGTGGTTAGTAATGTAAAGTCCTCAGCCACATCATCAGTAATGTCGTTGTAGCGAATGTTGAGCCACTTCAACTTGTTAGTATCCTTCACTGCAGTGAATAGTGTTCTTGCTGCAATGGAGGATAATGAGGTTTTGTCCATGTACAGTTGTGTTAGCATAGAGGAGGGATGGGTCAACATGGTGTAGAGCTCTTCACTCTCCCCAATTGTGTGGTTATCACTAATCGACAACACTTCTACTTTGCAGCTGAGGACAATGTCACTGACGAAGGAGGAGGATGAGTTGGTGAGGCCATTATTCCACAACAACAAGTTGGTGATCGTGACGTCATTGTTAATTAGGTGTTTGTGCAAAATGTGAAGGCCGCGATCTTGGATATAGCAGTTGTACAAGTTGAGCCTCACCCACTGCTTGTGGGAAGAGGAGGTGAGGAAGAGTGACACACACTCGAGATCAGTAGCTGATAGGCTAGTGGAGCTAAGATTGATTACTTTCTCATTGAAGATTTCTGCCTCTTCGATGGATTTACACATTCGATAGTCTAGCGCGTCATGGAAACAGCGGAACAGTCTGAAACATTTTAATTGTTCACGAAGGAATTTGTTGGAAATGGCGATCTTGTCGTCTCCACCAGAAAAGAATTTCTTGAAGGAAGATCGTTGTCCCTTGCTGAGTGTGACATAAGTGGAGAACATGTTCGAGTGAAGATCGCTCCAGAATTGCTCGCGAAGAAGACGATACTCTTCGTCTGGTCGAAGGTCAGTTATAATATAGTTAGCCGCTAGGTATTCCTGTATAGTTAAATGGAGGAAGTTAAATGTCGTTGTTTCTCCTGTTAGGCCAAAATGTTGTACAGCTTGTAGCAAACCAAACCCATTAATACCCTCAGGGGTAGCTATGACGTCTGGACATGCAGCCTCGATCTCTTCATATGTAAAAACTAGTTGGTTGTTATTGAGTGCTTGTAATGCTAACTTGGAAAGTTGTTTAACTATTTTACTGTATGGCTCCGGCAGGTCAGCTAGCTGCTTGATGTTATATTTGAGTGGACGACCAAATTTGGCAAGATGTCGACAGATGGTGAGACAGATGAAGTGATGGTATATACTGGAAGAATCACTGGGAAGGGGAATACCCATTTTATACAGGAAAAGCAGGATTACTATGTTAAACGGCACCAAACAGAGGCTGCTGATAGTGAGATGGTCTTGCAAGTAGCGGGTAAGCTTTTCAATACTTTGTGGTTGTCCCTTTAAAGACTGTTCAATGTAGAGAGACTGTTCCTCCTTGGTGAAACCTAAGATGTCAACTTTGATGGTTGCTTGTTGTCGGAGGGACACTGAGGCATGTGCACGAGATGACACCACTAATCCACAGAGAGGTAAAATGTTACGATTTATAATCTCACCAATTAAACTGTTTTCTCGTAGATGTTCTGGAAACTCGTCAAAGCCATCGAAAAGAAAAAGTAGATGTTTTCCGCTATTTTCAAACAGGTAATCACTACATGCAGCCGCAATTTCTTTAGCTCTCCTGTCTCCCTTGCAGAATGGCAGAAGAAGGTCACTGATTGATGTAGCTTGTTGAACAATGGGGTCACGTAGACAGACTAATACTAACAGTGTAAATGTTTGTAACAATTGTTGTTTACCCCACCTGTAAGCTATTTCACGTAACAATACAGACTTGCCAATGCCTGGTGCACCCTCGATCATAATAAATTGTGGATCTTCTCGTTCTTCTAGGGGGGCTAAAATCTTTGTCACCTCTTTGGTCACTTTACTAACATGCGGAGCATGGTCATCTAGCTTAGTGTGGACTAACTTTTCAGTAGCTAGTGAAGTGACATCACCTTTGTGAACTAGTTTAGCAACTTCAACAGCTTGGTCCATCCTCTGTTGTCCTTCATGATGGACTAGCAGTAGTGGTGTAAAGCTGTGGGGCTGACCTGGTGGCCATGTATCCTTGTCAGCCTTGAACCGTGCTTGTGCGTTAGTTGTGGCCACCCTATTGGATAACATTGATACTGCCTCAGCTCCTACAGGACAGACAGCAACTGAAGGTATATCATGGAATACACTATACACTGTACCTTTAACAGTTAACTTGTCATGATGGACAGGCTGTACCTTGCTAGCTACATCTTCACCAGTCACAACTATAACAATACACTAACTAGCTTGTTACTACTACAATAGTCAGTCACCTTTCTCAGCAGCTTGATCACTGGACACAGCAGGTGACTGGATGACACTTAGTAGCTTATTCCAACTAGCAGAGGGGTCCACTTCAAGCCACTTCTCCAACATTTGATTACAGCACCATTTGACGTTAGTAGGATAACCAGCCTCTATACTCTTCAATTCTCCACTGGGTAGACCCAGTAGTGTTCCTATCACTTTCCAGTCAGCAGCATAATCTGGAGTGATGTATTGATAGAGATCCTTCAGTAGTGGAGTACTGGTAGCTGTAAGGAATAATAATTAATTATATTAACCGGAGACCAAATAATATCCGGATACTGGTACCGCCCACTCTTTGATTCTGGGGAGAAGTGTTTAACTACACGTACCATATTCCGCTGTTCTGAACTGTTCTAGTCCCTTTCCGTTACTCTGATCCATGAGTGAAAGATTACAACAAAGCTGCGATCGTGATCGGTTTCGTTCCCGTTAATGTGGAGGGCGTGGCTTACAACTATCAGTAAACACATGTGCACGCAACATGTCATACAATTCATGAGAGAATAACCACTCACCAGTTAATATTTCGTGTGATAACGCTCCAGTGATGATCACTCGAGTGGTGCGCCACAAACGATTCTGCGAGATTTACAAATCTTTTCCTTATTTCAGTGAAATTTCTAACTTATTGATTTCTTCGGACAACGACACCTGTCGGTACGCCGGGCGGTTCTGGTTTAAATGGCAAAGGGAACGTATGGAGCAGTCAAAGTGAGATCAGGATTGTATAAGGAGTCCACAAGAGTTGTAGTAGATTTGATTTGATTGTTAACTGGTATGGATAGCCACCCTTTAATATTGTATGCTTATATGCCAATTATTTCATGCACACACAATCTTATAAACAGTACATGAGGTTGTTAAAAAGGCAGTACACCAACCCATACAAGTTCTTTTCGTAAAATGTGACTGCACAGGCCCGTAGCCAGGGATTTTGAAGGGGGTTCTTTTTGACCAAAAGTGGACCTTTAGTAAAGGTCCAAATATTGTGACTGTTCTATTAGAGTGGTTGACTGCTCTATTAGAGTATCTCGATCTTGCATTGCATTTAATCCATGCAATGAATGAGTTACTCGAAGCGCTTAATTTAGTTTCTTATTAGTGGTATCTAGTAAACTGTAGCTAATGGACTTTTGCTCCTGAAAATTTGGACTTGTATACCAAAAATTGTGGACCTTTTTTCCAAGAGGGCGGTTCTTCCGAATCCCCCGAACCCCCCCTGGCTACGGGCCTGCTGCATCTGCAAAAACTGATCTTAGGCCTCTATTTGGTGATTATTAGTTTCTCATCCACTGCCCGCATTTGTCTTAGGCTACCGCATGATAAGGCCACTCCAATTGATAATTATGTTTCTGGTCCACCGCCTGCATCCTTTTTTGGAGAATGTGAAATTTCAGAAATACATTGGGAAAATTCCCGCATCAAAAAAGCAGAAACAAATACAACAAAAATGCTGAATCAAACTGCTTAAGTATAATAATTTGCCTTTTAGCTATCTGTGAAAACCTGCAATAAATGGGCATAGTGCATAGTACAGATCAATATACTCTAATAGAGCAGTCAGTAAATTACAATTCCCGGGTAATGGAACAGTAATAGGGCAACCCAATTTTTGACTCAGAAGGTTGCTATCAATGTTCAACATGGCAATGCTGCTTCTGTAATGGCAACAATTCCATCATCACAGGATTGGGCAGAGTTTGCCTCTCTGTCCATTGTTTGATCATGAAGACCTTTTTTTGTATTATTGGTTTATATTATTTTAAAGGCAGCTATATTCAATGATAAAAAATTTTTTTTTAATCACAAAAGTACTCTAACTGAGCAGTCACTTCATTGTTGCTTTGTTGCTGAATTCCGCCTGCCCGCATCTAAGACTAAACTTCAAATGACCAGAAACATAAAAACAAATTGGAGTGGCCTAAGCCATTATTTACTCCGTGCATGCTCAGAAGAACACGTGATACCAAACCATCATAATTTTTTATTGAAACACAATGATGTTTTTAAATTAACACTACAGTGTGCCAGGAGTGCCTTGGGAAATTGCTGCAGTGAATTCTATTTTCGACTGTTTTTCAAGTCAACTGAAATCCTGCTAGCTCGATAGAGCATGATTGCAATTAAAAAACCAATGTTGATTTGTGGGAGGAAAGAAGGAGAATTTGGACAAGGTCTGTACATCATTGTATTAATATTATAATGGCCTAATGGTAATGCCCTCCCGCCTGCAGCATAATAATTAGATAGACTGGATAAGAAACTAATAATCACCAAATAGGGGCCTTATCATCCAAGACAGAAAGTTCGATTTTTTTCACACAAACACAAAGCTTTATGAATGCACTATCAGATTTCACTGTCACAGTCAAGTGGTCTGCTTTTGCTAGCTGTTTTTTTCAAGCACAGTGGCGAGCCATACAAGTGGTCTGGGGTCTTGACGGAGTCCTGGCCAACCAGGAGATGGCTGTGTGTGGCTGTACAGCTCTGTGGTATTGGAAAATGACCTGTGTTGTAAATTTCCTTTCATTTTAGCCAGTTTTGAACCCTGAATGGCCCATAACTTGGCCTAATTCATCCCAAATCATTTCTCTTCAATTTTTAAACAGCATCTTTCCCGCCTTCCAGGCCCCCAGTCTCCCACCCCTTTTGGAGCTCGCCTGATACAGCCAACCTCGGTTAAAATGGCTGGAAACTTGTAGTATGTTCGCATTGAGCTGAATCCTCAAAAACATTTAATTACTCATGGATGCAATTACACACGGTCTTGAAATTTGGCTTATTTGTAGTACTGCTTGACCCGCTAAAAATATTTCAAATCTTGTTCAAATATTTGACATAGTATTACAGCCAAGAGTACATAATAAAAAATAGTGAGGGAGAGTGTCTAACTGCCAATACAGCCTGTACAAAATCACTGCATATTATTGAATAGACAATGATCTTTGAACAAATTACTGATGATAGAGATCTGTTAATAGGTGTTGAGTGCTATTGATAAGGTAAAGCTTTTGTTCTGCCAATGTGTGGATGCTCTATACTACACAGTCCTATTTTTATTATGTACTCTTGTTACAACCAATCAAACTCTTGTTACAGCCAATCAAAAGTTTCACCATACATTTGGTATGCAGAAGCCATATAAGTATAGTGTCCATTACAGCCCTTTCCTGGACTTGTAATGGAGCCAAACCCTACGTGTCTGTTGTTGACACCTTTGCTGTTACCAATAATCATCTGGTTGGCTGAAATGCTCTATTGAGAAAAAATCCACTTTTAATTTTAGCTGTTTTTCACTCAACGTGAACATACTATAACTATTGACTACCTTAGTGGATGATCTGGAAGGTAATAAATTGTTGTAAAATGTGTGCAAATGTGGTACGTGTAGCTACCATCATTACAACACTCTGAATATTTAAAACTGGCATTTCTCGATACTTTCAAATGGGCAATAGGACTGGTTTTCCCAGAGACAGTCACAAATAATTCATTTCATGACATAATAACTTGTGTTTTATTGCATCATTTCACACTTGTAGTGATCTTCCAGAGGAGACTCACGTGAGCTCATAGAAATTTTACAGAGCAATTAAAAAATTGTAGGAGGTTTCATTGAAAACTAGGTGCCAATCAAAAGCTTTTTTTGTAATGGCATGGTAAACCCCATGGCCCAGTGGTTTGATGTTAATATAAAGGGTGATTGAAGACGTCATCATGTGATGAAGAGCTTACTGCACAAAATGGAGGGTGAACACCAACAATGGAAGAGAATAGCACTGGAAACTGTATTCAATCTTTCCATAATCCCATAATTTAGGCATAAAGTTATTAAGCATCAGTTCAGATGCAATTAACATTAATTGTTTTTGATAGCGCTTAACATTTGTCTTACCTTCTCTGGTGATCTTCTAACAGCTAAAGGTAAGTAGAATTAGAAGAAAATGGGAAACGATGGGAGCAGGTAAGAACAACCCACAGAAAATGCCTGATAAATGTTATTATATAATATACAGGTTGGATTTTACAGCACAACATTTCTTTATTTGCAGCATTGTTTGGAATCATTCGCTGATGAACTGATCAAAACACTCTAATAGAGCAGTTACCTGCTTAAAATACTCTAATAGAGCAGTCAGATCACTAACTATCCCACTATGCAGCTAGCGACCTGCATTAAAGCCTGCACAGTAATTGATGGACTATAGCATAGATTTGGTATACAGTATAGACTAGCTAAATCATCAATATTGAGAGTGAGCTACTCCCTTGAAACCATAACATTAGCTATAGCTTGAATAGGTTTACAAAGGATTCTAATTAACTGACAGTTCCTGCATATAGATGTGGGAAGTTGTACCTGCAACCTCAGAATAATCACATGATGGGTATGTGGTAGTTGTAGCGTGTAGGTACCAAACATACCAGTGCTACATGCAGTCTTTGAGGCCTATACCTTAGACTCCAGTTATTAGGTGCACATAGTTATTAAGCGCATATTGCCTGTTAAGCACATATGGTAGACTTGTGCTAGACACCTGTTTGTTAAGCGCATATGGTTGAAATCACCTCTGCAACCTCGTACACATAGAATTGCAGCAAAAAATTGTCAGAACGCATCAGACATTTCACAGCATGCTCAATTCCTCGCTAGGCCCGTGTCTAGCGGATACTGCCGCCTGTATAGTTGTAGCTACCTGACTTCTAACTAAGGATTTCTGCTTCCATGACTGAAGCAAATTATTAACTGGTGCTCAAATCACTTGAAAACTGTAGTGGGCACAACTAATTCCCTCCTAGCAGAAACTCCTTACTGTAATTTATAAGCGCATGCACTTAACAAGCATAGTAAATTTCACAAATAATTCCTCCGAAAATTATAAGCGCATGCGCCTAATAACCAGAGTCTACGGTAATAGGCACTGTCAGTTAACTAGGATACTTTGTGATCATCAGTACTAACCCTCTCCAGTATTTACTCTTGATTTAATGTTTAACTTGTATAGTTATTAATTTAAAAATGAAGTAGGGATCCAAGCAATAAAATGTGTTCAACAAGGGAGAGATGAATGATGGTATTACAGCTGGGAAAACCCCTACTTTGGCATTGAGCAAATCATTGTTACAACATGCTGATGTAGGGATTTCCCACCAAGCTATGTTGTAATACCATCATTCATCTCTGTGGCTCTATCTCAGCCAAAGCAGAAACAAAAACATTGGAAAAGGCGGTATTACATACCATACGGTATCCCTCCTGCCCCACAATTATATAACTCAAATTAAAACAATTTGCAGGAATACACACACATACAATAATTAACCCACTGGCTACTTCATAACTAATCATTTGGGCCGCTGCTCTAACTGCCACATCTATTGATTATCATAAATGACGGAAGTTTAGAGTTACAAAAGTTTGGTGAATCAAGGAATGTACTATTAAAGTTTATTTGCCAATCAGCTAGTTTCATATTAGCTGCATTCTAAATTCGTCAAACTTTTGTCTGCCAACTTTTTTTACATGATGATTTGCCAAACTTATTACAATAAGTCTCACTAAACTTTCATCATTTACTGTACTCCGAATTACTCATCCACCCGGCCAGAAACCATAACTGAATATGTGACCCAGTCTGGGAAAATAGGTCTTATTGCCCATGTCAGCAGATCCAATTTTTCACCAAGAACACAAAGCTAAACTATCAAATTTCACAATCAAAATCAGCTATACTTGAGTGGTCTGGTTTTGCTGGCTGCTTTTCCCAAGCCCAGTGGTGATCCGTACATGTGGTGTGGGGCATCAGTGGAGCTCTGGTCAGCCTGAGGGTGGCTGTAAAGCTCCATGGTGTTGAATAAAGACCCATGCTGTAAGTTTCTTTTCATTTAAACCAGTTTTGATACCTGAATGGCCCATCACTTGGACATTTATCCCTATGTCTTCCTTTTCAATTTTTTAAAACAGCCTCTTGCCCTCCTTCCAGGCCCCGCCTCCTTTTGGAGCTTGCCTGATACAGCCAACCTCAGTTTTAAAACTATCTAAAATGGCGGGAAACTTAGTTGCTGGCTACTTGAACAGTGGATGCTCTGGAAGGTAAGGAATTGGCATAAAATGTGTGAAAATTTGGTACATGTAGCTTCAACCATTGGTGAGCTACAACACACAAAATGCTTAAAACCGGCATTTCTCAATACTTCTAAATAGACGATAAAACCCCTTTTTCCAGACTGGGTCACAGTTGCCAAAACAAACAATATCCCCAAATTCAAATTGCTATATACACTGACTACTTTTTATTGCTTGGATCTTTAAAATATTAATACAGCAGTTTGTTTGGTGTTTTGTTATAGCATACAGCTAAACATGTGTGATTGTTCTATTAGGGTGACTGCTGTATTAGAGTATCTCAAGCTTTTTGTGAAGGGGTGGCTGGTGCCAGACTAGGTGTGGCCTACAATTAGTAGCACACGCATACATGATCATGTGATCTGGGGATCATTAGTCGTACCGCGGTAAGTGCAACACATCTCAAGCTAAGAGTGTAGTCAAGAGACAAATAATTAACACAAGGTGAAGCTGATCACGATCATGAGTACTACGTGTATATCATACAGTATGATAATTAGTCTTGCTTGGCCAGACCACTTTTTCTCCCACAGTGCTTATCAATTAGAAAGTGCCTGCTCTACTGACCCTTTTTAGAAGATACTTAGTAAAAATTAGTTACAAACGTTTAGAGTTGAAATCCTTAAAGACTACACAATTTTGCATGAGTGTTGGTGACATACCCCTTGAACAAACAGACTACAGGGTACAACCACTAATAAACTACATAACTACAATCACTTTACATGCTACTACAACTACAAGGAGGGGAATACAATTAAAGGAAAAGGAGATTGTCATCAATATCAATGTCCTGAAGTGCCCAATACCTCAAAATCATTCTGGCTTTGTTCAACCATACAGTAGGTTTTAGAGGCACAGTACTACACTCCTCTAAGATCTATGATTTATAACGCAACAGAAAGTTGCTGAAGCATGGGAGTATGCCAGGGCCTAGCTGTAAACTGAAGACAAAAAAGGTATTGGTTTGATTTGATTTATTGTTTTAGCTCCTTGCAATCAGCTAAGCTGTTCTTCCTTACAGGAGTGGTAACAACACTTATAGTCACAAAATACAAAACAAGACATTGCTATATAAGGTAACTACCTGCTGACAACAGCTGCCCTCCACCAACTATATTTATAACTACATATGTGGCTTGCTACACTGCTTCTCTGAATACTGTGACTGTTCTATTAGAGTTTCTTGATCTTGACTGCTCTATTAGAGTATCTTGATCTTGACTGCATGATTCCCCGGGGTTACATACCATTTTATACATGTTGTACGTTTTAACTCTATAACAATTTACTACAGTTACAATCCAACTAGTTTTAATTTTCTTTCTTACAGTCCACTATATATAATAGTATACTATATATAATAGTATACTATAATAGTATACTATATATAATAGTATACTAAATATAATAGTATACTATATATAATAGTATACTATATATAATAGTATACTATATATAATAGTATACTATATATAATAGTATACTATATATAATAGTATACTAAATATAATAGTATACTATATATAATAGTATACTAAATATAATAGTATACTATATATAATAGTATACTATATATAATAGTATACTATAAATAATAGTATACTATATATAATAGTATACTATTTATAATAGTATACTATATATAATAGTATACTACATATAATAGTATACTATATATAATAGTATACTACATATAATAGTATATACTATATATAATAGTATATTATATATAATAGTATACTATATAGTAATAGTATATTATATATAATAGTATACTATATACAATAGTATATTATCATAGCTATACGTAGTTCTTATTTTTACATTTTGTCCCTTCAGCTCACTATTAATTATTCCAGCTTCATTTCTCTAAAATTGCTTCCAGTGTTAATCTTGGCACACACATACTATACATATCAAGTTTCCCTGGGTAGAATCCTCACAAGTTAGCCAGAAATTCCTGCAGTTTTCTGGCACTTTGTCGCACAAGCCCTCTCTTTGCTTTAACTGTTTGGACAATCATGGCAATATACAGCACAAAATGTACCTACTTCAAACACTAGGTGTACCCCCGGTCTCAGGTTATGCTATTTGTAAAAATTATCCACTGCTAGGAACCTATGCAAAAATATTTTAAGTAAAGTGAAATGGCTAGAGGCCTAAAGTGCTAAATAGCAAAGGTAGTGACAGCCCTCGAGCTTGGATGTACATATCAGACACCCCAAAAGTCAATCCCACAATCGAAAGTTCCTGGCGTGTGTTGAAACATAATGATGTAGGAATAACATTCTGAGAGCTATTTGCCCACGCAATGGAAACCACAATCGATCATCAGATGCTAGTGTATCATTTTATGGGGTGAGTGATCTGTAGTTCTTTCACCTATCAGGTAAGTGTGCCCTGATCACTCATACCACAACTGTATTGGGATTTTCTGATGTATACACCCTTACCCCTCAGGGTTCATGTGTATATATCAGCAAAATTCCTCACAGCAGTGGCATAACTATTACATATGTAACACCTGGTGAAGGGATCTAGATACTTTGGCACCTTATTTAATGACAGGATTATGTAAGTGTCCACATTAACAGGTTCCTGTGTACAATGCTATAATATTTAGTGCAGAAACTGACTTGGAAAATCAGGACTTCACTCATGACACTAGTAGTTGGTACAGGTGTACTTTAATAAAATTCTTTCTAGCAGTTTTGTGTGCTGCAGAACATTGTGCAGTATTGCATAGAGCTAAGCTATACCCACGTTTCTAGTTTTTCACAGGCACATGCTGGTAACGTTGTCTAGATTGTTGGTGGAAGAATCATGGAGGAAAATAGGTCAGTGTTTGTGTGTGTGTGTAACAACTTCTAACTGTCCATGTCACATAAAGAATGAAGTTCAGGTGGTGTTCACATGTTTTCCTTTGAGACACAATACAATTTTCTAAGCCCACGACTGATATAAATAATAGTGCACTGTGTGATGGTTAAAATATTTCACATGGAACTGTAGAAAAATCAAATGGAGGCTCAATAAATATTTGGTTCTATATATTTCATTTATGTTTTATGATGGTTTGAGGAAAAACACTGCCATTATATATGAAGATATAATGAGTAGTATGCAACATGTCATTTGTGACCGTCTCAGCAAAAACCAGTCTAGTTTGCATGTGTATTGAGAAAAATGAAATTTTAAAAAGTGGTGAAATTATGCGTGTTTAAAAAGAAATTTTTATGCAAGATATAATCGAGCTGTTACTCAGGAAAGGAAATTTTAAATCGATTAAACCATCTTATTCACCTACTCATGGGGAGTTCGAAAATCTTTGTTTTGTTTCTGAAGCCCCCATAGCACGTGTGTTTGTTTACAATGCGGTAGATGTAAACAAAATCATTGCCATTTCTTCAACAAAACCACCTTCATACACCTATGCACAAGTGACTGTAGGGCTAAAACTATACCTTGGCTGATCTGCCAATCCATGGTGAACACTGTAAGCCAAATCCCAACTTTGTAGACTAATCCAAATGAAAATTATGACTGGTAATGTAAGCTCCTGTAATTTATTTTTAGTATAGTCACTTACAAATCAATTTCCTAGCTTTTCCTACTTTCTAGCACTGTAATTCCAAATTTACTCACCATAATCGACTGAAATTTTGATGAATCATTCCTTGGACTATGCAGATATGCTGAGAAAATAAAAAGAAATTCATAAGTTGTGTAAACTAGATGGGTTTTCGCTGAGACGGTCACATATGCAATGTGTAATTATTTATAGTAGCTGCTTGTAACGGTGTGTGTTTATTGTAAAAGTATATTAGACTTCCACAATGATGACATGTGGCAGTGACCAGTTCATCACTAACAGAAAACAACTACAAACAATTGTCCATACTGTAGACATGAAAAACACCTTTCTTTAGAATACTTTACAGGATCTTGCCTTATGTACCAATTCATGTGAGCTTATCCTACCCCCTGGTCTCCAGTGTGTTGTGCTAGTCCTGTGGATTATGTACTGACTCCTTGTCTCCTTATAGTGGTTGCTCTTTTAACAAGAGGGTTTGTGTGTTCTCTAAGATATTATTAGTGGTCCATGGTGTGTACATACTGCATGAATATTGAATTTCACAAGTATGTAACTTCTATCCCTCTCACCTGATCACAGATGCAGTGATGGTAGAGGATGTGCAGAGAGTAACATTGACCATGTTGGAAGACAACCTGTGTTAGGGTACCTCATGTGATCAGTTAGATACAACAGATGAAGGAATAGAAGTAGCCGACCAATAAAGGACATCTTACCAGGAGTAGATTACTGTTCTCAAGATGATAGCCGCAGCAAATCAGATTTTTGTAATTTCAATATTACACATCAATCAGCTGCAATGCAGTTGGTAATTTTTTATCATCACCATATATGGTATAGTAACAGGGAGTCAGTTTTGATATTGACATCACAGACATGTAACCTCCTGAAGGACTCTTTAAATTCCAATACCTCAGCTATGCTTATACACCACAATGGCACCAAAGTGTTTAACTTATTTAAATTGAGAATAACAGAGAAGCAACTTTGAAAGTGGATAACTGGAGCAGTAGCAAAAGTCAGACAAAACAGATATAGTGGCCTCAAGCCTGGAATTCTAGAAATCATATAGTAGAACTCTTGCTCCAAAATTATAATAAATTACATTTTGGTCCCAACAGTTCTGGCTCAAAAATTATGTGATACCCCTGAAAGAGATAAACATCTTCATAAATCCTGAAGTGTCCATTATGAAAACAATTTCCATACTTTTATACATTGAGTGTTATTTAGATCATTTGGCATTGGCAAGGTGACTGCTGTATTAGAGTATCTCAAGTTTTTTGCAAAGGGGCGGGCGGCACCAGACTAGGCATGGCCTACAATTAGTAGCACACATATATGTGATCATGTGATCTGGGTATCATGTGGTGAGTGTAACATGTAACACATCACAAGCTAAGAGTGTATATAGTCGAGAGATAAATAATTAGCACAAGGTAAAGCTGATCACGATCATGAGTACCACATGTATATCATACAGTATGATAATTAGTCTTGCTTGGCCAGACCACTTTTCTCCCATGGTGCTTACCAAATAGAAAGTGCCTGTGCTCTACTGACCCTTTTTGAAGATATTTTAGTAAAAATTAGTTACAAACGTTTAGAGTTGAAATTCTTAAAGACTACACAATTTTGCATGAGTGTTGGTGACATACCCCTTGAACAAACAGACTACAGGGTACAACCACTAATAAACTACACAACTACAATCACTTTACATGCTACTACAAGGAGGGGAATACAACTAAAGGAATAGGAGATTGTCATCAATATCAATGTCCTGAAGTGCCCAATACCTCAAAATCATTCTGGCTTTGTTCAACCATAGATTTTAGAGGCACAGCACTACAAATCTATAGTTCAACCACAACACAACAGAAAGTTGCTGAAGTTACATAGCCATACTTTTGGTAATGCAAGGGCCTAGCTGTAAGCTGAAGACAAAAAAGGTATTAATTTGATTTATTGTTTTAGCTCCTTGCAATTGGCTAAGCTGTTCTTCCTTACAGGAGTGGTAACAACACTTATAGTCACAAAATACAAAACAAGACATAGCTATATAAGGTAACTACCTGCTGACTCCACCAACTATATTTATAACTACATGCATAGCTTGCTATACTGCTTCTCCGAATACTGTGACTGCTCTATTAGGCCATCTTGATCTTGACTGCTCTATTTGAGTATCTTGATTTTGTCTTCTATTAGACTATCTTTATCTTGACTGCTCTATTTCTCAATCCCACAATCGAAAGTTCCTGGCATGTGTTATAGTGTTGGGCGATATATCGATATTATATCGTATCGTTTGATTTTTTGCTGATATCGAAAAGTATCGATATATTTTTAAGAATCCGATATTTCGATACGATACATCACGTGATCTGAATTTACTGTATTTTAGCTTATTTAATTGTTAATTGTAGCTTTCCATTACCTTCAGCAATTTTCAAATCACTATTACTCTTGTGTATGTGGGCGGGGAATCTCCATTGTGTATAGCTATAGCTACCTACTATCAAATTATGTAAGAAGACTGGCAATTTACATGAACAAATAATGTTACAATATCGTATCGAAAAGTATCAATATCGGTCAATTTTAGTCAATATCGTATCGATATCGTATCGTTCTGAAAATCTTGATATCGCCCATCACTAATGTGTTAAAACATGACATTCTGAGAGCTATTTGCCCACGCAATGGAAACCGCAATCGATCATCAGATGCTAGTGTATAAAACAAATGAGGTAAGTAATCTGTAGTTCTTTCACCTATCAGGTGAGTGTGCCCTGAGTGATATATATATATCACTTATACCACAACTGTCACGGTATCAGGATTTTCTGATATATACAACCCTAACCCTAACCCCCTTACTCCTCAGGGTTCGTGTGTATATATCAGCAAAATCCCTCACAGCTGTGGTATAACTTAGTGTTGTTTTAGTACAGCAAATTCATTTTGGTCTAGTTCTAGTACTCCAATTCTGTCATAGTTTTAGTTAGTATTAGTTCTGGTACCCCATATTTCTGTAATTTAGTTAGTATTAGTTTCATTTTAGTAGTGATTCCGGGAGAATTTTAAAATTAATGGAAATAATTTTTATTTAGCATAGCCTTGTGTAGTACTCCCTGAGGATCTCATAAACACTTAGTTTTTAAAAATCCATTATAGGATGGTGGAGTTATAAGCAATTTTGTCCTTTAAAATAGGCAAAATTTTCTCCATATCTTTCCATTGAAAAAAGTCCCAAAAATGGCACAATTGAACAAATGCTTATAACTGAGCTTTGCACTAACATTTTGAACTTCTTTTTTCTGTTATAAATACCTTAATACATGGACCACAGTGTAACCTTACTTGTAAGACCCTCTGAATAAAGGTCACCTCCATAGAAAGCCACTAAATAGTTGCATACATTTAGCATCTTGCGGATGGCAAAACAACATACACATGGTGAAGTGCAACCACTCTGTTCCACTCATCTCCACTCAAAAATACAATATGCATGCAAAGCAAGGAGTTGTACTGATGATGTATAGCTGCTTATATGATTATTTTGTCTCTTAATGTACAGCTCCTTGACAGCTACCAAAATGGTGCCATCAAAGCGATGAGCCATTTGTGGTACAAATTTGCTCGCTTTTAGCATAGTAATATTGAAAACTACATGGACAAAAATGCTCACCTTGGTGTAACTAACATGTGCTGGGTCGTTTCTTGCAAAAAGAACATAACATTGTGGTGGCTATATTGCAAAATAATCTTATAATTGGCATAAAACTCCACACAAACATATCTGTAGCAGGAAACTAACTGCACCATCGTATTCCTTGCCCCCAGAAACCCTAGAAATGATCCAATTGTTTGATCAATCGCTCGTATGGTAGCGAAATGATTGTGCCAACTCTCCAATGGAAGATTCACGGAGAAAATTTTATGCAAATTTTACGGAATTCCGGAATCGCTAATTTTAGTTAGTGTTAGTTTTAGTGTTAGATATCTTCACATATACTAACCTTGGTAGCACCCCCTAGACTTACAGAAACTTTAGATTTGGTGTTTTGATGTTCAGCACTATTTCCACTTACCATTGTGCACAAATGAACAAAAGCTCTAATAGAACTGAGTTTAAATAACCTAAATAGGCAGAATTAATGCTGAATAGCAATGTTTCAGAGGAGGTTGGACACGATACAAGCACTTCTGAAATTTATTTCTGTTAATTGTGTAATTCTTATATATGACAAGGAGTAAGTGATAGAAGAAATGTTTAGCAATATCCACACCATGTTACCTTGTGCTTCTTAAGATGAACAGCAAATTCTTATTGCAAGGCGGGTGTGTGAGTTTCTAATTCTCTTTTTGATTCTCTGTAAGGCCAAACTAGCGGCATCCGCTCTTCTTTTTCAATACTCTGAGAGGCTTTGTTAACATGCACATTGCTTTCTTCGACAATCATTGTGTTTAAATACGCATACATATGGCGTTCCTATAGTATTACACATGGATTCCACCCAGCGAATGCTTACACACGTGATCCTGTAGATTTCAAGATCAATTTACGTGCCTGGAGTAGTGGGGTTGAATGGGGTTGACCGGCTGAATAGACTAAACTTGAAGTGCACTCTCGAATGGTATTTGTGAAAACTTTCGTGAACACTTGGTTAAACTTTCAATACAAAATGTATGCACTCATGTGTGCATGTCCAACCTCCTCTGACAATGTTTATGGTAGCATTTGCAGGCATTTCCATCTTCAAAGAAAAGTGTTAAGTGGTTATAGTGTACAACACCCTTTTATGTAGGATTGCTTGAGAAAGCGTTTAGTTAATTCTAGTTCTTGAACTAAAAGTTTTAAAGGTTTTGGTTTAGTGCTAGTTTTTGAACCAAAACGTGAAAGAATTTTAGTTTAGTTTTAGTTTTAGAACTAAAATAGACCACAATTTTACTAGTGTACTAGAACTAGAATTAAATTGCTGTACTAAAACTAGATTTAGTTCTAGTTCCTTAGAACTAAAACAACACTAGTATAACTATTACATACGTAACACCGAGATCTAGATACTCTGACACCTTATTAAGTGTCTGGATTATGTAAGTGTCCACATTAACAGGTTCCAGTGTACAATGCTATAATATTTAGTACATAAACTGACTTGGAAAATCAGGACTTCACTATGACACTAGTAGTTGGTACAGGTACACTTTAATAAAATTCTTCCAAACAGTTTTGTGTGCTGTAGAACATTGTGCAGTATTGTATAGAGCTAAGCTATACCCATTGCATGATGTGTCTACTTTATCACAGGCACATGCTGGTAACATTGTTAGATTGTGTCACCAGTTCATCACTAACAGTTTTTGCATTAAAACAACTACAAACAATTGTCCATACTGTAGACGTGGAAAACATCTTTCTTTAGAATACTTTACAGGATCTTACATAATTTCATTACATACCAATTATTCATGTTTGTCCCACCCCTGGTCTCCAGTGAGGTGGTGTACTAGTCCTATGGATTATGTACTGACTCATTGTCACCTTAGTAGTAAGACAACTGTGTTAGGGGAGCTCATGTGATCAGTTAGATACAACTAATGAAGGAATAGAAGTAGCCGAAAAATAAAGGACATCTTACCAGCAGTAGATTACTGTTCCCAAGATGATAGCAGCAAATCAGATTTTTGTAATTTATAATAACATCAATCAGCTGCAATGCAGTTGGTAATTTTTGATCATCACCGTATATGGTATAATAATTATACTATCAGGGAGTCAGTTTTGATATTGACATCACAAAGACATGTAACCTCCTGAAGGACTCTTTAAATTCCAATACCTCAGCTATGCTTATACGCCACAATGGCACCAAAGTGCTAGTGCTTAACATATTTAAATTGAGAAGCAACTTTGAAAGTGGGTAACTGGAGCAGTAGCAAACGTCAGACAAAACATGTTTATAGTGGCCTCAAGCCTGCATAAAGTAGACTTCCACAAATTAATTTACAAAAACACATTTTGGTCCCAACAGTTCTGGTTCAAAAGTTATGTGACACCCCTGAAAGAGATAGTGCCCGTTATGAAGGAAATTTCCATATTTTTATACATTGAGTGTTGATTTATATTAGATCATTTGACAAACAAGCTAATCATTGTTGACTAGGTACAGAGCACAGGCAGATCTAGAAATTTTCAGAGGGGGTTTCAGGTTCCACTCCATAATCGCAACTTCAGCCTAGCTGTATCGAAGACCCAAAAAAAGGTGAATAAATAACTGCTGTGAACACCGTAGTGGTGATTTCAAAGGCAAAACTATGAAGTTTAGCCAGTACAAAAAGGTCCTAATATAATGCAGTATGTACAACCATCTGTATTAGTGATTTTATCACCCACACAAATTGTAGAGGTGCTTATTACAGGTGTACGCCACAACAATTAATTTAAATACTTAACTGTTGTGTAATCATGCATTTTTCAAAGGGAGTTTCCGTGGAAACTTTGAGACCCCCCTAAATCCACAACTGGAGTACAGGAGAATTGGGTCATGATAGCAGCAACAGGATTATAATTTGGTAGTATACGTCTTGAAAGCCACAAAACAGATCTAGAATGATTCTAGCTCCTCAGAAACTCTGTGTACGCTATTTATGTGACCGGGTCTGGGAAACTGGTTTTATCACCCATGACAACAGATTTGATTTTCCAAAGCTACCGTACATGATCATGAATAAACTATCAAATTTCATAGTCAAAACCCGAGTAGTCTGCTTTTCCCAAACACAGTGGCGATCTGTACAAGCAGTCTGGGGCCCTATTGGAGCTCTGGCCAACCTGTGGGTGGATGTACAGCTCCATAAAGACCTGTGCTCCAAATGACAGCCAGTTTTGAAACCCAAACAATTCATAACTTGGTCTAATTTATTACTACACCTTCCTATTAATTTTTAAAAATAATCTCTTGCCCTCCTCCAGGCCACCCCTTTTGAAGCTGTCAATATTAAGTTGAAAACTATCTAAAATGACAGGAAACTTAAATGTTGGCTACTTGTACAGTGGATGATCTTGAAGGTAAGGAATTGGTGTAAAATTTGGTACATGTAGCTTCAACCATTGGCAAGCTACAACACACTGAATACTTAAAACTGGCATTTCTTGATACTCTTAATAAATAGGTGATAAGATCAATTGTCACAGACTAAGTGACATATACCAAACATTGTGAAGCCTTCCATGTACAGCTAGTAGTATACAGGTAGTTGATGGGTTGAGTTTCATATTCAATACAATATGTATTAATAATATTAGTACATTACATACAAAAATATTTCTATTATTTACACTACAAATTTTGCTGGTTTTCTTTTCCGTCTCTTGTAGTAGAGGTGTGCAAAACACAGCAACAACACGACGGCCATTAAAACATACAGCAGTATACACAAGCTGAGATCTGTCACACTAAATGATGATGGTTCCATTGATACTGCAGTAAAGTGAGATCCCCTGTCAGTTTGATATAACCACAGTTGGCCTGTTATGAAGTCCACTGTCTTAGAGTTGGTGATATTTATTGTTCCCAAGCTGTAGAAGTCTAGGAGGTAAAAGAACACAGCTGTGTTGTTCCAGTGACTGGATCCATCGGTGTCATTGACATAGCAAGATTGGCAGAGCTGTGGTGTAGGGAACTGTACTTTAGGATGGGCTGGGTCTGTGCTGATGTCATTGGCTAGTCTCTTGTTGACACGATTATGAGCTTGCCACAGCCACAAAATGGCTGACACATCATCCCCAGCTTCGTACAGGACAACCCTCGCCATTTCACTGAAGTGTTCTCGACATTTCTCGCAAGTGAAGAAATTCTCCACATAGTTTTTAACAATCAGTAGAGCTTCCCTGCTTGAGATATGCCATGGTCTGTAGTGAGGTCTGACCACGACATTTGTGATGTGTACTTGAGGCATACACTGTATGGTCACTGTGTGTAGTAGTGTCCACAAGCCACAGGGGTATCCACGGTAATGTGGCTCAGTGCCAACACATGACCTCCATTGTGGCTCCATGGGTAGTACTGACATCGACGGATCAAGCTGCACACGTACACACAGAGACAGAGGTATTATATAGTAGGTGAGGTACAGTAGACCCTCATTTCTACAATAAAGTAATTGAGTTTTCACTTATCTGGACACTTTATCAATGTCCCAGACCACTGGGGTTGGAGGGTCTACTGTACCGTGAAACAGGTGTATGATATTAAAAACAATGGTAACATCAAGATACACGATAGTGTGTTGTGCGGCCAAGTACAACCAGTGCAGGTACACAACAGACAAGTGTGTACTTTACAGGAATCAAGAAAATGTCATTTTCATGCTTGATAGTACCTACACAATTTGTACTGTGGAAACTCCCTCAGGGTGGAGCACCTTTTGTTCCAAACCAACGCCACCATTGAGATATGCGCCTTCAAAGTTTATCTTAATTAGTTCCTTCGTATTTTTCTTCAGCTTCCTCCATCCACACCACTTAGAGTGTGCTTTAGTCGATTTACTTCAAATTTGGAGGGCAGTAAGAGCATCATGCAGTAGTAATGAAACAAGAGATGATGGTAGCTATGAGGGAAAATCCCTAAATTGGCATGTTAGGGATTTTCCTACATTGCTACAATGCCGCGTAGGAATAGATATCATCATTTCTTGTTTCACTACTTTTCATCACTAGAACCCTACTTCATTAATTAATTACAATACTTTTATTAACTTATTCTATTAGAGCATAGCTATAAATACACATGTGATTGTGACTGCTGTATTAGAGTATCTTGATCTCGCTACAGTACTACTCAGTAGATTAAGCTGGGGGCGTGGTACAATACCTTGTTTTCTACAGAGCCAGATCATGGCCTCAGCACTAAAATGTGAAGGGGCATGGCTCACTGAAATTTATTTATAAGCCCAGCTCCCAAAGTTACAGTCCGTTAAGTGCCTCAAATAGTTGATTTAATTTGATTTATATATTTAACCTCCGAGCAATCGGCTACAGCTGTTCTTCCTTGCCCGGAGGGACACATTACAATACATTGATAGTACACACAAAACTAAACAAAGCAAGGTATAACCAATACAAAGACAACCAAAGTAAACAGTTTACAACACACACACAAACCCCCCCCCCCCCCCCCCCGTTTTATGGCATCTAAATATGTCAATACGAAAAACTAACCCCTTGGTACGGTTCCCGACATGAAGATGAACATTTAATTGAAGATAAAAGAAACATTCGGTGGAACCATGAAAGGCACATTCCACTAGTGAGTTTGTTGCTATGGCGTAAAATGGTGACCATGTGTTGTTTCATTTGGCTCTGACCTTGCGACTATGGTCTGGCAAGCTGTCAAATTATCAAAATTTGAGTTTTGACGATTTTCTTTAAATCAATATCCAGCCACCTGTAAGTATTTTCTTTAATGCTGTAGTTGATGTTAAATGAAACTAAAGGTGATATTCATAGTGTATCATATTTCTGTGATGGTGTTTAGATGCAGTATTTATTAGTGGTGCGTGTCACTTTTAGGGGGAACGCTACTAAACAGTACAGTTAAACAGTACTACCATACTGTTTGATTACAAGTTAGTAGAGTATGTGACTTTGTAGCATGTTACTTACTTTAATGTCCAGAAGCTTGACCCAGTCCCGGGATAGCATGAAGCCAGCCTGTTTACGACTGTTCAGTTGAAAGTTGATGTTCTGTAAAGCATCTCTAGTGGGACGATCAAGTAAGGCAAACACCTGTAATGAGTCAGAGAGATGAGATGTTTACAGCGTTGAACAGTTACAAAGAACAGTCAAACAATTATGCTTTTTTGAAATTATACATAGTTTGTCACTTTGTCCCACAAATACTTGGCCATTTATAAGATGACAACACTACACTCATACAGGTGTACCTGTTCTAGTAGTTGTACAAATTGTGTTAGTGCAGAGAAGGCTGCTCCGGACACAATAGAGTGTAGAGGGACCTCCCTACGGAACGTGTAGGCTACAGCAGATTGTAGGTCCATCAGGTGAGGCCTGTGAGATGATAACAACATGTGATGTACACTCAATTATCAGATCACTGTTCTATTAGAGTATTTCATTAACCAGTGTACAGTGACACTCTGTAGTGTAAGTGTGTGTTCTATTAGAGTAGTCTCTGTATAGACTCTATTCATTTAGACCATGTGATGCCATACAAGCACCTTTGTTTACCATGGTGATGGTCACGTGAAGAGTGACTTCCTTTTTGCCATTTTGACTGCCTGAAGTGTGTGAGCACAATGGTTACTATGATATCACTGATGGTTTAGACACTCACAATGACAAATATCATCAGCCCTTTACAATAGGTTATAAACACTATGGTATGTTCATAAAGTCTACATAGAAATCAATCACTTAAATCAAACTGGCATACACACAGGAATTCACATTCTTCTCTTCTGTGTAATTAAGAAAAGTTTTAAAAGTTTTAGAGCAGAAACAAAACAATTCTTTATACATTAACGTGTAGGTGATGATATGCTGGTAGTGTATAATAGCTGACTATACAGAAATCACCCATAATTTCCGTTTTGACTGGAATTAATTGTAAAGTCGCTTCTCGTGCTATTATTAATTTGTAGCACTTTGCAATGGGAGAAACATAGCTGAGGACAAAGTGAAATAGCCACTTGCTTTTCCTTTGTTTCAATACTTTTAACTTATAGAACTTTGCGGGGGCAAGATCAAAGGAAAAAGTGTACTTTAAACTTCATAAAGTACACTTTAGGGCAAGCAGTGCTTTATTGCCCACAAAGAGTGCTTTATTGCTTTGTGGGTAATAAAGCACAGTTGCCCACTTATTTTAGTGTATACTAATAGCCTGCGGCGCTCACGCCAGTATGACTAATCACCCAAGCCGGTGAAGGCTGATAGCCCTCGCTGCGCTGAGTGGTCAATCACCCCAGCCAATATGAGTTCTACCACTGGGTTACTTTTATAGACATGATACCTAAATGCTTCGATGATGGGTGGGAGAAGGTAATGTTGCTGTTACATTTGTTGATGTAAACAGACAAGTTCTGGAGATATCATGGAAAATTTTTTTTCCAGTTTGAATAGAATTACAAAATGAACACAGTAAACAGATACAAAGACATTAAACAGATGAGTCAAGCTGAACCTCTGTCAAGCGCAGTTCAGAAGAGGTAGTGGGGCGTTCCACAGGTCTCACGGAAATAATTCACCATGTGTCACAATAGAATCATTTGTGGGTTACGACTCAAACCTTCCAAAATACATGATGAACATCTATCATGCCAAACTATGATGAACTAAGCGTGAGTTACTTTGTTGTGTGCATTCAGGCTGCTAATAGTTTGTGCAACGCACGTTAATTACAAGTCCTAGTGTATGGTGAAGCTACACGACTAGAAAGTTCCATAAATCATTTAAAGCATTACCTTGCTCATGCTATATGATAAATAAAGCACTTGGCCGTGCGCCCCGTACTTTATTTTCCATATAGCACTTGCAGCAATGCTTTAACATATACTTAAAAATCCTAATTAACAGGCGCATAGTCACAGCTGGCCTGCCCGGCCGGTGCCTGGGTTATCTATCTATCTATCTATGTTAGTCCGTACACACCCATGTAAGCAAATCCATTTAATGGTAAAAGCAGCCAGCATATGATAATTAAACACCAAACAGACAGCAAGTCAGCTTTGCACTGAAGTGATTTCTTTTTGCTGGTTTGAAATACGGATGTAACGACTTTCTACAACCTTCGTGAACTACCTTCCTGTTGGGCTCTTCAGGTATTTAATGACAAAAAAACACCACAGCTAGCCTATCAGGAAATGAGTAAGCTACCAGGAAAAGCTACCAGTAGGCTACCAGGAAAAACGTATGTCTTCGACTTGAAAAGAGCTACATACACAAACACAAACGAAACTGAAGGACAACCTTGGCTTTGCAGAGAGAATTTGCGGATAAAACATGATAGACAAATTAGACAACAGTTGAGGAGATATCTTTTAACTAGCCTGCATGGGATGGGAGAAAGCTTTAAGAAAGAGAGCTGGAACCTTGTTAGCAAGACTGCAGGTAAATCACAACCATTTTTGGCTCGAGCATAGATTGTTAGTTTCAGTCACATGAACCTTTTCGTATCTACACTTTTTGCTTCAACTTTTATTACAGGACATAGCTTTGGTTAGGCAAACATCTTTCCAGAATGTTTAGTAGTGATAAAGCTTTCAACAGCATGTGATCTTAGCAAAATCATGTAATATTATGTTTTATCATGGCATCAAAATTCTCACAAACTTAAATTTTATAGTGAATGATCCCAAACACTAAAATCCACTTTACAGTAATAGCATAGCATGGTACTATATATAGTATAGCTGCATCATGAATATCTGATCATGTTAGCAACTATTACGTATATTTGCTATACAACAATTAAGTACCTCATTCATATATCAAATGGTACGGTAGTACCGTTTAAGTAGGGATCCCCAAAAATTTTGTGCGCCACCCAAAATTTCTCCTTTGAAAATCATCCTAGAGACATTTTACGGGACGAAAATCACCTTTACGGAATAGTACTAGTCCATATGATATATAACACAGCATTCATTATAATAAAACACTGACAGGTGGCCGGATATAGAATTTTAAAAAATTGCCAAAACTCAAATTTTAGACTGACTGCCTGACTGACTGACCACAGTTGCAAGGCTAGAGGCCAAACAAAGCAATACATGGCCACCAATTTACGCCACAAAAGCAAACCCACCAGTGGGATGTGCCTTTTGGGGTTCCGACAAGTATAGGCCCTCTGCACCTTGTCTTTTCTTTTATCTTCAATCAAGCTGCTTGTCTTCTTCTTCATCCAACGAAACCATACCAAGGCATTAATTTTCTATATAACACTTTCTTTCAGCTGCATATTTAGACGCCACAGAATTATTTCAGAGCTGGATTTTCAGAAGCGCTTCAGTCCTGGCACTACTATAACAGGTATACTACCTAGATACACCTGTATCTGCAACTTTGCGATTCAGATCCCGTTCGCGATAGGTTCACAACCACACCCATCAAATAAAGATCTACAGTAGGTGAACTATTCGCAATACATAGAGTACGAAGACCATGAACACCTCTTAACAGTCTAGCTATATTATATTTACAGTCTATTTCAGGTTGGTCATCCACGTAAGCCAAATGCAAAAATATCATGTGAATAGAAATAACCAATGAAATTTCATACCAGGCGGATGGCACTAGTTTAAACTGAAAGCTGCCGATCTCATTGGTTACTTTCAAGCACATGACTTTTAACACTTTGTTTAACCAATCAGAAATAGACTGTACTTAACAGTGAACAAGATGACCTCACCCCTTATTGGTCTAGCTAGCTGCACACCCCTTGGCTAACTCGTGATACTCTAATACAATTACAACAGTAATGTATGATATTCTAATTGAACAGTCATAAATTACACTGAAGCTAGCTAGCTGTGCTCCAACAAAAAAATAAACAAACTAGAAATGTTAATTTAAAAATGAAGTAGGGATCTATGCAATAAAAGTAGTGAAACAAGAGATGAATGATGGTATTACAGCATAGCTTGGTGGGAAAGTCCCTACTTTGGCATTGAACAAAGTAATTGTTATAGCTAATGCCAAAGTAGGGACTTTCCCACTGAGCTATGCTGTAACACTATCATTCATCTCTTGTTTCACTACTTTTATTGCATGGATCCCTACTTCATTTTTAAATTAACAATTTTTAAAAAATACTAGTACAATTAGAACTATTATACAGCATACCTTATTGGTGGTGCCATGGCAACATCTCTTTGTTTTGAAGTCTTCACCATGACAACATTGTCATTGTTCTGTTGTCGGTTGGACTGATCAGTATACTGTGGCTTCCTAACAATACTGACAGTAGAATTCCACTGTAATATAGCTTTCAAAAATCCCCTTCTTATATCACTGGTTGCCATGGTATCCCTGTGTACACAAATAACACATGGTATGGCATACGTAAGTCACCCAAATAAAAATTTCAATCATATATTATTTACTCCCGTATGTGCTTCACTCTTTGTGGCAGAAACTTTTAAATTTTGAAGTCAGAATTTTCCAAAAAAAAAAAACATACATTATAATAGTAAGTACTGTATGGTGGAGGTTTGGGCTTTCTTGTCCAAAAATATCAGCCAACAACCAGCCTCACTTTTCCTTATAACAGCTTGGCAGTATTGGTTAGGTATAACCAAGCCCATACATGTCTTCACAGCAACCCCAAGCACCTCCAATAAGTTTATATCTAAATATCCTTTTAACTGAATTTTCTACTAACTGAAATGTCTGCCTGACTGATGCTTCCTAACAAGCACATAACTTGACTATTGACAGGGTTATGGGCTCGGTTTCTTCACTGTTCAATGTCATTTCAGCCCAAGAGTGTCTTATCGCCAACCACACCAGCTACAATATATGCAGCATGGACCTATCTTTGTCCTCCCTTTTGTGTTCCATTCCTTTCTCCATTACCGTGTAGGTTTTGATTGGTGGTAACTCACAGCATGGTATCAGTGCTTTGTTTATTGTAGTGTGATTAAATTGATACCTCTCAAACTGTTCTTCATCTGTATCACTGTATAACAGGTGGAACATAACTGAACACTAATGGAATGACACCTTCACATTTCAATCACTGACAATTGGGACACATGCTTAGTTGCACAATTAATACGCCTGGCAGTAGTAATTCTTTCCTTTAACATGATATGCAAAAGGTAATGAATGGATCAGGACACTTTGTGGCATTCCCTAATAAATGTTAGTGTCAGTTCTTCCCTACCATATATGTACCTATGAAATTGTCCTGTGTGTATTGTTAACTATCAAATGTTTACCTGGCCAAGGAAAAGTCAAATGCAAAAGGAAATGCTGTCTAATCCAAAACAGCCAAGTTGTGAAAAAGGGTTCAGCCTTCCAAAAGAGGCTAGTATGAAAAAGATGTAATATCAAAGGTGGCGGTCAAGAAATGATATCATCAATTTGTGTGACATTACAAATGCAGCCATTTCTTGGCCACCACCCTTGATATCACATCTTTTTCATACTACAGTTGGAAGGCCGCACCCTTTTTTCACAGCTTGACTGTTTTGGAGTAGATATCAGAAACGAACAAATCCCTGTAACTTCCGCATACTACAATGTATGGGATAACGTTTAACAGACTCCTTGATGTCACCGCTTGATATCACAGACAGAATCCTCACTTTTGAATAGAATATGAGTTGTAATATTGGAGTGAAGGGGAAATCAGTAAAGACCGTCAATTTCAAGAAGACGAAAACAAATATTTTTTCAAACGTAAACAGCCCCAAATATAACTAAGGTGTACTTCATGACCTCATTAATAAGACCACCTCATTATAGTGGCCATGTCAAGTAGGTCCCAAACACAGCTAAGGTGTACTTCATGACCTCATTAATAAGACCACCTCACTATAGTGACCATCTCAAGTAGGTCCCAAACATAGCTAAGGTGTACTTCATGACCTCATTAATAAGACCACCTCGTTATAGTGACCATGTCAAGTGGGTCCCAAACACAGCTAAGGTCTACTTCATGACCTCATTAATAAGACCACCTCATTATAGTGACCATCTCAAGTAGGTCCCAAACATAGCTAAGGTGTACTTCATGACCTCATTAATAAGACCACCTCGTTATAGTGACCATGTCAAGTGGGTCCCAAACACAGCTAAGGTCTACTTCATGACCTCAGTAATAAGACCACCTCATTATAGTGACCATGTCAAGTGGGTCCCAAACACAGCTAAGGTGTACTTCATGACCTCATTAATAAGACCACCTCATTATAGTGACCATGTCAAGTAGGTCACAAACATAGCTAAGGTGTACTTCACGACCTCATTAATAAGACTACCTCACTATCCCAAACGTATACATTTAGTGGGTTGTTCTCGCAGACAAATTTATATGCAAGAATAAATTCATGCAATACTTAATCTCGTCAGGTAACAAATTCACATATGGAAGTTAAACATGATAATTATGATGAGGTGGTCTTATTAATGAGGTCATGAAGTACACCTTAGCTGTGTTTGGAACCTACTTGACATGGTCACTATAATGAGGTGGTCTTATTAATGAGGTCATGAAGTACACCTTAGCTATGTTTGGGACCTACTTGACATGGTCACTATAATGAGGTGGTCTTATTAATGAGGTCATGAAGTACACTTTAGCTATGTTTGGGTTCTACTTGACATGGTCACTATAATGAGGTGGTCTTATTAATCAGGTCATGAAGTACACTTTAGCTATGTTTGGGACCTACTTGACATGGTCACTATAATGAGGTGGTCTTATTAATGAGGTCATGAAGTACACTTTAGCTATGTTTGGGTTCTACTTGACATTAGTACATTATTGGGTGATAGCTGCAGCTAGTAGCTTTTCAGCTTTTCTTTCAAATTGTGAAACAAAATATATATACTGCCTGACCTTCAGCTGTTACACTGAAACAACGTGTAAGATTTTTACCACCATGATTATCAAACAATAGCCACCAGTAGGTAGCTGTGGTACATAATTTAGGAGGACATGTAGTGCATGTTGTGTGCACATACCATAAGAGGATACAGTGATGATAAACCATACATAAAGCCATTACCAAAATTACATATTTTTCTCATAGACATACTACAAGTGGAAGCTCACACAAATTGTAAGTTTGCAGTGTGAGGAAACAGAAAGAGAGAACTCATAGTTTTGTGCAAGGCTGTGAAAATGTGTTGTGATAACAACTTTCAATAAAACACAAATTATACTCCACCACAAGAAATTACAATAGTGAACCAATAGGACCACAGGACCACTTGTAAACAACATGTCAATTATGTCTTGTATGGCTGCAGGGTATGGTGGTCACATGGTGGGCTGTAAACACATTTACACCATAATTACCATAATTAACATGATTAAACGTTTTCACTTTGTCACAACCACAACCATGGTAAGATCAATTCACACTACAACCTATAATTGTGTTGAGGCATCATGCTATAGAATTTCAAACTTCGAAAACCAAATTCTGCATAACTCAAAATACACAGGTCATAATGTAGTTTCCATACATTTCTATAATTTCTGGAATGTTTCCAACATGTTACATGCCGTACTGTATCCGATGAGATGATAGTGTAAACAGGGTGTAAGTGTCACCCTTACTGGTTACCATGTCAAGTTGGGTGTAGCTAACAAGGTGGGCTGGCACAGGTTGGATACATTGTGGACGCATTCTGGGACACTCAACTTGGGCTAACAATAATCATTTGCTTTTGCTGGACTTCAGTCAGGATTTACTACTACAATGTGGCCATGCTCTGTGACAGTTATCTTTAGGTGTATTTTTGGTGAAAGGAAGACCACCTAGTTTCAACATGGTGGCAACAACATTGCACAGCTTATTCTTCCATCATTACAATTCTAGTTCCTTTTCATTGAGCACCTAAATAACCACCAGCCATTGATGTGTTTTAACTCATTATTTGGTGTATGTACTATCGAGCTTGTGTCAGATACAGTAGTATGACCTCAGTTTGATAGCTCCAGCTGAAACACCATGGCTAACCTGGGATAGTATGAACAACAGCGTGACATATATTGCTTTACAATGGCCAATTTGAGAACAAGAACTTTTCTCCAACTTTGCTGCAGTAAGTAAAAATACACCTATATTAACATGGACACTGATGGACACATACATAATCCAGACACTTGGAAAATCAGGACGCCTTGACAATCAGGAGGTTATCATCCACACCATTGCAGCCATTTCATGGCCGCCACCTTTGATTTCACAACTTTTTTCACCCAGGCATTTTGAAGGCCGCACCCTTTTATACAGCTTGGCTGTTTTTGCATGGATAGTATACTACAAATACAAACACTTACTTGTTGTAAACATGTGTGTCCTGTTCATTGATGAGTAGCAGTGACGGAAATGTTGTAACTGATAAATGATTGGCTAAAAGTTGCTATATACACAATGACACACATCACACACAACACAACACATACACTCCATACTACCTCAGATTGTGAAGCGACGTAAAGAGGAGACTTATGGACACCTTGTGACATCATATCCAGTAACAGCTATGAAACAACAAACAAACAAACACAATACTCACTGCAGTGTACAACTACCTCACTATGGACCCTGTCACTACTTAGAATGTTGCCATGGAAACTCTGAAGATCCAGACCAGGTGTGACTTGATCACTAGACAACTTTAGGAATGTTAGATTGTAATACTACTGACTTTCTTTCTTAATATTTTCAAAAACATGCATACTTTACGTAGACCACAGGTAGTCTACAAGGCTTGCACTGTTGTTTTTCAGTTGTTAAATGTCTAGAAGAGAAAGTAGTTCACGAGTAGAGTCGCCACACCCATATTTCAGACCACTGAAAAGAAACCACCTCAGAGCAAAGTCAGCCTTTGCAGAAGTTTAATACAGACTTCATTTCGCTTTTACTTTCTTATGTGCAAGCTGCTTTACCATTTAACGTTTTGCTCACATGGGTGTATGGTTTCAGGATATTTTGGCCAGAAAAGCCCAACCCTTCATGATCCCTAATACACAGTACTATCGTACTGTATGATGTGGTAAATCTAAAGAGTGTTCTCATTGAAGATATTCACTACAGATTTATTCGAGATGGCAAAAATTTACAAAATTCCAGCAAAGTTTATAAACACAAATATTACCAGCTTTGTTCAGAGTTACAGCTAACCATGGAATTTGGCAGTGATTGATGACACCCAGAACAAAGGAGGTTGAACACATGTCATCATTCATCTTGTAGAAATGTTGACACCTCAGATTGGCGCCAAATATCCCTAGAGTCCTAGCAACTAAACAAGACCTAACACCTGACACAATGCTTGGTTGTGTAATCTCCTTTCATTGGATTGTAATGTGTGACTGACCTCATCTGCACCAGAGTGTGATTCATATCTCAGAAAATGTTTAATGGTTTAAATAACACTCTTATTTTCATGGCTACAATCCCTAGTCTGACTGAAAATTCTTGGGACACAAAGGAGGACACAAGTCCATGAAGCACACATTGTACTGTAAGTACTGCGGTATGCGAAAAGACACCAGTCAAGTTGAAGAGACATTTGACAATGAAAATATCAGGCCAGTAGCTTTAGCAGTTATTGAGTTATGCTTGTCTGAAGGCATCAGGCAGTTAGTCAGTTAGTAGAAAATTCTGCTAAATAAAATTTTTGTGAAATTCCATAGCAACTTGGCTGCTCTGTAGATACTTTTGGGTGTGCTTATACCTCACCAATACTGCCTAGGAGCCATGAAGGTATTGTGAGGATGGTTTAGGGTTGGCCAGAAAAGCTCAACCCTTCATGATCCCTAATATAGAAGTCACAATTGCAACAGGCTAGTAGGCTTGTCTCACTGTGTTCACTATCAACTGGGGAATTGATATCAAGGATTAGTGCTTGGCCAATATTCACCAATGCTATCAAGCAAGAAAGCTGTTCAAGCATAGAAACAGAGATGATACCTGTAGTACACTTTACTGTATTGTGCACAAACACATATAACTTCATGGTACATAAAGATATTCTTACTCTCCATGAAGAAGTGAATCCAATGGCATAGAAGTTATAGCAATAGTATACTGTACTGAAGCGATTAAAATATGTGTAATTTTTTTTGTAGCATGCATTGATTTCAATGCCCAAAACAAAAATTACACATTTCGCTCAGTGGGTCACACATGTTCTATAACTGGAGTTAGTGCTGAGCAATATACCAAGTATTTAGTTAAACCATGGTATCTGTTTTGATACCATCTAATTTCTTAACACCACAATACTGTGGATTGTAAAAACAGTCTTTAAAGTTTCACTATTTTTTTTATCCAACACAAGCCCCCACCCCAGCGTGAGCAATAAATTTAGTTATGTACATCTGTAGGCTACCCAGTAGCAGCAGATTATACAGTCTTGGGATTGCAGCCATTTCGTGCTTATCAGTAAGTTTACAAAAATTCTCAGTGGTTGTGTTTGTTGGTGTTATAATTAGCTCAGTGAATAATTTGGATTGGCTAACACACATCAAGCTAGCATACCTCAGTTCCTTAATAGATGGCAGTTGGAAGGATTGCTGCTGAAACGCCAGGTCCATAAAAGCCTTCATCATCAACTGTGGCTGCCGACTACCTTAAACAATAACAACAACTAATACACACTGATGGATCTCATCCATTATCTACCTCTGTATAGACCATGTGCGTGCCAAGGCGTGGCACTTTATTACATCATCAAAATAATGCATCCGCCATTTTTTGAGGGCAAAAGACATACACATTCTATGCCTAAGAAAATTTTTAAATGCTAATATGAAGGAATCGTGCTAAAAGATAGAGTAGCACTGGTATAAAGTAAGTTACTGGGTAAAAGTATTATAACATATTTGCTGCATGGCGAGTTATTCTGCCTAGGGAAGGTTTTTGCTATAGAACACTCGATACTTTTGCCCTCACTTTTCTCATAAACTATCGTGAAACTTGAAGCCATAGCAACTTTTTTCTGGTTTTTGCCAGACCACGTCTTGGCACGCACAAGGTCTATTCTAAGCTGTACTGATGGGGTCTGACTGGTGGCCAAATTTCACTCCATACAACACTTAATGAGGTGGTCTTATTAAACAGTAAAAATGTGTAACAGTACGTAGTCAGGACAACAGACTAGACCACAACCACATACACTTATACAATACAGATTGTAATGTACTCTTATTTTCTATTGTACTGGCATATTTGTATGTGGGAGGGTGGGCAGTCCATTTTCCATTACAAGCGTTTCAAGTCATTACTTGAAACAGCAAAGTTACAGGAATAATATAATTTGTCCTAACATGACAGAACAAAGCAAAGATTGATTAATAATTTGTCCACACCTATCGCCAGTGACAAAGCACAGTTGCGAATGTTGCTGAAGAAGCTGTAGCAGAAGAATTATCACCTTATAAAGAGTTGTTTACAACAGTTGTACTTCATTCTTGTGCAAATGTGACAAAATCTAATGCAAAAGCGACTGAATTTGTTCTCTCTACAATTTGTTCTTTTGTCCAACTCCAACACACAAGAGATAACTCTTGACATCTTCATCCTTCAGCAGCACCGAGTCTATCGTCTTGGCTGCAGTCTTAAATGTCTTGGCATTATCTGACGGGAATTTCTTGGGTAATCCTCTCACCTTTTCAAGCATCTTACAATATCACAGTGGAGAAATCAAGTACTAGTTCATCATTATGTCATCAAACAAAAGCGACTGAATCTTATAAGTTACAGGAATAATATAACCCATGACAGCACACTGACATGTGAGCTGACACGGCTTTTACTGAGCCTGACAGTACAGTATGTTAGGAAAACCAGAAAATAATGAAGAATATGAAATTTGAGCTAGTACACAGGTGTGGGTGATGGAGGGAATTTATTTGTTGTAGGCCTAATCCAATAGAGCACACACATTCACTAGAGGGGGGCGCAGGCATACATATCAGGCAAATCACTCGTGCTCATGTTACAACTATATCACTAGTGATCACAACAACTTGTTAATACAACAAATACATTACATTATGTATTGCCTGAGGGTCACACTGACCAACACATCATAATACTTTGATGTGTGATTATACTACCAAATATGGCACCAGCTTGTTTAGCAGCTAGAAAAACAATGTATTGAGGTTTGAAGGGCCCCGGGACACATATGACATGAATAGAGAACAATTTGTACTAAGAATACTTGACATCAATTTGATTTGAATTAGTTCAACACATATAAGTTAAGTATTTAGCGTGTTGTAGCTCGCCAATGGTCGAAGCTATGTGTACCAAATTCTCACACGTTTTACCCCAATTCCTTACCTTCCACAGCATCCACTGTACAAGTAGCCAACAACTAAGTTTCCCGCCATTTTAGATAGTTTTTAAACCGAGGTTGACTGTATCAGGTGAGCTGCAAAATGGATGGGAGGCAGGCAAGATGGTGTTCAAAACTTGAAAAGGAAGGAATTAGGCCAAGTTTTGGGCCATTGAGCTCTTAAAATTGGCTAAAATGAAAGGAAATTCACAGCAGAGGTACTTATTCAACACCAGAGCTGTATAGCCACATACAGTCATCTCCAGGCTGACCAGAGCTCCATTTAGGGCCTCACACCGCACGTATAGATCGCCACTGGGCTTGGGAAAAGCAGCCAGCAAAACCAGACCACTCAAGTCTAGCTGATTTTGATTGTGGAATTAGGTAGTTTATTCATGTAGCTTTGTGTCCTGGGTGAAAAATTAAATCTGCTGACGACTGGTTTTCTCAGACTGGGTCACATATATCCTAAAATACTATGGTGCGTAAACCTCTTGCAGTACAGGCCTTTAAATAACAAGTGTTACAACTTGTCAGTGTTAACAGCAAAATTACCCTATACTATTCCCATTATATTGTTACATGTACACAATCAACTAGTTTGGTGATTACATAACAAATGAGCTGATAACAAGTAACAGAATTATAACTGAACTACAACTCACCACTAACAGCTTGTGATCCATCAAACACTTGGAGATCTACAAATGAAGAGATACACACAATAACACACAACAAGGACACATTTAGACTATTGTTTTATCATGATAACATTATCTATGATATTTGTTATGGTTTGATTTATTATTTATTTGGTCTGAACTAGCTGATCCATCTCTCTCAGTGAACTCTCATTTAGTCATATCTACAATATAGATGTTACCACTCTAATAGAACGTTCAAGACAACGTGACACCATCAGCTAAACTTTATACCAAGAGTTGAAGCATCTAATGTTTTCATAAAAGAACACAACATTACCTCGCTGAGCATCATTAGCACAGCTGCAATTGACTGATGATCACAGCTTGGCTACTCGCTTCCATCATCACCCTGTTCGCCAACCGCGTATCGCCAAGTATACAACAAAATACGTGCTGTGTTTGACTTGTAGTCGCTTGCCGTCGATTGTACTCACTACACAAACCTTCCTTACGAATTAATTAGAATACAGGTGCATTGATCGGTGCTGATACATCATCAAGAAAAACTGGATACAATTCGTAGCAGCAGATGTACAGGAGATGTGATAAGAGTGAGATCTGGTGTAATCCCAGTCATTCATCTAGTCACAAAGCTGAGGGACGTGTGTTTTGTACAACTTGTTGAGATTACCTGGCTACTCTGTTCTTGCACAGGTTCCATACTTCTTCAGTGTATTTATGTATCAGCTAATTGATGTAATATGTACCGGTGTAATATGGACACCTTAAGACCTGTGAAATATGGATACGTCATGGTGCAGGCCTGCCAACCTAGGAAACAGAAAAACCTTGAAACTTGTTCTTGACATCCAGAATGGACTACTATATCTGCACATTATTATAGGCAGACACAGCAAGTTGTAACAGCTCCCATGTCCATACAATGGGCAGATAGGTCACCTTTACCATGTATCACATATACACATAACCCCACCAGTAAGGGCTACAGGGTGTATGTAGGACATTAGGTGAGGATTTTGTCAACTTGTAAGAGTGACAGTTGTACTACTGGGATATTAGGGTTTTTAAATCTCCCACTAATCCTTACTGGAGTCATGGAATTAAGATTCACAAGTTGTGTGTATGAGCTCATGTGAGCCATATCCTGTACATGTGACTACATGTTTTATTAATTTTTAATTGTTAAATGTAGAGTTGATGTCCCCAGACTTTTGTCTGTCAATACACCTCTAATCTCCCAGTTTATCTCATATGAGGTTACAAATGATAGACACATAAGAGGTATATACTTCAGAACCTCAACAACATTATGTGTTATAGTGTAATATGAACCAGCCAATAGTGTCCTGATTATCAAGGTGTCCTGATTATCAAGGTGTCCTGATTATCAAGGTGTCCTGATTATCAAGGTATCCTGATTATCAAGGTGTCCTGATTATCAAGGTGTCCTGATTATCAAGGTGTCCTGATTATCAAGGTGTCCTGATTATCAAGGTGTCCTGATTATCAAGGTGTCCTGATTATCAAGCCGTCCTGATTATCAAGGTGTCCTGATTATCAAGCCGTCCTGATTAACAAGCTGTTCTGATTGTCAAGGCGTCCTGATTATCAAGGTGTCCTGATTATCAACGTCAGTGTACGTACTAAGGGATACTTTGGGACCTTAACTAAGTGTCTGGATTATGTAGGTGTCCATATTAACAGTTCCAGTGGATCAAATTTTAACACACCTGAATTGTTTGATGCAAATTAACAGTGATCACTTTCTTCATACAAGTTTTGATCATTTGAGAAGTGAATGTCCACATTAACGGGTTCCTGTATGTTTCATATTGACCATATAAGGAGGTGTTCTGTTGTGTTGTTTGTATAACATTTGTCGTAACATTTTTGAAGGTTAAAAAATGACATTACTGAAGTGAGAACCAGTAATGAAAAGTTGAAGGTGTGTGTTCATGAGAAAGAGTCACAATTAACAGAAAAGAACAAACAGTTTAAACACATGAGGTTAGTAACATTATTATGTAAGTCACTACTGTTAAATGTGTTCTGTTTGTAGGGAAAATGTTTAATGAAAGACTTCAAATTCAAACATCTAATTTGTTAAGTGTTAAAAGAGACATTTCTACTGCTCGTAATCAATTACAGTCTCTTTCAAGAGAGCAATGTGATTCCATCTCTTCTGTGACAGCAAAAATTAAACTGACGTTAACAAAAAATCAGTCAATTTTGTTGGAGAGAATATCTCAGCTGTCCACCCAGTATGACCTGCTCTGGCAAGTCAAACAAAACATGGACAGTGATAATAAAAGACTTGTGGACTCCATTAAAGAGAGTGAATCTCAACTGAACCAAAAAGCAGAAGAGGACAAAATTGTATTGTCACAATTGAGAAGGGAAATTTATGGTAAAGCAGTTTTGTTTTGTGTTGTGTCTACTGTACACATCTACACTACACTCAGACATATTGTGTATGTACATGTGCCCATAATCAGACATTACATTACAACCTGTACTTCAACTAAGACCATATTTTGCAGTAGCAACTTATTTTGTGTGAACTTTTCACTTGCGTCCCACACTATTATGTATGGTACACCTGAGAATTACAAATAGTAGCTGTGTTCTGTACCATAGAAAATTCTTTGCTGTGTCATTTATATCCCAACTCAACATATAAGTTTACTTGGTCCTGTTGTGTAAATGTTTGTTCCCATGTTCTACAGATCTCAAGGAGCAACTGATTCAGTCCAGTAGTGATTTGGCAGCTGAACAACTTGTCAAAGAGAACTTGGAGCTCAAGTTGAGGTATACATGTAGTAGCCTTAATATTAAAAACACTACTGAATTGTGAACAACCGTTACATTATCACAAATTAGTAGAGCTATAGTCATAGCCAAGTGACCTAATTTCTTGTCTAGGCTTAATAAGAGATAGCTGCATTAAATTTCTCACTGGGGAATGTTATAGTTGGCTGATTAGGGTCTTTAGACTACACATTAACAACTCCCTAAATTAAAAACACCTAATATCAAACAGTACGGTAGTACTGTAGGGATCTCCCTAAAATGAAACATGCCACCTAAAGATATGTGATGAAAATCACCTTTACAGACTAATATTAGTCATCTAACATCAAATACAGCATTAAAAACAAGGAACACGTACAGGCAGCTGGATATAGAATTTTAAGAAACTCAATTTTCTTGTCTGACTACCTGCCTGCCTGCTAGCCTGCCTGACCACAGTTGCAAAGCTGGAGGCCAAACAAAGCATTGCATGGCCACCATTTTATACCACAATAACAAACTAACTAGTGGGATATGCCTTTTGGGGTTCCAACGAGTGTGTGCCCTCTTCATCTTGTCTGTCCTTTATCTTCAATCAGGCTGTTCACCTTCTTGTTGCAATAAAAACCATATCAAGGCGTTAAGTTTCCGTACCAACACCTTTCTTGAGTAGCATACTTAGACACCACGAAATTATTTAAAGCACTTACGCTTGGTAGATACCAATAACTTCACGATAGGTACGAGACAACGCCCATTATATACCATTGATTAAGAATGATTGAGCATGGGGACAATAATCTATTTACCTGATCACAATGAAACATCCCATTATTATTATTATTGGTCTGGCATATTTGTAATGCGAAAATATGAAATTATGCATGCCCCCTGGTAGTTGGTAAAGGCTGATTTGAGATACTCTAATACAACAGTCACCCTAATAGAACAGTCACACTTGTATAGTTGTATGCTATAACAAAACACCAAACAAGCAAACTAGTAGTAGGGATCCAAACAAAATAAAGTAAGAATGAATGACAGTATTACAGCATAGCTTGATGGGAAAATTACTACTTTGGTATTGAACAAAATGGTTGTTAAAACAAAGGGATTTTCCTAATGAGTTATGCTGTAATATCATCATTCATCTCTTACTTCACTACTTTCATTGCTTGGATCCTACTTTATTAACAATTTCTAATATAGATGTATACCATCCCAGAAGGTTCCCAAGTATCTGTGTGTCGTTCTCTTTTGTAGGACAGTGAAGGGAGACAATTCTAAACTTACCAAATTGTTATCAGATAAATCATCTGAGCATGCAAAAGAAAAAGAAAGGTAATAGAACTCTCTCTAGTTCTTAAACACAGCTTGTGAAAGTTGTTTATTCTTTAGGCTCCAATTGATGGCCAGTCAGCTAGAAGCTAAACTACAGTCAGCTGAAGCAGAGTTGGCTATCATTCAGTCAGAGTAGAGTGACGCCATTCAGACTCATCTCAGTAACACAATGGTATAATGTCTTTGTACTTGTGCAGGCTGCATACACGCATGTGTGAGTGTGTGTAGTGTGTGTGTGTGTGTTGTGCGTACACGCATGTGTGTAGTGTGTAGCGCGCATGTGTGAGTGTGTGTGTGCATACACGCATGTGTGTAGTGTGTGTGTGTGTTGTGCGTACATGCATGTGTGTAGTGTGTAGCGCGCGCACGTGTGTGTGTGTGTGCATGCACGCATGTGTGAGTGTGTGTAGTGTGTGTGTAGCGCACGTGTGTTTGTGTGTGTGTGGTGTGTGTGTTTATTGCAACTACATGTGTGGACCACAAATACAGTATCTTGTATACAATAGACAAGAGGGACTATTGACTGTATTGTATTGTTATGTGGTGTAGGTGGAGCACTTACAGAACACAGTCCATTTGGAGTGCAAGGAGAGGATTGAGGCTCTGGAGCAGGCAAGAGAGCAACTACTAACTTACAAAATGAAGGACAAGACACACCCCATAAGTGCTAACCCCACCCCCACAACAGAATTACCATGGCAACACAATGTCCAGTTTAAATCATAGCCGACAGCGTATTGCACAAGTAACGGGACGAGTGAGCAAGAGTGACTACAGACATTCTAAAAGTGGACACTTTTAGTTGTACGCATTGTGTGTTTGTCTCATTGCAACCATATTTCATTTATAATTTACTAATGATTTAGAGAATTACATTACAGTCTGATCCAAGAACATTTCCAGTTTTGATAACCATACATGGTCTGTGGTAACTGTAGCATTAGTTGACCCTCTTTTGTTATCTGCTACAGTGCCATGTAATGGACTATTTTCTTTTTCTTTTAGCTATGGGAAACTATAGCTATACTTGTAATAAATGACAAAACATTGTCCAGGCACAAAATTATTACACATGCTGTGGTTGAACACCTGCTATCACAAAGTGAGTGATATCTGGATGCAGCTTTAAAGAATTAGTGAACTGAAAGATATAGTGACTATATGGGATTGGAGTTTTAGTAGAATAACAATTACGCATGACCAGCACTACATGGGCATGACATTATTGAATTTTATTGTTAATTTTATGTTTCAGATCAGGAAAGTTAGCCTAAACCAATGTGGGAGGGTAGCTCATAATTCATTACAATTGTACAGGCACCTGACTGTTTTATTAGAGTTAGCTGAATGTTCTATTAGAGTATTTTGATCTGTTGTTGATCACTATTCTGCCATCTCTTAAGAAGTCAAACAGTCAAAGCTCTGACTCTTTAGCCCTTCTAGCCTACCTTTCTCTGTGCCTAACAGAGTAAACAAGTCAGTTTATTACTTCCATATAATCATTAAACATTGAGATGATGGAATAATGGTGAATAATTATATGATGTCATAATATGACCAAATTTGGATGAGACAGCAATGCAGGTGGGGGAAATATAAAACTAACAATAAGTGGTCTTAACTGGCTGAAGGGTGCTCTTTACAGTTTGTGTAAGGAGATGGTGAAACAGGTTATATCATTTACATTGATGGAAATAATTATTATGGTTGTTAATTAGTGTTTGGCTTATTACTGAATCTTTAGCACCTGTGCATCAGGTAACAGGCATGCCCCTTGCTATTCCATACCCCCATGTTTAAAATGTGTAGAACTAGTTTGCCATTTTTCACCCAAAAGGTATGAAATTTTTGATGGGTTACTGTAGCAGTTTTTTGATAGCAACTTCGGATGACAAATAGCATGGAAGTAAAACGAAAGATTGGTGGCAGTGTCAAACTAGAAGTTGAGTATCTGATGATTGATCTTGAGAAGCTAAAAGACAAAAATAAAACACACAATAGTTTGTACTGTTTTGTATATATAGTGTATGTATCATGAAAGTATCAAGGCTTTAGTGTGTAAACTGTATGACTAGTTCTAGTTTAAAGGGAAAATTATAACTTGTATTCTACAGCAAATTAGCAGTTGGGTTTGGACTAAAGTGTGCCCTAGTGATAGCTTTGATTATATCCAGTAAGAAAATACAGTGTATTTGCCCAAATCATTTGTGAGTTATGGTATTTCATGGGAGCCGTACATGAACTCTACAGAGCACCCTTAAGGCAATCTTATTCAAAAATTAGCTTTTTTTTTATTGTAAAATAATTTTAGTATGGAGGTACTTGTACGAAAATTTCTTACACGAATTTTTTTTTTGCACAAGATCAAACTACTCTAATAGAGCAGTCATTCACATAAATCATACGAAAATATTATTTTTATCACAAAGCCGAATTACAGTACCTAAGAGAAAATAGCTAGCTATAACAGACTGTGGATCTTGTGGTACTTTTCTGTTTAAATCAATTTCATGAATAGCCCAAAATTACTGTTTGTGTAGCCCCCAAATAAGCAAAATCATACACTTCTCCACAATGAAACTTTCCATATAGAAATAGTACTCTTCATGTCATGTATTTGTACCATCACAGATTTGACCTTGGTGATCTGAATTGTCATTCTAACACAGAAAATTGATCATTTCTGTCTTTAATTCCCTGAGGCAATAATTAACTTGCTAGAATGTGGTATCAAAATAAAGGTCTTGTTGAAAGAAACAACTTTGAAGTCAATATAAAAATCACAATCACTAACACCTTTTAATACCTTTGACAGTGCAAAGTTAATTGTATGATTCTGGTACTACCAATTCCCCAAAATTGACCAACACTGATCAGGTGACCAGGCTTGTTTTTTTATGCAACTTTTTGATGTGGTACACTACATTTATAGCAGTACATGGAATTACACTTTATACAGGAAAAACAAAGTTGATGTATAAAGTTAGTGTATCTTTATAAGAAAAGAGTGTGTACAAGACATGAAACTTTTAAACAGATATAAAATATTATTATGATGATCGCACAATTTATTCAGCAACCAGAAACATATAATTAACTTTTCGTGGCCTCATACTGCTACACCCCCAACTGTACACATTCATGTATGGCCACCACTACACAAACTACAAAAGATTCTACATTAAAATCAGTATTTTGGTGTTATTGGTATCTGAGAATTACTACTAATACACAATAAATACTCCCCATTGATAGGCTCCTAATTTTTAAATGAAGTTTCTAACTGACGTTTGTCATATACGGTGCATTGAAGGACCAAGATTGCTACACTACATTGTAAACCACATGAAGAACAGTCCAGTAGCACAGTGTGCAATTAAGCATGCAGGTTCAATAGCAGGATTTTAGAAATCATAAACAAAAAAAATTGAGGGTAGGATTTATATTGACACTATTGACTGTTCTATTAGAGTATTTTAGCTTTTATTGTGTCTGCTTTCTGGAAACAGACTTGTAATTATACATAAGTGTGTTGAAGTACACTGAGAACTTGGGAAGACACTGGGGTAATGAGAACTTGAGAACTTGGGAAGACACTGGGGTAATGAGAACTTGAGAACTTGGGAAGACACTGGCATGGGGTAATGTGAGACCATGTTATTGCCTTGTTGGCTTGGAGTGTCTGGTAAAGTGAGGAATTTGTGAATTATGTGCATGTTCTATGTCATTGTGGTCCATCTAGAGCTCATAGGGACATGTAATTTGGTCTGGAGTTCTTCATTACAACCAACACTCATCCATTTTGTACTACAGGCATTTCCCACCCAACCACCCCCTCCCACCCTTTTGTGAGGACGTGTGGTCCAGCAACACCACTATCTAAAATGTTGAGAAATTGTAGAATTTGCTGCTAGAAAGGCCATCATAAAACGTCTTCATCTTAGGGAAATTTCACCTGTGTAGCTGCTGAGTTATATGAAATACCATTCATCATGGAATTTGTTACCAAAAGCAAAATCAGGTCACCTTTATTGAACTTGTTAACGTACTTAAGTTATAAATCTCAATTTACTCCATGCATATAAGGAAGCCTTGAAAGTCCACACAGTTTTGTAAAATCTCCTTGTTGTGTAATAAAACTAAAGAAGTTATGAAACCATGAATATTCGCTGATACATTTTAACCATATATGGTAGTGTAAATATAATGGCAGAAGTCAGGTAATGGTGTCCAATGCACAGTTATATGTCACATAATAGCTGACCAGTTGATCTAATATAGCTATATACAAAGTGTTTGATTTCTTTTATTCATAAGAAGTTTAAGTGAACATATAGGTACACGTAATTTAAGATGAAATAAGCAATTTAATGCCATCAAATTTAATGCACTGAAGTTATTATTATTATTAGTAATTTTAGTCTCGTAAGATATCTCTAGGATGATTTTTAAAAGCGGAATTTTGGGCGGTGTGCAAAATTTTCACCTGGATTCCTAGGTATGACGTACCATTTGATATACACTTGGAAACAGACCCCCTACCCCAAGGTACCAAATGAAGACCCCAAATTTTATATAACTTTCGTTTTTGTATCCCTACCCAGTATAGCTTGGTGACTACTTTGGCATTGAACAAAATGATTGTTGTAACATGCCAATGTAGGGATTTTCCCACTGTTACAGTAATGCCATCATTCAGCTCATGTTTGACTACTTTTTATTGCTTGGATCTTTAAAATATTAATATGCGATGTTGCGCTTAGGCAGTACCGTACAGCAGTCACTCTAATAGAGCAGTCACACGTATTTAAATAACAAACACCAAACAAACTACTATATTTCACTCACAGGAATCGCGAGCAAAACAGCTGCCACACCCCTAAATTAGTGATTTTTAAAATCTCTAGCAAAATTGCGTGTGTGAGCGAGTGCAACATTGCATTTGGGCAGTACTGATTAGAGTATCTCAAACTTTCAGTTGCAAAGGGGTGGGCGGTACCAGACTAGGTGTGGCTTACAATTAGCAGCACATGCATGCATGATCATGTGATCTGGGGATTATTAGTCGTACCACAGTGAGTGTTACACATCACAAGCTAAGAGTGTAGTTGAGAGACAAATAATTAACACAAGGTGAAGCTGATCACGATCATGAGTACTACGTGTATATCATACAGTATGATAATTAGTCTCCCTTGGCCAGACCACTTTCTCTCCCACGGTGTTTATCAATTAGAAAGTGCCTGACCCTTTTTAGAAGATACTTTAGTAAAATTTAGTTACAAACATTTAGAGTTGAAATCCTTAAAGACTACACAATTTTGCATGAGTGTTGGTGACCCCTTGAACAAACAGACTACAGGGTACGGCCACTAATAAACTACATAACTATAATTACTTTGTTCAACCATAAATTTTAGAGGCACAGCACTACACACCTCTAAAATCTATGGTTCATAACGCAACAGAAAGTTGCTGAAGTAGGGGAGTATGCCAGGGCATAGCTGTAAGCTGAAGACAAAAAAGGTATTGGTTTGATTTGATTTATCATTTTAGCTCCTTGCAATCGGCTAAGCTGTTCTTCCTTGCAGGAGTGGTAACAACACGTATAGACACAAAATACAAAACAATACATAGCTATATAAGGTAACTACCTGCTGACAACAGCTGCCCTCCACCAACTATATTTATAACTACACACTTAGCTTGCTACACTGCTTCTCTGAATACAGTGACTGCTCTATTAGAGTATCTTGATCTTGACTGCTCTTTTAGAGTATGATTCCCGGAGCTACATACCATTTGATACATGCTATACATTTTAACTCTATAACAATTTACTATAGTTGTAGTTTTAATTTTCTAAAAGTATATTATTATAGCTATACGTAGTTCTTATTGTCCCTTCAGCTCACTATTAATTATTCCAGCTTCATTTCTTTAAAGTTGTTTCCAGAGTCAATCTTGGCACACACATACTATACATTTCAAGTTTCCCTGGGTAGTATCCTGACAAGTTAGTCAGAAATTCCTGTAGCTTTCCTCTTTACTGGCACTTTGTCACACAAGTCCTCTCTTTGCTTTAACTGTTTGGACAATCATGGCAATATACAGCACAAAATGTACTCACTTCAAACACTAGGTGTACCCCCGGTCTCAGGTTATGCTATTTGTAAAAATTATCCACTGCTAGGAACCTATGCAAAAATATTTTGAGTAAAGTGAAATGGCTAGAAGGTCTAAAGTGCTAAATAGCAAAGGCAGTGATGGCCCTCGAGCTTGGGTGTACATATCAGACACCCCAAAAATCAATCCCACAATCGAAAGTTCCTGGCGTGTGTTGAAACATAATGATGTAGGAATAACATTCTGAGAGCTATTTTCCCACGCAATGGAAACCACAATCGATCATCAGATGCTAGTGTATCATTTTATGGGGTGAGTGATCTGTAGTTCTTTCACCTATCAGGTAAGTGTGCCCTGATCACTCATACCACAACTGTATTGGGATTTTCTGATATATACACCATTACCCCTCAGGGTTCATGTGTATATATCAGCAAGATCCCTCACGCAGTGGTATAAACATTATATACGTTTCACCTGGTGAAGAGATCTAGATACTTTGACACCTTATTAAGTGTCTGGATTATGTAAGTGTCCACATTAACAGGTTCCAGTGTACAATGCTATAATATTTAGTACATAAACTGACTTGGAAAATCAGGACTTCACTACGACACTAGTAGTTGGTACAGGTGCACTTTAATAAAATTCTTTCAAACAGTTTTGTGTGCTGCAGAACATTGTGCAGTATTGTATAGAGCTAAGCTATAATCACTGCATGATGTGTCTACTTTATCACAGACACGTGCTGGTAACATTGTCTAGATTGTGGGTGGAAGAATCATGGAGGAAAATAGGTCAGTGTTTGTGTGTGTTTGTGTGTGTAACAACTTCTAACTGTCCATGTCACATAAAGAATGAAGTTCAGGTGGTGTTCACATGTTTTCCTTTGAGACACAATACAATTTCCTTGCTTTTCCTACTTTCTAGCACTGTAATTCCAAAACTACTCACCATAATCAACTGAAATTTTGGTGAACCATTCCTTGGACTATGCAGATATGCTGAGAAAATAAAAAGAAATTCATAAGTTGTTTGAACTAGATGGGTTTTCACTGAGACGGTCACATATGCAATGTGTAATAATTATTTATAGTAGCTGCTTGTAACGGTGTGTGTTTATTGTAAAAAATATATTAGACTTCCACAATGATGACATGTGGCAGTGACCAGTTCATCACTAACAGAAAGCAACTGCAAACAATTGTCCATACTGTAGACATATGGAAAACACCTTTCTTTACATTACTTTACAGGATCTTACATAATTTCATTATGTACCAATGAGTGTGGCCCCGACTAGACATTGGGTAACCTGCAGTTCGATTCCTGGGGTTGGAGGGATTTTTTTCCTTACTTTGGCCCCTTTTCTGTTACACCTTTTCAGCTATAAGTCACTAAGTCTAAGTCCTTGAAATTAGGTTAGGTAATCCTAAGGCTGCAGCACATGTTGCTGCAGACCTTCAGTGCTGGTCACTGTAAAGCATTAATACAATACAAAGTTGTTTCAACAAATAGTTACAAGATGACAAAACACTCTAATAGAACGCTCATATATTACACGGTGGTTACTTATTAAATACTCTAACAGAACGTTCACACGAAATGAGTAATGAGTTAATATTGACGTTTCTCACCTGATGGATTTGGCTCCTCCTTCCAGGATCAACTCATGGTCGCTACTCGTAGCCAGCTCAACACTTCCTTCAGGTAAGGTAGAACCAGTGACTAGCTATAGCCCGCGGACTCGTTGCGCGTGAAGATAGCTAAGCAAGAAGAAGCGATGCTACTACATCAGCTTAAAGTTATAAAGACAATTAAGCGCATTTAGCGCTTATTGTAAAAGGGCGGGATAGTTGTTACCTTCCAGCTGCTATTTAGTCGTTGCTAGGACAAATACTCCTTCCTCCCTCGAACAATTATTCAATGGAACTCCCTTCAAATTCCTAACATCGACATGATAGATCTTGAAACATTTAAGAATGCAGTAAGTAATATAATATAATGTGTGATTGTAATGCTCATTAGCGTGTTGCCCCTAGTGGGCTTTGTTAATTAACAATAATAATAATAATAATAATAAAGACGTATAAAGTTGACAGTTGAAATTGTGTTGAGTCGGTAGAGTCAGTAGACTTAGCTAACTCAGTTTTGGTTGAAAGCTAGTAAAAAGGCCAGTAGAAATAAAGTTTTCCAATAGGCGTTCTTTTAAAATACTTTTCGCTGGCAGCGGCGCCTTTTCATAGCTTAGAACCGCTTTTTCAAAACTTAGAACTAGCCGGCTGGCTGAGCCGCGCTGACTACTGACCCCCGCCACCAGTTTGTATCCTATGAGACTCCCAGAAAACTAAATTAGGATTTTACTCTCAGCTATGAAATATTTTATTGCCAAGTGCCTTGTTACTAGCTAGCTGGCCACTGAGTAGTTAGAGTAATAACTTAGGCTACTAGCTAGGTCTATTAGCTAGTCATGATAGTGTGTTACTAGTTGAATACTAATTTGTTACCTAGTTAGTTAGTGTAGCTTAATAGTCAGTTAGTTTACTGACCTGTTAGCTAGTTAGTGTATTAGGTAGGCTATTATGTTGTTAATAATATAATATAGATTTAATGTACATACCTCCATAAGTGGAGTATAATCGTACATATCTGAATTACAATTATATGATTGTGTGTGAATGTATATTAACATTATTTGTTGTCAGTTAATTACAAGTGTGTGCATGTGTGTGTGTGCAAGTTGGCTTGAAAATTTTCCACTGAGTTTTGATTGATAACATCTCCTGGCAAAGTATTCCAAAGTTTAATTGATGATGGCATATATGAATATTTGTATGTGTCCACTCTTGTGTACGGCTGCATGAGGTGACCACGTGTATAGTGACATGTTACTGGTACTAGTATATTGTCATCAATATCAACATCAACAATATCGTTAATTATTTTGTAAAACATTATCAGTTTTGCATTTGTTCTTCTGCTTTGCAAACTAGGCCATCCCAAAGATTCCATCATTTTAGTCACATTGTTGGTTGGTCTTGTTGTTAACCTGCAGCTGGAGCAGCTATAAAGTGAGTCTATGTTGTGTAATGTAAACTCAGAGGTGGAGACTGAGCATTGTTCAACTGAAGTTTGGGAAATGTTTGTTTGCGTTGCGAAAAATTATTGCAGCTCTAGTCTCGCGGCGCCCGACCCTAAAAAGAGGGTCTGGTGAAACTATGCACAAAAAGTTTGAGCTCTGGAATGTTTATTGGATGACGTTTACCTGTTACGTAAGTGCACTGTTTACGTCACAACATCCATTCAACCAGATCCGCGCTTACAGCATCACCAAACTAATAGCGCTACTTTATTTATTCAACATTAAAAACGAACCCAACAGAATTGTATGGCTGTTTTCTCAATGAGTTTAAGCGGCAGAGTCACCGGATGTAATTAACCGTAAGCCGCAAATCTTTTGAAATGTACGCATTACATATTCAATTTGAAATGGAGCGATCTGATTGGAGCCTCCAACATTCCGGCAGCGCCAAACTTTTTGTACACAGTTTCACCAGACCCTCTTTTTAGGGTCGGGCGCCGCGAGACTATTGCAGCTCTGGCTTTGTTGCCAACTGAAAAATTGCAGTTTCGTGCTGAAAACCACCTTTGCTAGCTGAGAAAAATTGCTAGAAAAAATTTTAGGTTTTCATTGTAAACGTTAAATATCCGGAGAACTGCACAGCTGAGTTCTTTTCTTCAAATTTGCAATTTTTCTTGTATACCCCTAATATCCGGACATCACCGGTGTCACCACATGAAGTGTTTCTTGTAAGTGTTAAAATAACTGACCTCCTAGCTGTGTAGCCAACTAACCAGTTAAGCTATGGCTGGAGTTGATGTAGTGTTACCATGCAGCAGCTGGCCGGCTAGTTTGATCCATTCTGCTCTACTCCATCTCTGAGCAACTGTCACGAGGGAAGCTAGTCTGGTTGAGGTGGTTAACATATTCTAACAAGTCCACACATTCCCATTTCTGCCCACATCCTTTAATGGAAGTGACACAAAATTTTCGTTATGGCTATTTCTACCTCATGGATTTGTAAATCTGCAAAAATTTCATTATTGTATTAGTGAGTTTGTTGAAGTGTATTGCTCAAGGTTTTCAGCCATAATGAATAATAACCGCCCGCCATCATCATTTTATGAAATGTTTGAAATGACAATCAACTTGGTTTGGTGTTAAATAAAACAATTCTTATCAACTTTTACAATAAAATACCAACACGTGTGTGGTGGGATAATAGTTGTAAAATATAGTACAACAACATAAACTAAACTGAACTACTAAAAGTGTTACCAGCCATACTCAACTGTTAGCTTCTCTTGTATTCCTTGACTTCTTCTCTTTGTGTTGATTTCTTGTTCTATCGATCTAATCATGTCCTTAATTGCTGGAGGGTAACTGGGAACATGTAGCACTTGTAGCGTATTATTGCCCCTCAGGGCTTGTAAACATCTTGTCACGGCTCCCCCACTAATGGGATTGCCCCTCATCCACAGCTTCACTAGTGACTTGTTGGTGGTTAGTAATGTAAAGTCCTCAGCCACATCATCAGTAATAGTGTTGTCGCTAATGGAGAGCTCCTTCAACTTGTTAGTATCCTTCACTGCAGTGAATAGTGTTCTTGCTGCAATGGAGGATAATGAGGTATTGCTCATGTACAGTATTGTTAGCATAGAGGAGGGATGGGTCAACATGGTGTAGAGCTCTTCACTCTCCCCAATTGTGTGGTTATCACTAATAAACAACACTTCTACTTTGCAGCTGAGGACAATGTCACTGACGAAGGAGGAGGATGAGTTGGTGAGGCCATTATCCATCAACACCAAGTTGGTGATGGTGACGTCATTGTTAATTAGGTGTTTGTGAAAAATGTGAAGGCCACGATCTTGGATATAGCAGCTGTCCAAGATGAGCAACACCGACTGCTTGTGGGAAGAGGAGGTGAGGAAGAGTGACACACACTCGAGATCAGTAGCTGATAGGCTAGTTTGGTGAAGATCGATTTCTTTCTTATTGAAGATTTCTGCCTCTTCGATGGATTTACACATTCGATAGTCTAGCGCGTCATGGAAACAGCGGAACAGTCTGAAACATTTTAATTGTTCACGAAGGAATTTGTTGGAAATGGCGATCTTGTCGTCTCCACCAGAAAGAAATTTCTTGAAGGAAGATCGTCGTCCCTTGCTGAGTGTGACATAAATGGAGAACATGTTCGCGTGAAGATCGCTCCAGAATTGCTCGCGAAGAAGACGATACTCTTCGTCTGGTCGAAGGTCAGTTATAATATAGTTAGCCGCTAGGTATTCCTGTATAGTTAAATGGAGGAAGTTAAATGTCGTTGTTTCTCCTGTTAGGCCGAAATGTTGTACAGCTTGTAGCAAGCCAAACCCATTAATAGCCTCAGGGGTAGCTATGACGTCTGGACATGCAGCCTCGATCTCTTCATATGTAAAAACTAGTTGGTTGTTATTGAGTGCTTGTAATGCTAACTTGGAAAGCTGTTTAACTATTTTACTGTATGGCTCCGGCAGGTCAGCTAGCTGCTTGATGTCGTTTTTGAGTGGACAACCAGATTTGGCAAGATGTCGACAGATGGTGAGACAGATGAAGTGATGGTATATACTGGAAGAATCACTGGGAAGGGGAATACCCATTTTATACAGGAAAAGCAGGATTACTATGTTAAACGGCACCAAACAGAGGCTGCTGATGGTGAGATGGTCTTGCAAATAGCGGGTAAGCTTTTCAATACTTTGTGGTTGTCCCTTTAAAGACTGTTCAATGTAGTGAGATCGGTCTTCCTCAGTGAAACCCAAAATGTCTACTTTGATGGTTGCTTGTTGTCGGAGGGACACTGAGGCATGTGGACGAGATGACATCACTAATCCACAGAGAGGTAAAATGTTACGATTTGTAATCTCACCAATTAAACTGTTTTTTCGTAGATGTTCTGGGAATTCGTCAAAGCCATCGAAAAGAAAAAGTAGATGTTTGCCGTCATTTTCAAAAAGGTAATCACTACATGCAGCCGCAATTTCTTTAGCTCTCCTGTCTCCCTTGCAGAATGACAGAAGAAGGTCACTGATTGATGTAGCTTGTTGAACAATGGGGTCACGTAGACAGACTAATAGTAACAGTGTAAATGTTTGTAACAATTGTTGTTTACCCCACCTGTAAGCTATTTCACATAACAATACAGACTTGCCAATGCCTGGTGCACCCTCGATCAAAATAAATTGTGGTTCTTCTCGTTCTTCTACTGGGGCTAAAATCTTTGTCACCTCTTTGGTTGCTTTTCTAACATGTGGAGCATGGTTGTCTAGCTTAGTGTGGACTAACTGTTCAGTAGCTAGTGAAGTGACATCACCTTTGTAGACTAGTTTAGCAACTTCAGCAGCTTGGTCCATCCTCTGTTGTCCTTCATGATGGACTAGCAGTAGTGGTGTAAAGCTGTGGGGCTGACCTGGTGGCCATGTATCCTTGTCAACCCTGAACCGTACTTGTGCGTTAGTTGTGGCCACCCTATTGGATAACATCGATACTGCCTCAGCTCCTACAGGACATGCAGACATCAAGGTATATCATGGAATACGCTATACACTGTACCTTTGACAGTTAACTTGTCATGATGGACAGGCTGCACCTTGCTAGCTACATCTTCACCAGTCACAACTATAACAATACACTAACTAGCTTGTTACTACTACAATAGTCAGTCACCTTTCTCAGCAGCTTGATCACTGGACACAGCAGGTGACTGGATGACACTTAGTAGCTTATTCCAACTAGCAGAGGGGTCCACTTCAAGCCACTTCTTCAACATGGTATTGCAGCAAGGAACAGCTTTGTGGTGGTTGTCATGTTCTATGATGTCAAGTGTTCTATTGGATATATCCAGTAGTGTTCCTATCACTTTCCAGTCTGTAGCATAATTTGGAGTAATGTGTTGATAGAGATCCTTCAGTAGTGGAGTACTGGTAGCTGTAAAGAACAATAATTAATTATATTAACCGGAGATCAAATAATGTCCGGATACTGGCACCGCCCACTCTTTGATTCTCGGGAGAAGTGTTTAACTACACGTACCATATTCTGCTGTTCTGAACTGTTCTAGTCTCTTTCTGTTACTCTGATCCATGAGTGTGAAAGATTACAGCAAAGCTGCGATCGTTAACGGTTTCGTTCCCGTTAATTTGGCTTACAACTATCAGTTACTAAACAAAACACACGTGTACGCAACATGTCATACAATTCATGAGAGAATAATAACCACTCACCAGTTAATATTTCGTGTATAACGCTCCATTGATCACTCGAGTGGTTGCGCCACAAACGATTCTGCGAGATTTACAAATCTTTTCCTTATTTCAGTGAATTTTCTAACTTTTTGATTTCTTCGCCTGTCGGTACTCGGGTAGAGTAACTCACCTAAAATCGGACGGGCTCCAAAATCGGACGCAATTACTCGAGCTACAACAGGAATTTTTGAACAACTCATATGTCTTTAGATAGTTCAAGGCTGTGGGACTTTGGGCACCAAGTATCAGCTTTCTCGGCTTCTTTGTCTGGTGGCAGCAACCCTGCAAAGTCATTTCCGATTAATACGTATAATCGGAAAAAACAGTCGATTCACGGACACTTACCGTCTACATATCAGACTTGCATTCAATCAACAGTTTTCTACCTTAAAGTAGTAGAGTAACTCATCTACTTTCTAAATATCCCTGGTTTATTAAATCAAATCCTTTTAATCACGAATTACAAATCAAATAAAATGAGACGTCACTGGAGTAATATTCGCACCATAAATTTAAGTATACGGAAACTTGATAAAGTATACGTTGTTTGAGATACGTATACGGGAAATGTTCACCGTATACTTTTACAAACATCGTTTACTTCCGTATACTTAAATTCATAGAGCGATTATTACTCCAGTGACGTCTCATTTTATTTGATTTGTAATTCGTGATTAAAAGGATTTGATTTAATAAACCAGGGATATTTAGAAAGTAGATGAGTTGCTCTACTACTTTAAGATAGAAAACTGTTGATTGAATGCAAGTCTGATATGTAGACGGTAAGTGTCCGTGAATCGACTGTTTTTTCCGATTATACGTATTAATCGGAAATGACTTTGCAGGGCTGCTGCCACCAGACAAAGAAGCCGAGAAGGCTGATACTTGGTGCCCAAAGTCCCACAGCCTTGAACTATCTAAAGACATATGAGTTGTTCAAAAATTCCTGTTGTAGCTCGAGTAATTGCGTCCGATTTTGGAGCCCGTCCGATGTTAGGTGAGTTCCTCTATCACTTTTTTCACCCTATTTCATAACCCTACAGAACTTAGACAAAAAACGGTGAACCAAAAAGGCGAAAAAAAAAGTGCAATATTGAAGGGGATCGAACCCAGGATCCCAGTGTGATGGTCCAGTGTGCTACCGATTATGCTACCGCTGCTAGCTCCCTTGATTACCTTCTTTTGTATCTTATAAATGTGACTAACGAAATAAGCTGTATATAGTAAGAAGAACCTAACCCTAAAGGTGAAGAAGAAACCAAAGCTGAACTCTAACCCTAACGCTAACACTACTAGACGCTTCCCCTAAAGTCTACTACTCGTGGCAACTACTGGACGCTTCCCCTAAAGTCTACTACTCGCGGCAACTACTGGACGCATCCCCTAAAGTCGACTACTCGAGGCAACTACTAGATGCGTGCCCTAAAGTCGAAGAGAGAGAGCAACAACTACAGTAGGAAGTCTGGATGCTTTTGAGCTTAATATTACGTAAGGGTTATGAAAGGTGGTGAAAAGAGTAAAACCCTCGGTACTCCGAGCGGTTTTGGTTTAAAATTAAATGGCAAAGGGAACGTATGGAGCGGTCAAAGTGAGATCAGGATTGTATAGGGAGTCCACAAGAGTTGTAGTAGATTTGATTCTGGTATGGATAGCCATCCTTGAATATTGTATGTTTATATGCCAATTATTTCATGCACACACAATCTTATAAACAGTACATGAGGTTGTTAAAAAGGCAGTACACCAACCATACAAGTACTTTTCGTAAAATGTGACTGGATCTGCGAAAACTGGTCTTATCATCCAAGACAGGAAGTTCAATTTTTTCACACAAACAAAAAGCTTTATGAATGCACTATCTAATTTCACTGTCGCAGTCAAGTGATCTGCTTTTTCTAGCCGTTTTCTTTTTTTTTTCAAGCACAGTGGCAAGCCGTACGAGTGGTCTGGGGTCTTGATGGAGCCCTGGCCAACCAGGAGATGGCTGTGTGTGGCTGTACAGCTCTGTGGTATTGGACAATGACCTGTGCTGTAAATGTCCTTTCATTTTAGCTAGTTTTGAGCCCTAAATGGCCCATAACTTGGCCTAATTCATCCCAAATCATTCCTCTTCAATTTTAATAGCATCTTTCCCACCTTCCAGGCTCCCCACCTCCCACCCCTTTTGGTACTCGCCTGATACAGCCAACCTTGGTTTAAAAACTGTCTAAAATGGCCAGAAACTTGACTATTGAATGATGATCTGGAAGGTAATAAATTGTTGTAAGATGTATGCAAATTTGGTATGCGTAGCTACCATCATTACAGCACTCTGAATATTTAAACCAGTGTTTCTCGATGCAATATACAGGTTGGAGTTTACAGCACAACGTTTCTTTATTTGCGGCATTGTTTGGAATCATATGCTGAAACGATCGAAACACTCTAATAGAGCAGTTACCTGCTTAAAAATACTCTAATAGAGCAGTCAGATCACTAACTATCCCACTATACAGCTAGGGACCTGCATTAAAGTGTGCACAGTAATTTATGGACTATAGCATAGATTAGGTATACAGTATAGACTAGCTAAATCATCAACATTGAGAGTTAGCTACTCCCTTGAAACCATAACATTAGCTATAGCATGAATAGGTTTACAAAGGATTCTAATTAACTGATAATTCCTGTATATAGATGTGGGAAGTTGTACCTGCAACCTCAGAATAATCACATGATGGGTATGTGGTAGTTGTAGTGTGGAGGTGCCAAACATACCAGTGCTACATGTATACTCCCATCACATGACTTCTTATCAGAGGAAGTAGTAGGTGCAGTCTTCAAAGCCTATAATAGGCACTGTCAGTTAACTAGGATACTTTGTGATCATCAGTACTAACACTCTCCAGTATTTACTCTTGATTTAATGTTTAACTTGTATATTAATTTTAAATGAAGTAGGGCAATAAAAAGTAGTGAAACAAGAGATAAATGATGGTATTACAGGTGGGAAAATCCCTCATCATACAGTACAATGGTACTGTTATCACACTGTATAGTTGGGACCACAAAGGAGTAGGCGTGGCCCACAAAATAACATCACCCAGAAACCAGCCTAAATTTTCCCTGACAACAATGAGGCAGGTTTGGTTAGGTTAAACCAAGTTTTCAGGTCGACCCAAAATGTTTTCAACTAGTGATGTGCAATAATATTGATAGTGTGATAATCGTATCACAGTGGTTCATTATCGTGATATAATAATAGCTTGTGAGTATTGTGAACACCAATATTAGACATTCCTACCTCACTGAAATTACTCAAACAATTAAAATATCAATTTGTTTATTCAACTATGTATTCTAATTATTTTCTGAGATTGAACTTTGCTGTATTTTAGCAGGACATATATGCATTCAGGTATACAGGATGTGCCTTTACCCGTATTAATAGAAAATAAGTGCTACATTACAGGGGCGGATACAGGGGGGGGGAAGGGGGCTCTTGACCCCCCCTCCAAAAATTTTAGTATACCAAGATCGAGATACTCTAGTAGAGCAGTCACTCTAATAAAGCAGTCATAGTATTAGAACAGTGTGTAGTGAGCTATTTAAGGATTTTTATGTACTTTATCAGCTATAAATGTGTAGTTGGTGAGGTGGGCAGCTATTGTCAGCTGGCTGTGACCTTTTTTTTTTTGGTCTCACTTTATCAAACCAGAGACAATGTAGTGCCTCAGTTCATTTTGACCCTCCTTTCTATAAGTCTGGATCCGCCCCTGCTACATTATACATCTTATCATTTGGATTTACTATCGTGATAATTATCATATTGTGATGCAATTATGATTAATTGATATAGTTGCAAACTTATTATTGCATATCACTACTTTCAACAAGTTGCTATGGAATTTTTTTTTTTAATTATTTAACGAAATTTTCTAGTGATGACTGACTGACTGCCTGGCTGACTGCCTGACTGACTGCCTGATGTCTTCAGACAACCGTAACTCAATAATGGCTAAGGCTATGAGCTTGATTTTTTCACTGTTCGACATTGCTTTGGCCCAAGAGGTGCCTTTTGGCATACCACAGTACATACAATGCATTCTTCATGGACTTACCAGTGTCTTCCTTTGTGTCTCATTCATCTTTGCTGACAGCAAAAAAGTGTTGATTTGGCAGTAGCACGTGATGGCTTCCCTTCGTATTAATAGACTTTATTGTCTGTATTTTTCGTAGTGTTTATTTTGATTGCAGAGGTGCTTTTTGAACAGTTCTTGATTCATACTGCTGTGTAACAGGTTGAACATAGCCAACAGTGAAGCATAATAAATACTTTTCTTTTGAGACGATAATTGGTAACTGGGGCACGTGGCACCATTTCTTTCTTTTAGTATGCGTGGATTGTAGAGGTGCTTTTCAAACAGTTCTTGATGCGAAATGCTGTGTAACAGGTTGAACATAGCTGACAATGAAGCGTAATGGATACTTCACTTTTCAGAATTGATATAGCTGGGACACGTGGCACCATTTTAGATGTGCTTTACGTGGATTTGCCAGTCATAATAATTATTTACGAAAAAGTTAACAAACAAGCACACAGAAAAAATGGAATTTTCAACTAGAGTAGGGACCATAGCACATCGATAAAAAGTACTGAAACAAGTTGGAGTAGTGCATGATATTAAATCACAGTAAAACAATAAGATGTGTTATATCCCTACTGTGCTATAGCACATCTATATAAAAGTACTGAAACAAGCTGGAGTAGTGCATGATATTAAATCACAGTAAAACAATAAGAAGTGTTATATCCCTACTGTGCTCATGGAAATGCACAGTAGGGATATAACACTTCTTATTGTTTTACTGTGATTTAATATCATGCACTACTCCAGCTTGTTTCAGTACTTTTTATCGATGTGCTATGGTCCCTACTCTATAATTTTTCTGTGTACTTGTTTGTTATAACATGCTGATGTAGAGATGTCCCCACTGAGCTATGCTGTAATAGCATTATTCATCTCTGTGGCTGTATCTCAGCCAAGACAGAAACACAAACATTGGAAAAAGCGGTATTGCATAACGCCTCCTACACCACAATTATATAACTCAAATTAAAACTATTTGCAGGAATACACATAGAGGCGGGCGATAGCAAAGTTTTCACAAGACGATCGATAGTAATGAATATATCACAATGATGATATGTATCACGATAGTATCTAATTGACAGATCAGTAGTTAGCTGCTTGTACAGTTGAGAATTTTGTGAACAAACTTGCTAATTTATGCATTGTTTACACCTAATCATTGCTCCTTTATTTTGAAAATACAAGAATATGGTTCATGAATAGAACTACTTAGTAGTCATTTTGAAGTGTTACATCCATCACGATAGTGTAGAGGCTAAATATCATGATATGATTTGAAAATTTATATCGTGATACTCGATATTTTTTTACTATTGCCCAGCTCTAAATACACACACATAAAATAGCTAGTATATTAAAATTATCAATTTAAAAATGAAGTAGGGATCGAAGCGATAAAAAATAGTGAAACAAGAGATGAACAATGGTAGTTATTACAGCATAGCTCAGTGAGAAATCCCTACTTTGGCATTGAACACAAAATAGTTGTTATACCATACCAAAGTAGGGATTTAACACTGTAATAGCTACCATTGTTCATATCTTGTTTCACTACTTTTTATCGCTTGGATCCCTACTTCATTTTTTAATTTGATAATTTTTAATATACTAGTTTGTTTAGTTTTTTTGTTAAAGCATACAGCTAGTTATAAACATGTAACTGTTTTATTAGGATGACTGCTGTATTAGAGTATCTCAAGTCAGCCTGCAAAGATGCGTGCTTTCCCAAACAGGGGTGTGGTCATCGTAGTTTGGATTGATTATTAGACTAGAGTATCTACCAACTTGAAGGTGTGGTCACGAATACAGCTAGCATAGAAGGGGCATGGTCGTTGTGGTCTCGATTGATAGATCGATAACAGTAGAATAAAGAATGGGTGTGATCTTGTGAACTATTGTGGAGTAACGGTACCTTCGTACAGTAGCGTAGTCTAAGCACCTTAAATAATTTTGTGGCGTCTATTAAATATGCTGCTTATAAAGAAAGTGTTGATTTGGAAAATTAACGCCTTGGTATGGTTTCGTTGGATGAAGAAGAAGACAAGCAGCTTGATTGAAGACAAAAGAAAAGACAAGGCACACAGGTCGTGCACTTGTTCCCAAAAGGCACATCCCACCGGTGAGTTTGTTGTGGCGTAAAATGGTGACCGTTCCCTGCTTTGCTTGGGCTCTAGGCTTGCGACTGTGGTCAGGCAGTGAGTGAGTGAGTGAGCGAGGGAGGGAGTGAGCGAGTGAGGGAGCAAATGAGCGAGTGAGATGAAATTTCGAGTTTTGATGATTTCTTTAAAATTCTGTATCCGGCCGCCAGTAAGCATTTTCTTGTTTTTTAATGCTACATTTGATGTTAGATGGACTAATGTTATTCTGTAAAGGTGATTTTCGTTACGTAAGAAGTTTCTAAGCTGGTTCTAAAAGGCGGTATTTTTGGCGGCACTCGTCACTTTTGATGCAAACCCTACTTAAACAGTACTACCGTACTGTTTGATTAACCCACTGGCTGCTCCATACCTAATCATTTGGGCCACTTCTCTAACTGCCACATCTACTGATTACTGTAAATGATGGAAGTTTGGAGTGAAAAAGTTTGGTGAATCAAGGAAATTCACTACTAAAGCTTATTCACCAATCAGCTAATATAGTTCCATATTAGCTGCATGGTAAATTCGTCAAACTTTTGTCCGCCAACCTGCTTCACATGATGATTTGCCAAGTTTATTACAATAAGTCTCACTAAACTTTCATCATTTACTGTACTTCAAATTACTCACCCACCAGACTGGAAACTATAACTGAATATACACTAATAGATGTGGCGGCAAAACAAATAATATCCCCAAATTCAAATTGCTACTAGTATATTAAAAATTATGAATTTAAAAATGAAGTAGGAATCCAAGTGATAAAAAGTAGTGAAACAAGAGATGAACTATGGTAGTTGTTACAGCATATCTTGGTGGGAAATCCCTACTTTGGCATGGTATAGCATATTTTGTGTTCAATGCCAAAGTAGGAATTTCCCACTGAGCTATGCTGTAATAGCTACCATCATTCATCTCTTGTTTCAGTACTTTTTATCGCTTGGATTCCTACTTCATTTTTAAATTCATAATTTTTAATATACTAGTTTGTTTAGTTTTTTGTTAAGGCATACAGCTAGCTATAAACATGTGACTGTTCTATTAGGGTGACTGCTGTATTAGAGTATCTTGAGTCATCCTGCAAAGATGTGCACTTTCCCAAAAGGGGCATGATTTCGATCAATCTCAAGTCAGCCTTCCAACTTGAAGGTGTTGATACGGAAAATTAACACCTCGATATGGTTTCGTTGGATAAAGAAGAAGACAAGCAGCCTGATTGAAAATAATGGAAAAGACAAGGCACAGAGGACACACACTCGTCGGAACCCTAAAAGGCACATCCCACTGGTGAGTTTGTTGTAAAATGGTGGCCGTGCACTGTTTTGTTTGGTCTCTAGGCTTGTGACTGTGGTCAGACAGTCAGTCTAAAATTCAAGTTTTTGGGGATTTTTAGAATTCTGTATCCAGGCACCTGTAAGCATTTTGTTGTATTTAATGCTGTTTTATGTATTATATGGACTAGTACTATTCCGTAAAAGTAATTTTAGTCTCGTAAGATATCTCTAGGATGATTTTTAAAAGCAGAAGTTTGGGCGGCGTGCAAATTTTTCACCTGGATTCCTAGGTATGACCATACCATTTGATATACACTTGGAAACAGACCCCCTACCCCAAGGTACCAAATGAAGACCCCAAATTTTATATAACTTCCATTTTTGTATCCTTACCCAGTATAGCTCGGTGACTACTTTGGCATTGAACAAAATGATTGTTGTAACATGCCATTGTAGGGATTTTCCCACTGTTACAGTAATGCCATCATTCAGCTCATGTTTGACTACTTTTTATTGCTTGGATCTTTAAAATATTAATATGTGATGTTGCGCTTAGGCAGCACCGTACAGCAGTCACTCTAATAGAGCAGTCACACGTATTTAAATAACAAACACCAAACAAACTACTATATTTCACTCACAGGAATCGCGAGCAAAACAGCTGCCACACCCCTAAATTAGTGATTTTTTAAATCTCGAGCAAATTTGCATTTGTGAGCGAGTGCAAAATTGCATTTGGGCAGTACTGTATTAGAGTATCTCAAACTTTTTGCAAAGGGGTGGGCGGCACCAGACTAGGTGTGGCTTACAATTAGCAGCACATGCATGCATGATCATGTGATCTGGGGATCATTAGTCGTACCACAGTGAGTGTAACACATCACAAGCTAAGAGTGTAGTTGAGAGACAAATAATTAACACAAGGTGAAGCTGATCACGATCATGAGTACTACGTGTATATCATACAGTATGATAATTAGTCTCCCTTGGCCAGACCACTTTTTCTCCCACAGTGGTTATCAATTAGAAAGTTCCTGACCCTTTTTAGAAGATACTTTAGTAAAATTTAGTTACAAACATTTAGAGTTGAAATCCTTAAAGACTACACAAGTTTGCATGGGCATTGGTGACATACCCCTTGAACAAACAGACTACAGGGTACAACCACTAATAAACTACATAACTACAATCACTTTACATGCTACTACAACTACAAGGAGGGGAATACAATTAACTTAAGGAAAAGGAGATTGTCATCAATATCAATGTCCTGAAGTGCCCAATATCTCAAAATCATTCTGGCTTTGTTCAACCATAGATTTTAGAGGCATAGCACTACACACCTCTAAAATCTATGGTTCATAACGCAACAGAAAGTTGCTGAAGCAGGGGAGTATGCCAGGGCATAGCTGTAAGCTGAAGACAAAAAAGGTATTGGTTTAATTTGATTTATTATTTTAGCTCCTTGCAATCGGCTAAGCTGTTCTTTCTTGCAGGAGTGGTAACAACACTTATAGTCACAAAATACAAAACAAGACATTGCTATATAAGGTAACTACCTGCTGACAACAGCTGCCCTCCACCAACTATATTTATAACTACACACTTAGCTTGCTACACTGCTTCTCTGAATACTGTGACTGCTCTATTAGAGTATCTTGATCTTGACTGCTCTTTTAGAGTATGATTCCCGGAGCTACATACCATTTGATACATGTTGTACGTTTTAACTCTATAACAATTTACTATAGTTGTAGTTTTAATTTTCTAAAAGTATATTATTATAGCTATACGTAGTTCTTATTGTCCCTTCAGCTCACTATTAATTATTCCAGCTTCATTTCTCTAAAATTGCTTCCAATGTTAATCTTGGCACACACATACTATACATTTCAAGTTTCCCTGGGTAATATCCTGACAAGTTAGCCAGAAATTCCTGTAGCTTTCCTCTTTACTGGCACTTTGTCACACAAGTCCTCTCTTTGCTTTAACTGTTTGGACAATCATGGCAATATACAGCACAAAATGTACTTACTTCAAACACTAGGTGTACCCCCGGTCTCAGGTTATGCTATGTGTGTAAAAATTATCCACTGCTAGGAACCTATGCAAAAATATTTTGAGTAAAGTGAAATGGCTAGATGCCTAAAGTGCTAAATAGCAAAGGCAGTGATGGCCCTCGAGCTTGGGTGTACATATCAGACACCCCAAAAATCAATCCCACAATCGAAAGTTCCTGGCGTGTGTTGAAACATAATGATGTAGGAATAACATTCTGAGAGCTATTTGCCCACGCAATGGAAACCACAATCGATCATCAGATGCTAGTGTATCATTTTATGGGGTGAGTGATCTGTACTTCTTTCACCTATCAGGTAAGTGTGCCGTGATCACTCATACCACAACTGTATTGGGATTTTCTGATATATACACCATTACCCCTCAGGGTTCATGTGTATATATCAGCAAGATCCCTCACAGCAGTGGTATAAACATTATATACGTATCACCTGGTGAAGGGATCTAGATACTTTGACACCTTATTAAGTGTCTGGATTATGTAAGTGTCCACATTAACAGGTTCCAGTGTACAATGCTATAATATTTAGTACATAAACTGACTTGGAAAATCAGGACTTCACTATGACACTAGTAGTTGGTACAGGTGCACTTTAATAAAATTCTTTCAAACAGTTTTGTGTGCTGCAGAACATTGTGCAGTATTGTATAGAGCTAAGCTATACCCACTGCATGATGTGTCTACTTTTTCACAGACACGTGCTGGTAACATTGTCTAGATTGTGGGTGGAAGAATCATGGAGGAAAATAGGTCAGTGTTTGTGTGTGTTTGTGTGTGTAACAACTTCTAACTGTCCATGTCACATAAAGAATGAAGTTCAGGTGGTGTTCACATGTTTTCCTTTGAGACACAATACAATTTCATAAGTCCACGACTGATATAAATAATAGTGCACTAGTTGTGTGATGGTTAAAATATTTCACATGGAACTGTAGAAAAATCAAATGGAGGCTCAATAAATATTTGGTTCTATATATTTCGTTTATGTTTTATGATGGTTTGAGGAAAAACACTGCCGTTATATATGAAGATATAATGAGTAGTATGCAACATGTCATTTGTGACCGTCTCAGCAAAAACCAGTCTAGTTTGCACAAGCATATACACATGTGTATTGAGAAAAATGAAATTTTAAAAAGTGGTGAAATTATGCGTGTTAAAAAGAAATTTTTATGCAAGTTATAATCGAGCCGTTACTCAGGAAAGGAAATGTTAAATCGATTAAACCATCTTATTCACCTACTCATGGGGAGTTCGAAAATCTTTATTTCATTTCTGTAGCCCCCATAGCACGTGTGTTTGTTTACGATGCAGTAGACGTAAACAAAATCATTGCCATTTCTTCAATAAAACTGCCTTCATACACCTATGCACAAGTGACTGCAGGGCTAAAACTATACCTTGGCTGATCTGCCAATCAATGGTGAACACTGTAAGCCAAATCCCAACTTTGTAGACTAATCCAAATGAAAATTATGGCTGGTAATGTGAGCACCTGTAATTTATTTTTAGTATAGTCACTTACAAATCAATTTCCTTGCTTTTCCTACTTTCTAGCACTGTAATTCCAAATTTACTCACCATAATTGACTGAAATTTTGGTGAACCATTCCTTGGACTATGCAGATATGCTGAGAAAATAAAAAGAAATTCATAAGTTGTGTGAACTAGATGGGTTTTCGCTGAGACGGTCACATATGCAATGTGTAATTACTTATAGTAGCTGCTTGTAACGGTGTGTGTTTATTGTAAAAAATATATTAGACTTCCACAATGATGACATGTGGCAGTGACCAGTTCATCACTAACAGAAAACAACTGCAAATAATTGTCCATACTGTAGACATGGAAAACACCTTTCTTTATAATACTTTACAGGATCTTACATAATTTCATTATGTACCAATTCATGTGGGCTTATCCTACCCCTTGAATTGTTGTCATTCTGGAAAAAACAACAACTTGAAATTGGTTAGGTTGTGTTTGAAAACAGAGATTGTGGTTAACACTCCTACACACTGATAATGTATGCAGTGTGTTTGACCAATCAGATTGCAGCAGGAATTATAGCCAGGAGCTGTTTTAATACATTTGGTAGTGCATCACACTGTGGGGGTACATGCAGTTACTGAAATGATTTAAAATTGCTATAGATTTATGTAGGCTATTATGAGATGGTAGGCTATTATGTTGTTGGTTGGTGTTGTTGTTAACCTGCAGCTGGAGCAGCTATAAAGTGAGTGATAAATTGTGTAGTGTAGACTCAGAGGTGGAGACTGAGCATTGTTCAACTGAAGTTTGGGAAATGTTTGTTTGCGTTGCGAAAAATTATTGCAGCTCTGGCTTTGTTGCCAACTGAAAAATTGCTTACTTTTGAAGTTTCGTGCTGAAAACCTCCTTTGCTAGCTGAGAAAAATTTGCTAGAAAAAATTTAAGTTTTCATTGTAAACGTTAAATATCCGGAGAACTGCACAGCTGAGTTCTTTTCTTCAAATTTGCAATTTTTCTTGTATACCCCTAGTATCCGGACATCACCGGTGTCACCACATGAAGTGTTTCTTGTAAGTGTTAAAATGGCTGACCTCCTAGCTGTGTAGCCAACTAACCAGTTTAGCTATGGCTGGAGTTGGTGTAGTGTTACCATGCAGCAGCCGGCTAGTTTGATCCATTCTGCTCTACTCCATCTCTGAGCAACTGTCACGAGGGAAGCTAGTCTGGTAACATATTCTAACAAGTCCACACATTTCCATTTCTGCCCACATCCTTTAATGGAACTGACACAAAATTTTCATCAAGGCTATTATTTCCACCTCATGGATTTGTAAATCTGCAAAATTTTCAGTATTGTATTAGTGAGTTTGTTGAAGTGTCTTGCTCAAGGTTTTCAGCCATAAATGAATAATAACCGCCCGCCATCATCATTTTAGGAAATGTTTGAAATGACAATCAACTTGATTTGGTGTTAAATAAAACAATTCTTATCAACTTTTACAACTGATAAAATAACAACACGTGTGTGGCGGGATAATAGTTGTAAAATAGTACAACAACATAAACTAAACTGAACTACTAAAAGTGTTACCATCAGTAAACTGTTAGCTTCTCTTGTATTCCTTGACTTCTTCTCTTTGTGTTGATTTCTTGTTCTATTGATCTAATTGCTGGAGGGTAACTGGGAACATATAGCTCTTGTAGCGTATTATTGCCCCTCAGGGCTTGTAAACTTCTTGTCATGGCTTCCCTACTAATGGGGTTGCCACTCATCCACAGCACCACTAGTGACTTGTTGGTGGTTAGTAATGTAAAGACATCAGCCACATCATCAGTAATGGCGTTGTAGCTAATGTCGAGCTCCTTCAACTTGTTAGTATCCTTCACTGCAGTGAATAGTGTTCTTGCTGCAATGGAGGATAATGAGGTATTGTTCATGATCAGTCTTGTTAGCATAGAGGAGGGATGGGTCAACATGGTGTAGAGCTCTTCACTCTCCCCAATTGTGTCGTTACCACTAATCCACAACACTTCTACTTTGCAGCTGAGGACAATGTCACTGACGAAGGAGGAGGATGAGTTGGTGAGGCCATTATCCATCAACACCAAGTTGGTGATGGTGACGTCATTGTTAATTAGGTGTTTGTGCAAAATGTGAAGGCCGCGATCTTGGATATAGCAGCTGGTCAAGTAGAGCCACACCCACTGCTTGTGGGAAGAGGAGGTGAGGAAGAGTGACACACACTCGAGATCAGTAGCTGATAGTCTAGTGGAGCTAAGATAGATTTCTTTCTTATTGAAGATTTCTGCCTCTTCAATGGATTTACACATTCGATAGTCTCGTGCGTCATGGAAACAGCGGAACAGTCTGAAACATTTTAATTGCTCACGAAGGAATTTGTTGGAAATGGCGATCTTGTCGTCTCCACCAGACAGGAATTTCTTGAAGGAAGATCGTTGTCCATTGCTAAGTGTGATATAAATGGAGAACATGTTCGCGTGAATATCGCTCCAGAATTGCTCGCGAAGAAGACGATACTCTTCGTCTGGTCGAAGGTCAGTTATAATATAGTTAGCCGCTAGGTATTCCTGTATAGTTAAATGGAGGAAGTTAAATGTCGTTGTTTCTCCTGTTAGGCCGAAATGTTGTACAGCTTGTAGCAAACCAAACCCATTAATACCCTCAGGGGTAGCTATGACGTCTGGGCATGCAGCTTCGATCTCTTCATAAGTAAAAACTAGTTGGTTGTTATTGAGTGCTTGCAATGCTAACTTGGAAAGTTGTTTAACTATTTTACTGTATGGCTCAGGCAGGTCAGCTAGCTGCTTGATGTCGTTTTTAAGTGGACAACCAGATTTGGCAAGATGTCGACAGATGGTGAGACAGATGAAGTGATGGTATATACTGGAAGAATCACTGGGAAGGGGAATACCCATTTTATACAGGAAAAGCAGGATTACTATGTTAAACGGCACCAAACAGAGGCTGCTGATAGTGAGATGGTCTTGCAAGTAGCGGGTAAGCTTTTCAATACTTTGTGGTTGTCCCTTTAAAGACTGTTCAATGTAGAGAGACTGTTCCTCCTTGGTGAAACCTAAGATGTCAACTTTGATGGTTGCTTGTTGTTGGAGGGACACTGAGGCATGTGGACGAGATGACACCACTAATCCACAGAGAGGTAAAATGTTACGATTTATAATCTCACCAATTAAACTGTTTTCTCGTAGATGTTCTGGAAACTCGTCAAAGCCATCGAAAAGAAAAAGTAGATGTTTTCCGCCATTTTCAAACAGGTAATCACTACATGCAGCCGCAATTTCTTTAGCTCTCCTGTCTCCCTTGCAGAATGACAGAAGAAGGTCACTGATTGATGTAGCTTGTTGAACAATGGGGTCACGTAGACAGACTAATACTAACAGTGTAAATGTTTGTAACAATTGTTGTTTACCCCACCTGTAAGCTATTTCACGTAACAATACAGACTTGCCAATGCCTGGTGCACCCTCGATCATAATAAATTGTGGATCTTCTCGTTCTTCTAGGGGGGCTAAAATCTTTGTCACCTCTTTGGTCACTTTACTAACATGTGAAGCATGGTCATCTAGCTTAGTGTGGACTAACTGTTCAGAAGTAACATCACCTTTGTGAACTAGTTTAGCAACTTCAACAGCTTGGTCCATCCTCTGTTGTCCTTCATGATGGACTAGCAGTAGTGGCGTAAAGCTGTGGGGCTGACCTGGTGGCCATGTATCCTTGTCAGCCCTGAACCGTGCTTGTGCGTTAGTTGTGGCCACCCTGTTAGATAACATCGAGACTTCCTCAGCTCCTACAGGACAGACAACAAGGTATATCATAGAATACACTAGACACTGTACCTTTGACAGTTAACTTGTCATGATGGACAGGCTGTACCTTGCTAGCTACATCTTCACCAGTCACAACTATAACAATACACTAACTAGCTTGTTACTACTACAATGGTCAGTCACCTTTCTCAGTAGCTTGATCACTGGACACAGCAGGTGACTGGATGACACTTAGGAGCTTATTCCAACTAGCAGAGGGCTCCACTTCAAGCCACTTCTCCAACATTTGATTACAGCACCATTTGACGTTAGTAGGATAACCAGCCTCTATACTCTTCAATTCTCCACTGGGTAGACCCAGTAGTGTTCCTATCACTTTCCAGTCTGCAGCATAATCTGGAGTGATGTATTGATAGAGATCCTTCAGTAGTGGAGTACTGGTAGCTGTAAGGAATAATAATTAATTATATTAACCGGAGACCAAATAATATCCGAATACTGGTACCGCCCACTCTTTGATTCTCGGGAGAAGTGTTTAACTACACGTACCATATTCCGCTGTTCTGAACTGTTCTAGTCCCTTTCCGTTACTCTGATCCATGAGTGAAAGATTACAACAAAGCTGCGATCGTGATCGGTTTCGTTCCCGTTAATGTGGAGGGCGTGACTTACAACTATCAGTAAACACATGTGCACGCAACATGTCATACAGAGAATAACCACTCACCAGTTAATATTTCGTGTGATAACGCTCCAGTGATGACCACTCGAGTAGTTGCGCCACAAACGATTCTGCGAGATTTACAAATCTTTTCCTTATTTCACTCGATTTCAGTGAAATTTCTAACTTATTGGTTTCTTCGGACAACGACACCTGTCGGTACGCCAGGCGGTTCTGGTTTAAATGGTAAAGGGAACGTATGGAGCAGTCAAAGTGAGATCAGGATTGTATAAGGAGTCCACAAGAGTTGTAGTAGATTTGATTTGATTGTTAACTGGTATGGATAGCCACCCTTTAATATTGTATGTTTATATGCCAATTATTTCATGCACACACAATCTTATAAACAGTACATGAGGTTGTTATAAAAAGGCAGTACACCAACCCATACAAGTTCTTTTTGTAAAATGTGACTGCATCTGTGAAAACTGATCTTAGGCCTCTATTTGGTGATTATTAGTTTCTCATCCACTGCCCGCATCTGTCTTAGGCTACCGCATGATAAGGCCACTCCAATTGGTAATTATGTTTCTGGTCCACCGCCCGCATCCTTTTTTGGAGAATGTGAAATTTCAGAAATACATTTGGAAAATGCCCGCATCAAAATTGGGCTGCAACAAAAATACTAAATCAAACTGCTTAAGTATAATAATTTGCCTTTTAGCTATGTGTGAAAACCTGCAATAAATGGGCATAGTGCATAGTACAGATCAATATACTCTAATAGAACAGTCAGTAAATTACAATTCCCGGGTAATGGAACAGTAATAGGGCAACCCAATTTTTGACTCAGAAGGTTGCTATCGATGTTCAACATGGCAATGCTGCTTCTGTAATGGCAACAATTCCATCATCACAGGATTGGGCAGAGTTTGCCTCTCTGTCCATTGTTTGATCGTGAAGACCTTTTGTTGTATTATTGGTTTATATTATTTTTAAAGGCAGCTATATTCAATGATAAAATTTTTTTTTTAAATCACAAAAGTACTCTAACTGAGCAGTCACTTCATTGTTGCTTTGTTGCTGAATTCCGCCTGCCCGCATCTAAGACTAAACTTCAAATTACCAGAAACATAAAAACAAATTGGAGTGGCCTAAGCCATTATTTACTCTGTGCATGCTCAGAAGAACACGTGATACCAAACCATCATAATTTTTTATTGAAACACAATGATGTTTTTAAATTAACACTACAGTGTGCCAGGAGTGCCTTGGCAAATTGCTGCAGTGGATTCTATTTTCGACTGTTTTTCAAGTCAACTGAAATCCTGCTAGCTCAATAGAGCATGATTGCAATTAAAAAACCAACGTTAATTTGTGGGAGGAAAGAAGGAGAATTTGGACAAGGTCTGTACATCATTGTATTAATATTATAATGGCCTAATGGTAATGCCCTCCCGCCCGCAGCATAATAATTAGAAAGACTGGATAAGAAACTAATAATCACCAAATAGGGGCCTTATCATCCAAGACAGAAAGTTCGATTTTTTTCACACAAACAAAGCTTTATGAATGCACTATCAGATTTCACTGTCACAGTCAAGTGGTCTGCTTTTGCTAGCTGTTTTTTTTCAAGCACAGTGGCGAGCCATACAAGTGGTCTGGGGTCTTGATGGAGTCCTGGCCAACCAGGAGATGGCTGTGTGTGGCTGTACAGCTCTGTGGTATTGGAAAATGACCTGTGCTGTAAATTTCCTTTCATTTTAGCCAGTTTTGAGCCCTGAATGGCCCATAACTTGGCCTAATTCATCCCAAATCATTTCTCTTCAATTTTTAAACAGCATCTTTCCCACCTTCCAGGCCCCCAGTCTCCCACCCCTATTGGAGCTCGCCTGATACAGCCAACCTCGGTTAAAAAACTATCTAAAATGGCTGGAAACTTGTAGTATGTTCGCGTTGAGCTGAATCCTCAAAAACATTTAATTACTCATGGATGCAATTACACACGATCTTGAAATTTGGCTCATTTGTAGTACTGCTTGACCCGCTAAAAATATTTCAAATCTTGTTCAAATATTTGACATGTTATTTACAGCCAAGAGTACATAATAAAAATAGTGAGGGAGAGTGTCTAACTGTCAATACAGCCTGTACAAAATCACTGCATATTATTGAATAGACAATGATCTTTGAACAAATTACTGATGATAGAGATCTGTTAATAGGTGTTGAGTGCTGTTGATAAGGTAAAGCTTTTGTTCTGCCAATGTGTGGATGCTCTATACTACACAGTAATTTTGGCTAAGTTAGACACTCTCCCTCCCTATTTTTATTATGTACTCTTGTTACAGCCAATCAGACTCTTGTTACAGCCAATCAAAATTTTCACAATACATTTGGTATGTAGAAGCCATATAAATATAGTGTCCATTACAGCCCTTTCCTGGACTTGTAATGGAGCCAAACCCTACGTGTCTGTTGTTGACACCTTTGCTGTTACTAATAATCATCTGGTTGGCTGAAATGTTACCTCTGTTGAGAAAAAATCCACTTTTAATTTTAATTTTAGCTGTTTTTCAGGATTCAGCTCAACGTGAACATACTATAGCTATTGACTACCTTAGTGGATGATCTGGAAGGTAATAAATTGTTGTAAGATGTGTGCAAATTTGGTACGCGTAGCTACCATCATTACAACACTCTGAATATTTAAAACTGGCGTTTCTCGATACTTTCAAATGGGCAGTAGGACTGGTTTTCCCAGAGACAGTCACAAATAATTCTTTTCATGACATAATAACTTGTGTTTTATTGCATCATTTCACACTTGTAGTGATCTTCCAGAGGAGACTCACGTGACCTCATAGAAATTTTACAGAACAATTAAAAAATTGTAGGAGGTTTCATTGAAAACTAGGTGCCAATCAAAAGCTTTTTTGTAATGGCATGGTAAACCCCATGGCCCAGTGGTTTGATGTTAATATAAAGGGTGATTGAAGACGTCATCATGTGATGAAGAGCTTACTGCACAAAATAGAGGGCTAACACCAACAATGGAAGAGAATAGCACTGGAAATTGTATTCAAGCTTTTCATAATCCCATAATTTAGGCATAATAGGTTAAGCATCAGTTCAGATGCAATTAACGTTAATTGTTTTTGATAGCACTTAACATTTGTCTTACCTTCTCTGGTGATCTTCTAACAGGGGTAAGTAGAATTAGAGGAAAATGGGAAAGGGACAGGAGTGGGAATAGGAATGACCCATGGAGAATGCCTGATAAACGTTATCATATAATATACAGGTTGGATTTTACAGCACAACATTTCTTTATTTGCAGCATTGTTTGGAATCATTCGCTGATGAATTGATCGAAACACTCTAGTAGAGCAGTTACCTGCTTAAAAATACTCTAATAGAGCAGTCAGATCACTAACTATCCCACTATGCAGCTAGGGACCTGCATTAAAGCCTGCACAGTAATTTATGGACTATAGCATAGATTAGGTATACAGTATAGACAAGCTAAGTCATCAACATTGAGAGTTAGCTACTCCCTTGAAACCATAACATTAGCTATAGCATGAATAGGATTATAAAGGATTCTAATTATCTGACAGTTCCTGCATATAGGTGTGGGAAGTTGTACCTGCAACCTCAGAATAATCACATGATGGGTATGTGATAGTTGTGTGTAGGTGCCAAGCATACCAGTGCTACATGCAGTCTTTGAGGCCTATACCGTAGACTCCAGTTATTAGGTGCACATAGTTATTAAGCACATATTGCCTGTTAAGTACATATGGTAGACTTGTGCTAGACACCTGTTTGTTAAGTGCATATGGTTGAAATCGCCTCTGCAACCTCGTACTACATAGAATTGCAGCAAAAAATTGTCAGAACGCATCGGACATGTCACAGCACACTCGATGCCTCGCCAGGCCCGTGTCTAGCAGATACTGCCGCCTAGCTGTATAGTTGTAGCTACCTGACTTCTAACTAAGGATTTCTGCTTCCACAACTGAAGCAAGCTATTAACTGGTGCTCAAATCGCTTGAAAACTGTAGTGGGCACAACTAATACCCTCCTATATAGCAGAAACTCCTTACCGTAATTTATTAGCGCATGCGCTTAACAAGCATAATAAATTTCACAATTAATTCCTCCGAAAATTATAAGCGCATGTGCCTGATAACCAGAGTCTACGGTAATAGGCACTGTCAGTTAACTAGGATACTTTGTGATCATCAGTACTAACCCTCTCCAGTATTTACTCTTGATTTTGTTGTATAGCTATTAATTTAAAAATGGATCCAAGCAATAAAAAGTGTTGAAACAAGAGAGAGATGAATGATGGTATTACAGGTGGAAAAATCCCTACTTTGGCATTGAGCAAATCATTGGTATAACATGCCGATGTAGGGATTTACCACCAAGCTATGCTGTAATACCATCATTCATTTCTGTGGCTCTATCTCAGCCAAAGCAGAAACAAAAACATTGGAAAAAGTGGTATTACATACCATACGCCCTCCTGCCCCACAATTATATAACTCAAATTAAAACAATTTTGAGGAATACACACACATACAATAATTAACCCACTGGCTACTCCATAACTAATCGTTTGGGCCACTGCTCTAACTGCCACATCTATTGATTATCATAAACGACGGAAGTTTGGAGTGACAAAAGTTTGGTGAATCAAGGAAATGCACTATTAAAGTTTATTTGCCAATCAGCTAGTTTCATATTAGCTGCATTCTAAATTCGTCAAACTTTTGTCTGCCAACTTTTTTTGCGTGATGATTTGCCAAACTTATTACAATAAGTCTCACTAAACTTTCATCATTTACTGTACTCCGAATTACTCATCCACCCGGCCAGAAACCATAACTGAATATGTGACCCAGTCTGGGAAAATAGGTCTTATTGCCCATGCCAGCAGATCCAATTTTTCACCAAGAACACAAAGCTACATGAACAAACTATCAAATTTCACAATCAAAATCAGCTAGACTTGAGTAGTCTGGTTTTGCTGGCTGCTTTTCCCAAGCCCAGTGGCAATCCGTATGTGCGGTGTGGGGCATCAGTGGAGCTCTGGTCAGCCTGAGGGTGGCTGTAAAGCTCCATGGTGTTGAATAAAGACCTATGCTGTAAGTTTCTTTTCATTTAAGCCAGTTTTGATACCTGAATGGCCCATAACTTGGACATTTATCCCTATGCCCTCCTTTTCAATTTTTTTAACAGCCTCTTGCCCTTCTTTTGGGCCCCGTCTCCTTTTGGAGCTTGCCTGATACAGCCAACCTCAGTTTAAAAACTATCTAAAATGGCGGGAAACTTAGTTGCTGGCTACTTGAACAGTGGATGCTCTGGAAGGTAAGGAATTGGCATAAAATGTGTGAAAATTTGGTACATGTAGCTTCAACCATTGGTGAGCTACAACACACAAAATACTTAAAACCGGCATTTCTTGATACTTCTAAATAGACGATAAAACCCCTTTTTCCAGACTGGGTCACATGTACACTAATAGAGGAGGCGGCCAAAACAAACGATATCCCCAAATTCAAATTGCTATATACACTGACTACTTTTTATTGCTTGGATCTTTAAAATGTTAATATAGTAGTTTGTTTGGTGTTTTGTTATAGCATACAGCTAAACACGTGTGACTGTTCTATTAGGGTGACTACTGTATTAGAGTATCTCAAGCTTTTTGTGAAGGGGTGGCTGGTGCCAGACTACAATTAGTAGCACACGCATACATGATCATGTGATCTGGGGATCATTAGTCGTACCGCGGTGAGTGCAACACACCACAAGCTAAGAGTGTAGTCAAGAGACAAATAATTAGCACAAGGTAAAGCTGATCACGATCATGAGTACTACATGTATATCATACAGTATGATAATTAGTCTTGCTTGGCCAGACCACTTTCTCCCATGGTGCTTATCAATTAGAAAGTGCCTGCTCTACTGACCCTTTTTGAAGATATTTTAGTAAAAATTAGTTACAAACATTTAGAGTTGAAATCCTTAAAGACTACACAATTTTGCATGAGTGTTGGTGACCCCTTGAACAAACAGACTACAGGGTACAACCACTAATAAACTACATAACTACAATCACTTTACATGCTACTACAACTACAAGGAGGGGAATACAACTATAGGAAAAGGATCAATATCAATGTCCTGAAGTGCCCAATACCTCAAAATCATTCTGGCTTTGTTCAACCATACAGTAGGTTTTAGAGGCACAGTACTACACTCCTCTAAGATCTATGATTTATAACGCAACAGAAAGTTGCTGAAGCAGGGGAGTATGCCAGGGCCTAGCTGTAAGCTGAAGACAAAAAAGGTATTGGTTTGATTTGATTTATTGTTTTAGCTCCTTGCAATCGGCTAAGCTGTTCTTCCTTGCAGGAGTGGTAACAACACTTATAGTCACAAAATACAAAACAAGACATAGCTATATAAGGTAACTACCTGCTGACAACAGCTGCCCTCCACCAACTATATTTATAACTACATATGTGGCTTGCTACATTGCTTCTCTGAATACTGTGACTGTTCTATTAGAGTTTCTTGATCTTGACTGCTCTATTAGAGTATCTTGATCTTGACTACATGATTCCCCGGGGTTACATACCATTTTATACATGTTGTACATTTTAACTCTATAACAATTTACTACAGTTACAATCCAACTAGTTTTAATGTTTCTTTCTTACAGTCCACTATATATAATAGTATACTATATATAATAGTATACTATATATAATAGTATACTATATATAATAGTATATTATATATAATAGTATACTATTATTATAGCTACACGTAGTTCTTATTTTTACATTTTGTCCCTTCAGTTCACTATTAATTATTCCAGCTTCATTTCTCTAAAATTGCTTCCAGTGTTAATCTTGGCACATACATACTATACATTTCAAGTTTCCCTAGGTAGTATCCTCACAAGTTAGCCAGAAAATCCTGCAGTTTTCCTCTTTACTGGCACTTTGTCACACAAGCCCTCTCTTTGCTTTAACTGTTTGGACAATCATGGCAATATACAGCACAAAATGTACTTACTTTAAACACTAGGTGTACCCCCGGTCTCATGTTATGCTATTTGTAAAAATTATCCACTGCTAGGAACCTATGCAAAAATATTTTGAGTAAAGTGAAATGGCTAGAGGCCTAAAGTGCTAAATAGCAAAGGTAGTGACAGCCCTCGAGCTTGGATGTACATATCAGACGCCCCAAAAGTCAATCCCACAATCGAAAGTTCCTGGCGTGTGTTGAAACATAATGATGTAGGAATAACGTTCTGGGAGCTATTTGCCCACACAATGGAAACCACAATCGATCATCAGATGCTAGTGTATAAAACAAATGAGGTAAGTAATCTGTAGTTCTTTCACCTATCAGGTGAGTGTGCCCTGAGTGATATATATCACTTATACCACAACTGTATTGGGATTTTCTGATATATACACCCTTACCCCTCAGGGTTCATGTGTATATATCAGCAAAATTCCTCACAGCAGTGGTATAACTATTACATATGTAACACCTGGTGAAGGGATCTAGATACTAGTGTTGTTTTAGTTCTAAGGAACTAGAACTAAATCTAGTTTTAGTACAGCAATTTAATTCTAGTTCTAGTACACTAGAACTAAACTAAAATTGTGGTCTATTTTAGTTCTAAAACTAAAACTAAACTAAAATTCTTTCAATTTTTGATTCAAAAACTAGAACTAAACCAAAACCATTAAAACTTTTAGCTCAAGAACTAGAACTAACTGAAAGGTTTCTCAAGCAATCCTACATAAAAAGGTATTGTGCACTATATAAACCACTTAACACTTTTCTTTGAAGATGGTGATGCCTGCAAATGCTACTATAAAACATTGTTATTCAGCATTAATTCTGCTGATTTAGGTTATTTAAGCATTCTATATAGAGCTTCTGTTCATTTGTGCACAATGGCAAGTGGAAGTTGTGCTGAACCAGGTGGAAGGCCTAAGTCAAGTGGAGTGTGGAACCACTTCAGGCATGATAAGATCAAGGACAAAAGTGTGTGTACTGTGAAAAGTACTGATGGTTTGATTTGTGGTATATAAAGAATTTAAAGGACAATATTCTATAAACTTGAAGAAGCATTTGAAGACATGCAATACTGATGCTTATAAACATTTTGAAGCAGCTGAAATTGAAAAGACAAAGGGAGAGGTTCTTCTAGCCATTTGAAACAGTCCTTCTTGCCAATACGTAGTTGAGGATCTAAATTGTACAACCCTAATAACTGAAACAGTCCTCCTTGCCAATACGTAGTTTAGGATCTGAATTGTACAACCCTAGCCTAATAACAATAAACATAAGGCTATTATACATTTCATCTTGCAATCTTTATAGGTGCTAACAATGTACCACTGAATTTAGTAGATAACAGCAAATTCCATGTAATAATTGAAGAATTGAATTCTCGGTACAGTTTGCCTCATTGATATAAAATGGGAAATAAAATTGAAAAATCTATCAAAACACCAAATCTAAAGTTTCTGGAAGTCTAGGGGGTGCTACCAAGGTTAGTATAGGTGAAGATATCTAACACTAACTATAATGAAACTAAATACTAACTAAAATTACAAAAATATGGGGTACCAGAACTAATACTAACTAAAACTGTGATGGAATTGGGGTACCAGAACTAATACTAACTAAAACTGTGATGGAATTGGGGTACTAGAACTAAAACTAACTAAAACTATGGTGGAATTTGGGTACTAGAACTAGAACTAAACTAAAATGAATTTGCTGTACTAAAACAACACTACTAGATACTTTGGCACCTTATTTAATGACAGGATTATGTAAGTGTCCACATTAACAGGTTCCTGTATACAATGCTATAATATTTAGTGCAGAAACTGACTTGGAAAATCAGGACTTCACTATGACACTAGTAGTTGGTACAGGTGTACTTTAATAAAATTCTTTCAAGCAGTTTTGTGTGCTGCAGAACATTGTGCAGTATTGCATAGAGCTAAGCTATACCCACGTTTCTAGTTTTTCACAGGTACGTGCTGGTAACGTTGTCTAGATTGTTGGTGGAAGAATCATGGAGGAAAATAGGTCAGTGTTTGTGTGTGTGTGTGTGTAACAACTTCTAACTGTCCATGTCACATAAAGAATGAAGTTCAGGTGGTGTTCACATGTTTTCCTTTGAGACATAATACAATTTCCTAAGTCCACGACCGATATAAATAATAGTGCACTAGTTGTGTGATGGTTAAAATATTTCACATGGAACTGTAGAAAAATCAAATGGAGGCTCAATAAATATTTGGTTCTATATATTTCGTTTATGTTTTATGATGGTTTGAGGAGAAACACTGCCGTTATATATGAAGATATTATGAGTAGTATGCAACATGTCATTTGTGACCATCTCAGCAAAAACCAGTCTAGTTTGCACAAGCATATACACATGTGTATTGAGAAAAATGAAATTTTAAAAAGTGGTGAAATTATGCGTGTTAAAAAGAAATTTTTATGCAAGTTATAATCGAGCCGTTACTCATGAAAGGAAATATTAAATCGATTAAACCATCTTATTCACCTACTCATGGGGAGTTCGAAAATCTTTATTTCATTTCTGTAGCCCCCATAGCACGTGTGTTTGTTTACGATGCAGTAGACGTAAACAAAATCATTGCCATTTCTTCAATAAAACTGCCTTCATACGCCTATGCACAAGTGACTACAGGGCTACAACTACACCTTGGCTGATCTGCCAATCCATTGAGAACACTGTAAGCCAAATCCCAACTTTGTAGACTAAAGAAAATTATGGCTGGTAATGTAAGCACCTGTAATTTATTTTTAGTATAGTCACTTACAAATCAATTTCCTTGCTTTTCCTACTTTCTAGCACTGTAATTCCAAATTTACTCACCATAATTGACTGAAATTTTGGTGAATCATTCCTTGGACTATGCAGATATGCTGAGAAAATAAAAAGAAATTCATAAGTTGTGTGAACTAGATGGGTTTTCGCTGAGACGGTCACATATGCAATGTGTAATAATTACTTATAGTAGCTGCCTGTAACAGTGTGTGTTTATTGTAAAAAATATATTAGACTTCCACAATGACGACATGTGGCAGTGACCAGTTCATCACTAACAGAAAACAACTGCAAATAATTGTCCATACTGTAGACATGGAAAACACCTTTCTTTATAATACTTTACAGGATCTTACATAATTTCATTATGTACCAATTCATGTGGGCTTGTCCTACCCCCTGTGTGTTGTACTAGTCCTGTGGATTATGTACTGACTCCTTGTCACCTTATAGTGGTGGTCTTTTAACAAGAGGGTTTGTGTGTTCTCTAAGATATTATTAGTGGTCCTTGGTGTGTATGTACATACTGCATGAATATTGAATTTCACCAGTACATAAGTTCTATCCCTCTCACCTGATCACAGATGCAGTGATGGTAGAGGATGTACAGAGAGTAACATTGACCATGTTGGAAGACAACCTGTGTTAGGGGACCTCATGTGATCAGTTAGATACAACAGATGAAGGAATAGAAGTAGCTGACCAATAAAGGACATCTTACCAGGAGTAGATTACTGTTCTCAAGATGATAGCCGCAGCAAATCAGATTTTTGTAAATTCAATATTACACATCAATCAGCTGCAATGCAGTTGGTAATTTTATCATCACCATATATGGTATAATAATAGGGAGTCAATTTTGATATTGACATCACAGACATGTACCCTCCTGAAGGACTCTTTAAATTCCAATACCTCAGCTATGCTTATACACCACAATGGCACCAAAGTGTTTAACTTATTTAAATTGAGGATAACATAGAAGCAACTTTGAAAGTGGATAACTGGAGCAGTAGCGAAAGTCAGACAATACAGATATAGTGGCCTCAAGACTGGAATTCTAGAAATCATATAGTAGAACTCTTGCTCCAAAATTATAATAAATTACATTTTGGTCCCAACAGTTCTGGCTCAAAAATTATGTGATACCCCTGAAAGAGATAAACATCTTCATAAATCCTGAAGTGTCCATTATGAAGACAATTTCCATACTTTTATACATTGAGTGTTATTTAGATCATTTGGCATTGGCAAGGTGACTGCTGTATTAGAGTATCTCAAGCTTTTTGCAAAGGGGTGGGCGGCACCAGACTAGGCATGGCCTACAATTAGTAGCACACATATATGTGATCATGTGATCTGGGTATCATGTGGTGAGTGTAACATGTAACACATCACAAGCTAAGAGTGTATATAGTCGAGAGACAAATAATTAGCACAAGGTGAAGCTGATCACGATCATGAGTACTACATGTATATCATACAGTATGATAATTAGTCTTGCTTGGTCAGACCACTTTTTCTCCCACATTGCTTATCAATTAGAAAGTGCCTGCTCTACTGACCCTTTTTGAAGATATTTTAGTAAAAATTAGTTACAAACGTTTAGAGTTGAAATCCTTAAAGACTACACAATTTTGCATGAGTGTTGGTGACCCCTTGAACAAACAGACTACAGGGTACAACCACTAATAAATTACATAACTACAATCACTTTACATGCTACTACAACTACAAGGAGGGGAATACAACTAAATTAAGGAAAAGGAGATTGTCATCAATATCAATGCCCTGAAGTGCCCAATATCTCAAAATCATTCTGGCTTTGTTCAACCATAGATTTTAGAGGCACAGCACTACAAATCTATGGTTCAACCACAACACAACAGAAAGTTGCTGAAGTTGCATAGCCAGACTTTTGGTAATGCAAGGGCCTAGCTGTAAGCTGAAGACAAAAAAGGTATTAATTTGATTCATTGTTTTAGCTCCTTGCAATTGGCTAAGCTGTTCTTCCTTGCAGGAGTGGTAACAACACTTATAGTCACAAAATACAAAACAAGACATAGCTATATAAGGTAAATACCTGCTGAATCCACCAACTATATTTATAACTACATACGTAGCTTGCTACACTGCTTCTATGAATACTGTGACTGCTCTATTAGGCCATCTTGATCTTGACTGCTCTATTTGAGTATCTTGATTTTGACTTCTATTAGACTGTCTTTATCTTGACTGCTTTATTTCTCAATCCCACAATTGAAAGTTCCTGGCATGTGTTAAAACACATTCTGAGAGCTATTTCCCACCCAATGGAAACCGCAATCGATCATCAGATGCTAGTGTATAAAACAAATGAGGTAAGTAATCTGTAGTTCTTTCACCTATCAGGTGAGTGTGCCCTGAGTGATATATATATATATCACTTATACCACAACTGTCACGGTATCAGGATTTTCTGATATGTACACCCTTACTCCTCAGGGTTCGTGTGTATATATCAGCAAAATCCCTCACAGCTGTGGTATAACTATTACATACGTAACACCGAGATCTAGATAATTTGACACCTTATTAAGTGTCAGGATTATGTAAGTGTCCACATTAACAGGTTTCAGTGTACAATGCTATAATATTTAGTACATAAACTGACTTGGAAAATCAGGACTTCACTATGACACTAGTGGTTGGCACAGGTGCACTTTAATAAAATTCTTTCAAACAGTTTTGTGTGCTGCAGAACATTGTGCAGTATTGTATAGAGCTAAGCTATACCCATTGCATGATTTGTCTACTTTATCACAGGCACGTGCTGGTAACATTGTTAGATTGTGTCACCAGTTCATCACTAACAGTTTTTGCATTAAAACAACTGCAAACAATTGTCCATACTGTAGACGTGGAAAACACCTTTCTTTAGAATACTTTACAGGATCTTACATAATTTCATTACATACCAATTATTCATGTTTGTCCCACCCCTGGTCTCCAGTGAGGTGTACTAGTCCTATGGATTATGTACTGACTCATTGTCACCTTAGTAGTAAGACAACTGTGTTAGGGGAGCTCATGTGATCAGTTAGATACAACTAATGAAGGAATAGAAGTAGCCGACCAATAAAGGACATCTTACCAGCAGTAGATTACTGTTCCCAAGATGATAGCAGCAAATCAGATTTTTGTAATTTATAATAACATCAATCAGCTGCAATGCAGTTGGTAATTTTTGATCATCACCATATATGGTATAATAATTATACTATCAGGGAGTCAGTTTTGATATTGACATCACAAAGACATGTAACCTCCTGAAGGACTCTTTAAATTCCAATACCTCAGCTATGCTTATACGCCACAATGGCACCAAAGTGCTTAACATATTTAAATTGAGAAGCAACTTTGAAAGTGGGTAACTGGAGCAGTAGCAAACGTCAGACAAAACATGTTTATAGTGGCCTCAAGCCTGCATAAAGTAGACTTCCACAAATTAATTTACAAAAACACGTTTTGGTCCCAACAGTTCTGGTTCAAAAGTTATGTGACACCCCTGAAAGAGATAGTGCTCGTTATGAAGGTAATTTCCATATTTTTATACATTGAGTGTTGATTTATATTAGATCATTTGACAAACAAGCTAATCATTGTTGACTAGGTACAGAGCACAGGCGGATCTAGAAATTTTCAGAGGGGATTTCAGGTTCCACTCCATAATCGCAACTTCAGCTTAGCTGTATTGAAGACCCAAAAAAAGGTAAATAAATAACTGCTGTTGAACACTGTAGTGGTGATTTCAAAGGCAAAACTATGAAGTTTAGCCAGTACAAAAAGGTCCTAATATAATGCAGTATGTACAACCATCTGTATTAGTGATTTTATCACCCACATGAATTGTAGGGGTGCTTATTACAGGTGTACGCCACAACAATTAATTTAAATACTTAACTGTTGTGTAATCATGCATTTTTCAAAGGGAGTTTCCGTGGAGTCTTTGAAACCCCCCTAAATCTACAACTGGAGTACAGGAGAATTGGGTCGTGATAGCAGCAGGATTATAATTTGGTAGTATACGTCTTGAAAGCCACAAAACAGATCCAGAATGATTCTAGCTCCTCAGAAACTCTGTGTACGCTATTTATGTGACCGGGTCTGGGAAACTGGTTTTATCACCCATGACAACAGATTTGATTTTCCAAAGCTACCGTACATGATCATGAATAAACTATCAAATTTCATAGTCAAAACCCGAGTAGTCTGCTTTTCCCAAACACAGTGGCGATCCGTACAAGCAGTCTGGGGCCCTATTGGAGCTCTGGCCAGCCTGTGGGTGGATGTACAGCTCCATAAAGACCTGCGCTCCAAATGACAGCCAGTTTTGAAACCCAAACAATTCATAACTTGGTCTAATTTATTACTACACCTTCCTATTTAATTTTTTAAAACAACCTCTCGCCCTCCTCCAGGCCACCCCTTTTGGAGCTGTCAATATCAAGTTAAAAACTATCTAAAATAACAGGAAACTTAAATGTTGGCTACTTGTACAGTGGATGATCTTGAAGGTGAGAAATTGGTGTAAAATTTGGTACATGTAGCTTCAACCATTGGCAAGCTACAACACACTGAATACTTAAAACTGGCATTTCTTGATACTCTTAATAAATAGGTGATAAGATCAATTGTCACAGACTAGGTGACATATACCAAACATTGTGAGGCCTTCCATGTACAGCTAGTAGTATACAGGTAGTTGATGGGTTGAGTTTCATATTCAATACAATATGTATTAATAATATTATTAATACATTACATACAAAAATATTTCTATTATTTACACTACAAATTTTGCTGGTTTTCTTTTCCGTCTCTTGTAGTAGAGGTGTGCAAAACACAGCAACAACACGACGGCCATTAAAACATACAGCAGTATACACAAGCTGAGATCTGTCACACTAAATGATGATGGTTCCATTGATACTGCAGTAAAGTGAGATCCCCTATCAGCTTGATATAACCACAGTTGGCCTGTTATGAAGTCTACTGTCTTAGAGTTGGTGATATTTATTATTCCCAAGCTGTAGAAGTCTAGGAGGTAAAAGAACACAGCTGTGTTGTTCCAGTGGCTGGATCCATCGGTGTCATTGACATAGCAAGATTGGCAGAGCTGTGGTGTAGGGAACTGTACTTTAGGATGGGCTGGGTCTGTGCTGATGTCATTGGCTAGTCTCTTGTTGACACGATTATGAGCTTGCCACAGCCACAAAATGGCTGACACATCATCCCCAGCTTCGTACAGGACAACCCTCGCCATTTCACTGAAGTGTTCTCGACATTTCTCGCAAGTGAAGAAATTCTCCACATAGTTTTTAGCAATCAGTAGAGCTTCCCTGCTTGAGATATGCCATGGTCTGTAGTGAGGTCTGACCACGACATTTGTGATGTGTATTTGAGGCATACACTGTATGGTCACTGTGTGTAGTAGTGTCCACAAGCCACAGGGGTATCCACGGTAATGTGGCTCAGTGCCAACACATGACCTCCATTGTGGCTCCATGGGTAGCACTGACATCGACGGATCAAGCTGCACACATACACACACAGACAGAGGTATTATATAGTAGGTGAGGTACAGTAGACCCTCATTTCTACAATAAAGTAATTGAGTTTTCACTTATCTGGACACTTTATCAATGTCCCAGACCACTGGGGTTGGAGGGTCTACTGTACTGTGATACAGGTGTATGATATTAAAAACAATGGTAACATCAAGATACACGATAGTGTGTTGTGCAGCCAAGTACAACCAGTACAGGTACACAACAGACAAGTGTGTACTTTACAGGAATCAAGAAAATGTCATTTTCATGCTTGATAGTACCTACACAATTTGTACTGTGGAAACTCCCTCAGGGTGGAGCACCTTTTGTTCCAAACCAACGCCACCATTGAGATATGCGCCTTCAAAGTTCATCTCAATCCCTTCGTATTTTTCTTCAGCTTCCTCCATCCACACCACTTAGAGTGTGCTTTAGTCAATTTACTTCAAATTTGGAGGGCAGTAAGAGCATCATGCAGTAGTAATGAAACAAGAGATGATGGTAGCTATGAGGGAAAATCCCTAAATTGGCATGTTAGGGATTTTCCTACATTGCTACAATGCCGCGTAGGAATAGATATCATCATTTCTTGTTTCACTACTTTTCATCACTAGAACCCTACTTCATTAGTTAATTACAATACTTTTATTAACTTATTTTATTAGAGCATAGCTATAAATACACATGTGATTGTGACTGCTGTATTAGAGTATCTCGATCTCGCTACAGTACTACTCAGTAGATTAAGCTGGGGGCGTGGTACAATACCTTGTTTTCTACAGAGCCAGATCATGGCCTCAGCACTAAAATGTGAAGGGGCATGGCTCACTGAAATTTTTTTATAAGCCCAGCTCCCAAAGTTACAGTCCGTTAAGTGCCTCAAATAGTTGATTTAATTTGATTTATATATTTAACCTCCGAGCAATCGGCTACAGCTGTTCTTCCTTGCCCGGAGGGACACATTACAATACATTGATAGTACACACAAAACTAAACAAAGCAAGGTATAACCGATACAAAGACAACCAAGGTAAACAGTTTACAACACACACACAAAAAAAAAACCCAGTTTTATGGCATCTAAATATGCTCCTTCAAGGAAAGTATCAATACGAAAAACTAACCCCTTGGTACGGTTCCCGACATGAAGATAAACATTTAATTGAAGATAAAAGAAACATTCGGTGGAACCATGAAAGGCACATTCCACTAGTGAGTTTGTTGTTATGGCGTAAAATGGTGACCATGTGTTGTTTCATTTGGCTCTGACCTTGCGACTATGGTCTGGCAAGCTGTCAAATTATCAAAACTTGAGTTTTGACGATTTTCTTTAAATCAATATCCAGCCACCTGTAAGTATTTTCTTTAATGCTGTAGTTGATGTTAAATGAGACTAAAGGTGATATTCATAGTGTATCATATTTCTGTGATGGTGTTTAGATGCAGTATTTATTAGTGGTGCGTGTCACTTTTAGGGGGAACGCTACTAAACAGTACAGTTAAACAGTACTACCATACTGTTTGATTACAAGTTAGTAGAGTATGTGACTTTGTAGCATGTTGCTTACTATAATGTCCAGAAGCTTGACCCAGTCCCGGGATAGCATGAAGCCAGCCTGTTTACGACTGTTCAGTTGAAAGTTGATGTTCTGTAAAGCATCTCTAGTGGGACGATCAAGTAAGGCAAACACCTGTAATGAGTCAGAGAGATGAGATGTTTACAGCGTTGAACAGTTACAAAGAACAGTCAAACAATTATGCTTTTTTGAAATTATACATAGTTTGTCACTTTGTCCCACAATTACTTGACCATTTATAAGATGACAACACTACACTCGTACAGGTGTACCTGTTCTAGTAGTTGTACAAATTGTGTTAGTGCAGAGAAGGCTGCTCCAGACACAATAGAGTGTAGAGGGACCTCCCTACGGAACGTGTAGGCTACAGCAGATTGTAGGTCCATCAGGTGAGGCCTGTGAGATGATAACAACATGTGATGTACACTCAATTATCAGATCACTGTTCTATTAGAGTATTTCATCAACCGGTGTACACTCTGTAGTGTAAGTGTGTGTTCTATTAGAGTAGTCTCTGTATAGACTCTATTCATTTAGACCATGTGATGCCATACAAGCACCTTTGTTTACCATGGTGATGGTCACGTGAAGAGTGACTTCCTTTTTGCCATTTTGACTGCCTGAAGTGTGTGAGCACAATGGTTACTGTGATATCACTGATGGTTTAGACACTCACAATGGCAAATATCATCAGCCCTTTACAATAGGTTATAAACACTACGGTATGTTCATAAAGTCTACATAGAAATCAATCACTTAAATCAAACTGGCATACACACAGAAATTCACATTCTTCTCTTCTGTGTAATTAAGAAAAGTTTTAAAAGTTTTAGAGCAGAAACAAAACAATTTTTTATACATTAACGTGTAGATGATGATATGCTGGTAGTGCATAATAGCTGACTATACAGAAATCACCCATAATTTCCGTTTTGACTGGAATTAATTATAAAGTCGCTTCTCGTGCTATTATTAATTTGTAGCACTGTGCAATGGGAGAAACATAGTTGAAGACAAAGTGAAATAGCCACTTGCTTTTCCTTTGTTTCAATACTTTTAACTTATAGAACTTTGCGTGGGCAAGATCGAAGGAAAAAGTGTACTTTAAACTTCATAAAGTACACTTTAGGGCAAACAGTGCTTTATTGCCCACAAAGAGTGCTTTATTGCTTTGTGGGTAATAAAGCACAGTTGCCCACTTATTTTAGTGTATACTAATAGCCCGCGGCGCTCACACCAGTATGACTAATCACCCAAGCCGGTGAAGGCTGATAGCCCTCGCCCCGCTGAGTGGTCAATCACCCCAGCCAATACGAGTTCTACCACTGGATTGCTTTTATAGACATGATACCTAAATGCTTCGATGATGGGTGGGAGAAGGTAATGTTGCTGTTACATTTGTTAATGTAAACAGACAAGTCCTGGAGATATCATGGAAAATTTTTTTTTCCAGTTTGAATAGAATTACAAAACGAACACAGTAAACAGATACAAAGACATTAAACAGATGAGTCAAGCTGAACCTCTGTCAAGCGCAGTTCAGAAGAGGTAGTGGGGTGTTCCACAGGTCTCACGGAAATAATTCACCATGTGTCACAATAGAATCAATTGTGGGTTACGACCTAAACCTTCCAAAATACATGATGAACATCTATCATGCCAAACTATGATGAACTAAGCGTGAGTTACTTTGTTAAACTAGTTTGTGTGCATTCAGGCTGCTAATAGTTTGTGCAACGCATGTTAATTACGAGTCCTAGTGTATGGTGAAGCTACACGACTAGAAAGTTCCATAAATCATTTAAAGCATTACCTTGCTCATGCTATATGATAAATAAAGCACTCGGCCGTGCGCCTCGTACTTAATTTTTCATATAGCACTTGCGGCAATGCTTTAACATATACTTAAAATTCCTAAATAACAGGCGCATACTCACAGCTGGCCTGCCCGGCCGGTGCCTGGTTTATCTATCTTAGTCCGTACACACCCATGTAAGCAAATCCATTTAATGGTAAAAGCAGCCAGCATATGATAATTAAACACTAAACAGAGCTTGTACTGAACTTCAGCAAGTCAGCTTTGCACTGAAGTGATTTCTTTTTGCTGATTTGAAATACGGATGTAACGACTTTCTACAACCTTCGTGAACTACCTTCCTGTTGGGCTCTTCAGGTATTTAATGACAAAAAAACACCACAGCTAGCCTACCAGGAAATGAGTAAGCTACCAGGAAAAGCTACCAGTAGGCTACCAGGAAAAACGTATGTCTTCGACTTGAAAAGAGCTACATACACAAACACAAACGAAAATGAAGGACAACCTTGGTTTTGCAGAGAGAATTTTCGGGTAAAACATGATAGACAAATTAGACAACAGTTGAGGAGATATCTTTTAACTAGCCTGCATGGGATGGGAGAAAGCTTTAAGAAAGAGAGCTGGAACCTTGTTAGCAAGACTGCAGGTAAATCACAACCATTTTTGGCTTGAGCATAGATTGTTAGTTTCAGTCACATGAACCTTTTCGTATCTACACTTTTTGCTTCAACTTTTATTACAGGACATAGCTTTGGTTAGGCAAACATCTTTCCAGAGTGTTTAGTAGTGATAAAGCTTTCAACAGCATGTGACCTTAGCAAATCACTTCTATAACAGGTATACTAGCTAGATACACCTGTATCTGCAACTTTGCGATTCAGATCACGTTCGCGATAGGTTCACAACCACACCCATCAAATAAAGATCTAGGCGAACTATTAGCAATATATAGAGTACGAAGACCATGCACGCCTCTTAACAGTCTAGCTATATTATATTTACAGTCTATTTCAGGTTGGTTGTCCACGTAAGCCAAATGCAAAAATATCATGTGAATAGAAATAACCAATGAAATTTCACACCAGGCGGACGGCACTAGTTTAAACTGAAAGCTGCCGATCTCATTGGTTACTTTCAAGCACATGACTTTTAACACTTTGTTTCTCTAGTCAACTAACCAGAAATAGACTGTACTTAACAGTGAACAAGATGACCTCACCCCTTATTGGTCTAGCTAGCTGCACACCCCTTGGCTAACTCGTGATACTCTAATACAATTACAACAGTAATGTATGATATTTTAATTGAACAGTCATAAATTACACTGAAGCTAGCTAGCTGTGCTTCGACAAAAAAAAACAAACAAACTAGTATTTAAAAAATGTTAATTTAAAAATGAAGTAGGGATCTATGCAATAAAAGTAGTGAAACAAGAGATGAATGATGGTGTTACAGCATAGCTTGGTGGGAAAGTCCCTACTTTCGCATTGAACAAAATAATTGTTATAGCTAATGCCAAAGTAGGGACTTTCCCACTGAGCTATGCTGTAACACCATCATTCATCTCTTGTTTCACTACTTTTATTGCATGAATCCCTACTTCATTTTTAAATTAACAATTTAAAAAAAAAATACTAGTACAATTAGAACTATTATACAGCATACCTTATTGGTGGTGCCATGGCAACATCTCTCTGTTTTGAAGTCTTCACCATGATAACATTGTCATTGTTCTGTTGTCGGTTGGACTGATCAGTATACTGTGGCTTCCTAACAATACTGACAGTAGAATTCCACTGTAACATAGCTTCCAAAAATCCCCTTCTTATATCATTGGTTGCCATGGTATCCCTGTGTACACAAATAACACATGGTATGGCATAAGTCACCTCCATAAAAATTTCAGTCATATATTATTTACTCCCATATGTGCTTCACTCTTTGTGGCAGAAACTTTTAAATTTTGAAGTCAGAATTTTCCAAAAAAAAAACAAAAAACATACATTATAATAGTAAGTACTGTATGGTGGAGGTTTGGGCTTCCTTGCCCAAAAATATCAGCCAACAACCAGCCTCACTTTTCCTTATAACAATTTGGCAGTATCGGTTAGGTATAACCAAGCCCATACATGTCTTCAGAGCACCTCCAATAAGTTTATATCTAAATATCCTTTTAACTGAATTTTCTACTAACTGAAATGTCTGCCTGACTGATGCTTCCTACCAAGCACACAACTTGACTATTGACAGGGTTATGGGCTCGGTTTCTTCACTGTTCAATGTCATTTCAGCCCAAGAGTGTCTTATCGCCAACCACACCAGCTACAATATATGCATCATGGACCTATCTTTGTCCTCCCTTTTGTGTTCCATTCCTTTCTCCATTACCATGTAGGTATTGATTGATGGTAACTCACAGCATGGTATCAGTGCTTTGTTTATTGTAGTGTGATTAAATTGATTGTAGAGGTACTTCTCAAACTGTTCTTCATCTGTATCACTGTATAACGGGTGGAACATAACTGAACACTAATGGAATGACACCTTCACATTTCAATCATTGACAATTGGGACACATGTTTAGTTGCACAATTAATACGCCTGGCAGTAGTAATTCTTTCCTTTAACATGATATGCAAAAGGTAATGAATGGATCAGGACACTTTGTGGCATTCCCTAATAAAAGTTAATGTCAGCTCTTCCCTACCATATATGTACCTATGAAATTGCCCTGTGTGTATTGTTAACTATCAAATGTTTACCTGGCCAAGGAAAAGCCAAATGCAAAAGGAAATGCTATCTAATCCAAAACAGCCCAAGTTGTGAAAAAGGGTTCGGCCTTCCAAAAGAGGCTAGTATGAAAAAGATGTAATATCAAAGGTGGCGGCCAAGAAATGATATCATCAATTTGTGCGACATTACAAATGCAGCCATTTCTTGGCCACCACCCTTGATATCACATCTTTTTCATACTACAGTTGGAAGGCCGCACCCTTTTTTCACAGCTTGACTGTTTTGGAGTAGATATCAGAAACGAACAAATCCCTGTAACTTACGCATACTACAATGTATGGGATAACGTTTAACAGACTCCTTGATATCACCGCTTGATATCACAGACAGAATCCTCACTTTTGAATAGAATATGAGTTGTAATATTGGAGTGAAGGGGAAATCAGTAAAGACCGTCAATTTCAAGAAGACGAAAACAAATATTTTTTCAAACGTAAACAGCCCCAAATATAACTAAGGTGTACTTCATGACCTCATTAATAAGACCACCTCATTATAGTGGCCATGTCAAGTAGGTCCCAAACACAGCTAAGGTGTATTTCATGACCTCATTAATAAGACCACCTCACTATAGTGATCGTCTCAAGTAGGTCCCAAACATAGCTAAGGTGTACTTCATGACCTCATTAATAAGACCACCTCGTTATAGTGACCATGTCAAGTAGGTCCCAAACACAGCTAAGGCGTACTTCATGACCTCATTAATAAGACCACCTCACTATAGTGACCATCTCAAGTAGGTCCCAAACATAGCTAAGGTGTACTTCATGACCTCATTAATAAGACCACCTCATTATAGTGGCCATGTCAAGTAGGTCCCAAACACAGCTAAGGTGTACTTCATGACCTCATTAATAAGACCACCTCACTATAGTGACTATCTCAAGTAGGTCCCAAACATAGCTAAGGTGTACTTCATGACCTCATTAATAAGACCACCTCACTATAGTGACCATCTCAAGTAGGTCCCAAACATAGCTAAGGTGTACTTCATGACCTCATTAATAAGACCACCTCGTTATAGTGACCATGTCAAGTGGGTCCCAAACACAGCTAAGGTCTACTTCATGACCTCATTAATAAGACCACCTCATTATAGTGACCATGTCAAGTAGGTCCCAAACACAGCTAAGGTGTACTGCATGACCTCATTAATAAGACCACCTCATTATAGTGACCATGTCAAGTAGGTCCCAAACACAGCTAAGGTGTACTGCATGACCTCATTAATAAGACCACCTCATTATAGTGACCATGTCAAGTAGGTCCCAAACACAGCTAAGGTGTACTGCATGACCTCATTAATAAGACCACCTCATTATAGTGGCCATGTCAAGTAGGTCCCAAACACAGCTAAGGTGTACTTCATGACCTCATTAATAAGACCACCTCACTATAGTGACTATCTCAAGTAGGTCCCAAACATAGCTAAGGTGTACTTCATGACCTCATTAATAAGACCACCTCACTATAGTGACCATCTCAAGTAGGTCCCAAACATAGCTAAGGTGTACTTCATGACCTCATTAATAAGACCACCTCGTTATAGTGACCATGTCAAGTGGGTCCCAAACACAGCTAAGGTCTACTTCATGACCTCATTAATAAGACCACCTCATTATAGTGACCATGTCAAGTAGGTCCCAAACACAGCTAAGGTGTACTGCATGACCTCATTAATAAGACCACCTCATTATAGTGACCATGTCAAGTAGGTCCCAAACACAGCTAAGGTGTACTGCATGACCTCATTAATAAGACCACCTCATTATAGTGACCATGTCAAGTAGGTCCCAAACACAGCTAAGGTGTACTGCATGACCTCATTAATAAGACCACCTCATTATAGTGACCATGTCAAGTAGGTCCCAAACACAGCTAAGGTGTACTGCATGACCTCATTAATAAGACCACCTCATTATAGTGACCATGTCAAGTGGGTCCCAAACACAGCTAAGGTCTACTTCATGACCTCATTAATAAGACTACCTCACTATCCCAAACGTATACATTTAGTGGGTTGTTCTCGCAGACAAATTTATATGCAAGAATAAATCCATGCAATACTTAATCTCGTCAGGTAACAAATTCACATATGGAAGTTAAACATGATAATTATGATGAGGTGGTCTTATTAATGAGGTCATGCAGTACACCTTAGCTGTGTTTGAGACCTACTTGACATGGTCACTATAATGAGGTGGTCTTATTAATCAGGTCATGAAGTACACTTTAGCTATGTTTGGGTTCTACTTGACATTAGTACATTATTGGGTGATAGCTGCAGCTAGTAGCTTTTCAGCTATTCTTTCAAATTGTGAAACAAAATATATATACTGCCTGACCTTCAGCTGTTACACTGAAACAACGTGTAAGATTTTTACCACCATGATTATCAAACAATAGCCACCAGTAGGTAGCAGTGGTACATAATTTAGGAGGACATGTAGTGCATGTTGTGTGCACATACCATAAGAGGATACAGTGATGATAAACCATACATAAAGCCATTACCAAAATTACATATTTTTCTCGTAGACATACTACAAGTGGAAGCTCACACAAATTGTAAGTTTGCAGTGTGAGGAAACAGAAAGAGAGAGCTCATAGTTTTGTGCAAGGCTGTGAAAATGTGTTGTGATAACAACTTTCAATAAAACACAAATTATATTCCACCACAAGAAATTACAATAGTGAACCAATAGGACCACAGGACCACTTGTAAACAACATGTCAATTATGTCTTGTATGGCTGCAGGGTATGGTGGTCACATGGTGGGCTGTAAACACATTTACACCATAATTACCATAATTAAACGTTTTCACTTTATCACAACCACAACCATGGTAAGATCAATTCACACTACAACCTATAATTGTGTTGAGGCATCATGCTATAGAATTTCAAACTTCGAAAACCAAATTCTGCATAACTCAAAATACACAGGTCATAATGTAGTTTCCATACATTTCTATAATTTCTGGAATTTTTCCAACATGTTGCATGCATGCCGTACTGTATCCGATGAGATGATAGTGTAAACAGGGTGTAAGTGTCACCCTTACTGGTTACCATGTCACCCTTACTGGTTACCATGTCAAGTTGGGTGTAGCTAACAAGGTGGGCTGGCACAGGTTGGATACATTGTGGACGCATTCTGGGACACTCAACTTGGGCTAACAATAATCATTTGCTTTTGCTGGACTCCAGTCAGGATTTACTACTACAATGTGGCCATGCTCTGTGACAGTTATCTTTAGGTGTATTTTTGGTGAAAGGAAGACTACCTAGTTTCAACATGGTGGCAACAACATTGCACAGCTTATTCTTCCATCATTACAATTCTAGTTCCTTTTCATTGAGCACCTAAATAACCAACAGCCATTGATGTGTTTTAACTCATTATTTGGTGTATGTACTATCGAGCTTGTGTCAAATACAGTAGTATGACCTCAGTTTGATAGCTCCAGCTGAAACACCATGGCTAACCTGGGATAGTATGAACAACAGCGTGACATATATTGCTTTACAATGGCCAATTTGAGAACAAGAACTTTTCTCCAACTTTGCTGCAGTAAGTAAAAATACACCTATATTAACATGGACACTGATGGACACCTACATAATCTAGACACTTGGAAAGTCAGGACGCCTTGACAATCAGGAGGTTATCATCCACACCATTGCAGCCATTTCATGGCCGCCACCTTTGATTTCACAACTTTTTTCACCCAGGCATTTTGAAGGCCGCACCCTTTTATACAGCTTGGCTGTTTTTGCATGGATAGTATACTACAAATACAAACACTTACTTGTTGTAAACATGTGTGTCCTGTTCATTGATGAGTAGCAGTGACGGAAATGTTGTAACTGATAAATGATTGGCTAAAAGTTGCTATATACACAATGACACACATCACACACAACACAACACATACACTCCATACTACCTCAGATTGTGAAGCGACGTAAAGAGGAGACTTGTGGACACCTTGTGACATCATATCCAGTAACAGCTATGAAACAACAAACACTATACTCACTGCAGTGTACAACTACCTCACTATGGACCCTATCACTACTTAGAATGTTGCCATGGAAACTCTGAAGATCCAGACCAGTTGTGACTTGATCACTAGACAACTTTAGGAATGTTAGATTGTAATACTACTGACTTTCTTTCTTAATATTTTCAAAAACATGCATACTTTACGTAGACCACAGGTAGTCTACAAGGCTTGCACTGTTGTTTTTCAGTTGTTAAATGCCTAGAAGAGAAAGTAGTTCACAAAGTCTGAGTAGAGTCGCCACACCCATATTTCAGACCACTGAAAAGAAACCACCTCAGAGCAAAGTCAGCCTTTACAGAAGTTTAATACAGACTTCATTTCGCTTTTACTTTCTTATGTGCAAGCTGCTTTACCATTTAACGTTTTGCTCACATGGGTGTATGGTTTCAGGATATTTTGGCCAGAAAAGCCCAACCCTTCATGATCCCTAATATACAGTACGATAGTACTGTATGATGTGGTAAATCTAAAAAGTGTTCTCATTGAAGATATTCACTACAGATTTATTCGAGATGGCAAAAATTTACAAAATTTCAGCAAAGTTTATAAACACAAATATTACCAGCTTTGTCCAGAGTTACGGCTAGCCATGGAATTTAATAGAATTTGGCAGTGATTGATGACACCCAGAACAAAGGAGGTTGAACACATGTCATCATTTATCTTGTAGAAATGTTGACACCTCAGATTGGTGCCAAATATCCCTAGAGTCCTAGCAACTAAACAAGACCTAACACCTGACACAATGCTTGGTTGTGTAATCTCCTTTCATTGAATTGTAATGTGTGACTGACCTCATCTGCACCAGAGTGTGATTCATATCTCAGAAAATGTTTAATGGTTTAAATAACACTCTTATTTTCATGGCTACAATCCCTAGTCTGACTGAAAATTCTTGGGACACAAAGGAGGACACAAGTCCATGAAGCACACATTGTACTGTAAGTACTGCGGTATGCGAAAAGACACCAGTCAAGTTGAAGAGACATTTGACAATGAAAATATCAGGCCAGTAGCTTTAGCAGTTATTGAGTTATGCTTGTCTGAAGGCATCAGGCAGTTAGTTAGTCAGTTAGTAGAAAATTCTGCTAAATAAAAATTTTGTGAAATTCCATAGCAACTTGGCTGCTCTGTAGATACTTTTGGGTGTGCTTATACCTCACCAATACTGCCTAGGAGCCATGAAGGTATTGTGAGGATGGTTTAGGGTTGGCCAGAAAAGCTCAACCTTTCATGATCCCTAATATAGAAGTCACAATTGCAATAGGCTAGTAGGCTTGTCTCACTGTGTTCACTATCAACTGGGGAATTGATATCAAGGATTAGTGCTTGGCCAATATTCACCAATGCTATCAAGCAAGAAAGCTGTTCAAGCATAGAAACAGAGATGATACCTGTAGTACACTTTACCGTATTGTGCACAAACACATATAACTTCATGGTACATAAAGATATTCTTACTCTCCATGAAGAAGTGAATCCAATGGCATAGAAGTTATAGCAATAGTATACTGTACTGAAGCGATTAAAATATGTGTAATTTTTTTTGTAGCGCGCATTGATTTCAATGCCCAAAACAAAAATTACACATTTCGCTCAGTGGGTCACATATGTTCTATAACTGGAGTTAGTGCTGAGCAATATGCCAAGTATTTAGTTAAACCATGGTATCTGTTTTGATACCATCTAATTTCTTAACACCGCAATACTGTGGATTGTAAAAAACAGTCTATAAAGTTTCACTATTTTTTTATCCAACACAAGCCCCCACCCCAGTGTGAGCAATAAATTCAGTTATGTACATCTGTAGGCTACCCAGTAGCAGCAGATTATACAGTCTTGGGATTGCAGCCATTTCGTGCTTATCAGTAAGTTTACAAAAATGTTCAGTGGTTGTGTTTGTTGGTGTTATAATTAGCTCAGTGAATAATTTGGATTGGCTAACACACATCAAGCTAGCATACCTCAGTTCCTTAATAGATGGCAGTTGGAAGGATTGCTGCTGAAACGCCAGGTCCATAAAAGCCTTCATCATCAACTGTGGCTGCCGACTACCTTAAACAATAACAACAACTAATACACACTGATGGATCTCATCCATTATCTACCTCTGTATAGACCATGTGCGTGCCAAGGCGTGGCACTTTATTACATCATCAAAATAACGCATCCGCCATTTTTTGAGGGCAAAAGACATACACATTCTATGCCTAAGAAAATTTTTAAATGCTAATATGAAGGAATCGTGCTAAAAGATAGAGTAGCACTGGTATAAAGTAAGTTACTGGGTAAAAGTATTATAACATATTTGCTGCATGGCGAGTTATTCTGCCTAGGAAAGGTTTTTGCTATAGAACACTCGATACTTTTGCCCTCACTTTTCTCATAAACTATCGTGAAACTTGAAGCCATAGCAACTTTTTTCTGGTTTTTGCCAGACCACGTCTTGGCATGCACAAGGTCTATTCTAAGCTGTACTGATGGGGTCTGACTGGTGGCCAAATTTCACTCCATACAACACTTAATGAGGTGGTCTTATTAAATAGTAATAATGTGTAACAGTACGTAGTCAGGACAACAGACTAGACCACAACCACATACACTTATACAATACAGATTGTAATGTACTCTTATTTTCTCTTGTACTGGCATATTTGTATGTGGGAGGGTGGGCAGTCCATTTTCCATTACAAGCGTTTCAAGTAATTACTTGAAACAGCAAAGTTACAGGAATAATATAATTTGTCCTAACATGACAGAACAAAGCAAAGATTGATTAATAATTTGTCCACACCTATCGCCAGTGACAAAGCACAGTTGCGAATGTTGCTGAAGAAGCTGTAGCAGAAGAATTATCACCTTATAAAGAGTTGTTTACAACAGTTGTACTTCATTCTTGTGCAAACCTTGTGCAAACGTGACAAAATCTAATGCAAAAGCGACTGAATTTGTTCTCTCTACAATTTGTTCTTTTGTCCAACTCCAACACACAAGAGATAACTCTTGACATCTTCATCCTTGAGCAGCACCAAGTCTATTGTCTTGGCTGCAGTCTTAAATGTCTTGGCATTATCTGACGGGAATTTCTTGGGCAATCCTCTCACCTTTTCAAGCATCTTACAATATCACAGTGGAGAAATCAAGTACTAGTTCATCATTATGTCATCAAACAAAAGCGACTGAATCTTATAAGTTACAGGAATAATATAACTCATGACAGCACACTGACATGTGAGCTGACACGGCTTTTACTGAGCCTGACAGTACAGTATGTCAGGAAAACCAGAAAATAATGAAGAATATGAAATTTGAGCTAGTACACAGGTGTGGGTGATGGAGGGAATTTATTTGTTGTAGGCCTAATCCAATAGAGCACACACATTCACTAGAGGGGGGCGTAGGCAAACATATCAGGCAAATCACTCGTGCCCATGTTACAACTATTGTATCACTAATGATCACAACAACTTGTTAATACAACAACTACACTACATTATGTATTGCCTGAGGGTCACACTGACCAACACATCATAATCCTTTGATGTGTGATTATACTACCAAATATGGCACCAGCTTGTTTAGCAGCTAGAAAAACAATGTATTGAGAAGGTTTGAAGGGCCCCGGGACACATATGACATGGATAGAACAATTTGTACTAAGAATACTTGACATCAATTTGATTTGAATTAGTTCAACACATATAAGTTAAGTATTTAGCGTGTTGTAGCTCGCCAATGGTCAAAGCTATGTGTACCAAATTCTCACACGTTTTACCCCAATTCCTTACCTTCCATAGCATCCACTGTACAAGTAGCGAACAACTAAGTTTCCCGCCATTTTAGATAGTATTTAAACCGAGGTTGACTGTATCAGGCGAGCTGCAAAATGGATGGGAGGCAGGCAAGATGGTGTTCAAAACTTGAAAAGGAAGGCATAGGGATGAATTAGGCCAAGTTTTGGGCCATTGAGCTCTTAAAATTGGCTAAAATGAAAGGAAATTCACAGCAGAGGTACTTATTCAACACCAGAGCTGTATAGCCACATACAGTCATCTCCAGGCTGACCAGAGCTCCATTTAGGGCCTCACACCGCACGTATAGATCGTCACTGGGCTTGGGAAAAGCAGCCAGCAAAACCAGACCACTCAAGTCTAGCTGATTTTGATTGTGGAATTAGGTAGTTTATTCATGTAGCTTTGTATCTAATCCAAAACAGCCAAGCTGTAAAAGAAGTGTGCGGCCCTCAGAAAGGCTATGGTGAAAAAAGATGTGAAATCCAAGGTGGCGGCCAAGAAATGGCTGTGATGGTAGGTTAATGGTAAAAATTTTAATAATGACAATTCAGGTAAATTTTGTGAAGCGGCACAAAAATTCACCTGAATTGTCGTTATTAAAATTTTTACCATTAACCTACCATCACAGCCATTTCTTGGCCGCCACCTTGGATTTCACATCTTTTTTCACCATAGCCTTTCTGAGGGCCACACACTTTTTTTACAGCTTGGCTGTTTTGGATTAGATTTCATTTCTTTTTGTAATTGTATACCCCAAAGCCGGCCTATGGCCAGCTTTGGGACTTTTTTAACCTATGTTTTTTTTCTTTACTACAGGAAGAAGAAAAGATGAAGTAAATGTACTTTAAATATTTTATCAGTAAATGTACATATTATATATATAATATATATGTGACTGGATTTGCGAAAAGGGGCCTTCCACACACATCCAATTTGCCAACTTTGACAATTGATAACTTCAGATTGGAAAGAGCTATTGCCTTGAAATTTGGGCAGTGGTGATTTCTTTACAGCTGAACTCTCCACATGATGGTTTCTTTGTAGCTGAACTCTCTACAAGGTAATTTCTTCTAGCTGATCTCTCTACAGGGAGATTTGTTTGTAGCTGAACTATCTACAAGGTAACTTCTTCTAGCTGATCTCTCTACAGGGTGATTTGTTTGCAGCTGAACTATCTACAAGGTAACTTCTTCTAGCTGATCTCTCTACAGGGTGATTTGTTCGTAGCTGAATTCTGTGCAGGTGATTTGATTGCAGCTGAGCTCTTTACAAAATGGTTTCTTTGTAGCTGAACTCTCTACAAAGTAACTTCTTCTAACTGATCTTTCTACAGGGTGATTTGTTTGTAGCTGAACTATCTACAAGGTAATTTCTTCTAGCTGATCTCTCTACAGGGTGATTTGTTTGTAGCTGAATTCTGTACAGGTGATTTGTTTGCAGCTGAGCTCTTTACAGAATGGTTTCTTTGTAGCTGAACTCTCTACAAGGTAACTTATTCTAGCTGAACTTTCTACAGGGTGACTTGTTTGTAGCTGAACCCTCTACAGGGTGATTTGTTTCTAGCTGAACTCTCTACAAGGTAACTTCTTCTAGCTGATCTTTCTACAAGGTGATTTGTCTGTAGCTGAATTCTCTACAGGGCAATTTGTTTGCTGCTGAACTCTTTATATGGTAGTTTCTTTGTAGCTGAACTCTCTACAATGTAACTTCTTCTAGCTGAACTCTCTACGGGTGACTTGTTTCTAGCTGATCTCTCTACAGGGTGACTTGTTTCTAGCTGAACTATCTACAGGGTGATTTGTTTGTAGCTGAACTCTCTACAATGTAAGCTGAACTCTCTACAGGATGACTTGTTTTTAGCTGATCTCTGTACAGGGTGACTTGTTCCTAGCTGAACTCTCTACAGGTGTTTTGTTTGCAGCTGAACTCTCTTACATGGTGGTTTCTTTGTAGCTGAACTCTCTACAAAGTGACTTCTTCTAGCTGATCTATCTACCGGATGACTTGTTTCTAACTGAACTCTCTACAGTGTGATCTGTTCATAGCGGAACTTTTTACTGGGTGATTTGTTTGCAGCTAAACTCTTTGCATGATTGTTTCTTTGTAACTGAACTCTCTACAAGGTAACTTCTTCTAACTAATCTTTCTACAGGGCAATTTGTTTGTGGCAGAATTTTATACAGGGTGATTTCTTTACAGCTGAACTCTCTACATGGTGGTTTCTTTGTAGCTGAACTCTCTACAAGGTAACTTCTTCTAGCTGATCTCTCTACAGGGTGATTTGTTTGTAGCTGAACGATCTATAAGGTAACTTCTTCTAGCTGATCTCTCTACAGGGTGGTTTCTTTGTAGCTGAACTCTCTAAAAGGTAACTTCTTCTAACTGATCTTTCTACAGGGCAATTTGTTTGTGGCTGTATTTTCTACAGGGTGATTTCTTTGCAGCTGAACTCTCTACATGGTGGTTTCTTTGTAGCTGAACTCTCTACAAAGTAATTTCTTCTAGCTGATCTCTCTACAGGGTGATTTGTTTGTAGCTGAACAATCTACAAGGTAACTTCTTTTAGCTGATCTCTCTACAGGGAGATTTGTTTGTAGCTGAACTCTCTACATGATGGTTTCTTTGTAGCTGAACTCTCTACAAGGTAACTTCTTCTAGCTAATCTCTCTACAGGGAGATTTGTTTGTAGCTGAACTCTCTACATGATGGTTTCTTTGTAGCTGAACTCTCTACAAGTTAACTTCTTCTAGCTGATCTCTCTACATGGTGATTTGTTTGTAGCTGAATTCTGTATAAGTGATTTGTTTGCAGCTGAGCTCTTTAAATAATGGTTTCTTTGTAGCTGAACTCTCTCAAGGTAACTTCTTCTAGCTGATGTCTTTACAGGGTCACTAGTTTGTAGCTGAATTCTCTACATGGTGGTTTCTTTGTAACTGAACTCTCTACAAGGTAACTTTTTCTAGCTCATCTTTCTACAGGGTGATTTATTTGTAGCTGAATTCTTTACAGGTGATTTGTTTGCAGCTGAGCTTATTAAAGAATGGTTTCTTTGTAGCTGAACTCTCTACAAGGTAACTTCTTCTAGCTGATGTATCTACAAGGTCACTAGTTTGTAGCTGAGCTCTCTACATGGTGGTTTTTTTGTAACTGAACTCTACAAGGTGACCTCTTCTAGCTGATCTTTCTACAGGGTGATTTGTTTGAAGCTGAACTCTCTACAAGGTAACTTCTTCTAGCTGATCTCTCTACAGGGAGATTTGTTTGTAGCTGAACTCTCTACATGATAGTTTCTTTGTAGCCGAACTCTCTACAAGGTAACTTCTTCTAGCTAATCTCTCTACAGGGAGATTTGTTTGTAGCTGAACTCTCTACATGATGGTTTCTTTGTAGCTGAACTCTCTACAAGGTAACTTCTTCTAACTAATCTTTCTACAGGGCAATTTGTTTGTGGCAGAATTTTATACAGGGTGATTTCTTTGCAGCTGAACTCTCTACATGGTGGTTTCTTTGTAGCTGAACTCTCTACAAGGTAACTTCTTCTAGCTGATCTCTCTACAGGGTGATTTGTTTGTAGCTGAACGATCTATAAGGTAACTTCTTCTAGCTGATCTCTCTACAGGGTGGTTTCTTTGTAGCTGAACTCTCTAAAAGGTAACTTCTTCTAACTGATCTTTCTACAGGGCAATTTGTTTGTGGCTGTATTTTCTACAGGGTGATTTCTTTGCAGCTGAACTCTCTACATGGTGGTTTCTTTGTAGCTGAACTCTCTACAAAGTAATTTCTTCTAGATGATCTCTCTACAGGGTGATTTGTTTGTAGCTGAACGATCTACAAGGTAACTTCTTCTAGCTGATCTCTCTACAGGGAGATTTGTTTGTAGCTGAACTCTCTACATGATGGTTTCTTTGTAGCTGAACTCTCTACAAAGTAATTTCTTCTAGATGATCTCTCTACAGGGTGATTTGTTTGTAGCTGAACGATCTACAAGGTAACTTCTTCTAGCTGATCTCTCTACAGGGAGATTTGTTTGTAGCTGAACTCTCTACATGATGGTTTCTTTGTAGCTGAACTCTCTACAAGGTAACTTCTTCTAGCTAATCTCTCTACAGGGAGATTTGTTTGTAGCTGAACTCTCTACATGATGGTTTCTTTGTAGCTGAACTCTCTACAAGTTAACTTCTTCTAGTTGATCTCTCTACATGGTGATTTGTTTGTAGCTGAATTCTGTATAGGTGATTTGTTTGCAGCTGAGCTCTTTAAATAATGGTTTCTTTGTAGCTGAACTCTCTCAAGGTAACTTCTTCTAGCTGATGTCTTTACAGGGTCACTAGTTTGTAGCTGAATTCTCTACATGGTGGTTTCTTTGTAACTGAACTCTCTACAAGGTAACTTTTTCTAGCTCATCTTTCTACAGGGTGATTTATTTGTAGCTAAATTCTTTACAGGTGATTTGTTTGCAGCTGAGCTCTTTAAAGAATGGTTTCTTTGTAGCTGAACTCTCTACAAGGTAACTTCTTCTAGCTGATGTCTCTACAAGGTCACTAGTTTGTAGCTGAGCTCTCTACATGGTGGTTTTTTTGTAACTGAACTCTACAAGGTGACCTCTCCTAGCTGATCTTTCTACAGGGTGATTTGTTTGAAGCTGAACTCTCTACAAGGTAACTTCTTCTAGCTGATCTCTCTACAGGGAGATTTGTTTGTAGCTGATCTCTCCACAGGGTGATTTGTTTGTAGCTGAACGATCTACAAGGTAACTTCTTCTAGCTGATCTCTCTACAGGGAGATTTGTTTGTAGCTGAACTCTCTACATGATGGTTTCTTTGTAGCTGAACTCTCTGCAAGGTAACTTCTTCTATTGATCTCTCCACAGGGCGATTTGTTTGTAGCTGAATACTCTACATGGTGGTTTCTTTGTAGCTGAACTCTACAAAGTGATTTTTTCTAGCTGAACTATCTCTTTCCATAGTTACATGAACTCCCTACAAGGTAACTTCTTCTAGCTGATCTCTCTACAGGGTGACTTGTGTGTGGCTGATCTCTATAGAGGTTTCTTATTTCTAGCTAATCTCTTGAATTCTCTTCAGGGTGACTGCTCTATTAGGATGACTGCTCTATTAGAGTATCTCGATCTCGCACTTGCTGCACCAAGTTGGATTTCGTGTTATAACTCCGTGGCTTTAAGTCTGATTCTTCTACACCATTGATGAGCCTTTCTAAGATGATTACTCCATCTGTATACCGATTTTTAAAGCATTACCCCAAGCGGTTTATCTGGTAGGCGTGGCAAGCAGTCGTTTTTTTATTAGCTAATCTCGATTGCGTAATTGTTACACACTGTTGGTTTTTTCGTTGTATCTTCCTGTTTTTTAACTCGATTTCTTTCAAACCACAAAAGGTTTGAGGTTCAATAGTTAACCTATTCACCCACCGATTTTCAGCTTCTTCCCATACGCGGTTTACCCTGTAGGCGTGACAACATATTGGTGTTATTTTTCGTGAATAATCGCTCATAACTCTTTGCCTGTTTATCGTATTCCAGCCAAAGTTGGTACCGAGATGCGGCCTTTATATCCCCCTTCTGAGTGCCAAATTTCAAGGCAATCGGATATGGCGTTCGAGTTTTATAGCAGTTTTTGTAAGTGTGCGACAAGAAAAAGAAAAATAAGAAGAAAAAAACGAAGAAACTGAGCCAATTTTTGAAGTCGCATATCTCGGGAACGCGCAAAGCGATTTCGCTCAAATTTGGAATGTGGAGTGCTGCAGTTGGAGGGCATGTCCACAGCAAAAATCGTCTTGTTTCATCAAGGAAGCACAGAGCTACGGAGGTGCGAAAATTGCGTTTTCTTTCTTCCTGTCAATATACTCACGGGTGTTACGCGCCGGCTCTTGGGCCGCACGACACACTATCGTGTGTCTTGATCCTGGGTGAAAAATTAAATCTGCTGACGACTGGTTTTCTCAGACTGGGTCACATACATCCTAAAATACTATGGTACGTAATCCTCTTGCATTGCAGGCCTTTAAATAACAAGTGTTACAATTTGTCATTGTTAACAGCAAAATTACCCTATACTATTCCATTATATTGTTACACGTACACAATCAACTAGTTTGGTGATTACATAACAAATGAGCTGATAACAAGTAACAGAATTATAACTGAACTACAACTCACCACTAACAACTTGTGATCCATCAAACACTTGGAGATCTACAAATGAAGAGATACACACAATAACACACAACAAGGACACATTTAGACTATTGTTTTATCATGATAACATTATCTATGATATTTGTTATGATTTGATTTATTATTTATTTGGTCTGAACTAGCTGATCCATCTCTCTCAGTGAACTCTCATTTAGTCATATCTACAATATAGATGTTACCACTGTTAAAACACTCTAATAGAACGTTCAAGACAACGTGACACCATCAGCTAAACTTTATACCAAGAGTTGAAGCATCTAATGTTTCATAAAAGAACACAACATTACCTCGCTGAGCATCATTAGCACAGCTGCAATAGACACATTCCAAAATTACGTCAGTACCATAGCAACAGACTGATGATCACAGCTTGGCTACTCGCTTCCATCATCACCCTGTTCACCAACCGCGTATCGCCAAGTATACAACAAAATACGTGCTGTGTTTGACTTGTAGTCGCTTGCCGTCGATTATACTCACTACACAAACCTTCCTTACGAATTAATTAGAATACAGGTGCATTAATTAGAAATAATCAATTGTAAGGTGCTGATCGATGCTGATACATCATCAAGAAAAACTGGATACAATTCGTAGCAGCAGATGTACAGGAGATGTGATAAGAGAGAGATCTGGTGTAATCCCAGTCATTCATCTAGTCACAAAGCTGAGGGATGTGTGTTTTGTACAACTTGTTGAGATTACCTGGCTACTCTGTTCTTGCACAGGTACCATACTTCTTCAGTGTATTTATTTATCAGCTAATTGATGTAATATGTACCGGTGTAATATGAACACCTTAAGACCTGTGAAATATGGATACGTCATGGTGCAGGCCTGCCAACCTAGGAAACAGAAAAACCTAGAAACTTGTTCTTGACATCCAGAATGGACTACTATATCTGCACATTATTATAGGCAGACACAGCAAGTTGTAACAGCTCCCATGTCCATACAATGGGCAGATAGGTCACCTTTATTTGCCATGTATCACATATACACATAACCCCACCAGTAAGGGCTACAGGGTGTATGTAGGACATTAGGTGAGGATTTTGTCAACTTGCAAGAGTGACAGTTGTACTACTGGGGTATTAGGGTTTTCAAATCTCCCACTAATCCTTACTGGAGTCATGGAATTAAGATTCACAAGTTGTGTGTATGAGCTCATGTGAGCCATATCCTGTACATGTGACTACATGTTTTATTAATTTTTAATTGTTAAATGTAGAGTTGATGTCCCAAGACTTTTGTCTGTCAATACACCTCTAATCTCCCAGTTTATCTCATATGAGGTTACAAATGATAGACACATAAGAGGTATATACTTCAGAACCTCAACAACATTATGTGTTATAGTGTAATATGAATCAACCAATAGTGTCCTGATTATCAAGGTGTCCTGATTATCAAGGTGTCCTTACTATCAAGGTGTCCTGATTATCAAGGTGTCCTGATTATCAAGGTGTCCTGATTATCAAGGTGTCGTGATTGTCAAGGTGTCCTGATTATCAAGGTGTCCTGATTATCGAGGTATCCTGATTATCAAGGTCTCCTGATTGTCAAGGTCTCCTGATTATCAAGGTCTCCTGATTATCAAGGTGTCTTGATTGTCAAGGTCTCCTGATTATCAAGGTGTCCTGATTATCGAGGTATCCTGATTATCAAGGTCTCCTGATTGTCAAGGTCTCCTGATTGTCAAGGTCTCCTGATTGTCAAGGTCTCCTGATTATCAAGGTCTCCTGATTATCAAGGTCTCCTGATTATCAAGGTCTCCTGATTATTAAGGTCTCCTGATTATCAAGGTCTCCTGATTATCAAGGTCTCCTGATTATCAAGGTGTCCTGATTATCAAAGTGTCCTGATTATCAAGGTGTCCTTATTATCAAGGTGTCCTGATTATCAACGTCAGTTTATATACTAAGGGATACTTTGGGACCTTAACTAAGTGTCTGGATTACCGTACGGAGGGAAACTTTGGAGGGGGGAAAATTTGGCGAATCAAGCAAAATATCACTGTTGGCGAAATAAAATTTGGCGAATTGTTAGCAAAGCGCACGCCGTATTGAATTATTAGATCACTTAATTTTTTTTTTTTTAATCTCCCGGGCTGGATGTACTGCCATTGCCCTCGCCCTTGCCTACCACCCCCAGCACCAAGGAGCAAGTGTGCTGGACAACTGAAAGGGGGACAATTAAAAGTCCCTAGGGCCAGCAATATGGCCCATTTCCGGGGAAGCATTGTTGGAACGATGAAGGATGGATCGTGTTCCCCGGATGCACATTGTAGCAGAACGAAGCAATGAAAATGACAATGTGCAGCGAATCCACGCCAGAGTGCCACTATAAGATGTTGAGCTGCGGCGAGAAAGCATGTCGGCCAGACAACGATAGAATGTTAGTGCTTCTCCTCCCATTCCACCGGTTGTGGAAAATACTAAAGCCAGTAAAGGGGTAAAGGAAGCCTGTTCCACCTCCCGGACACGTTCGCCATACTCTCGCTTCTTCTGTAATTCATGACGGCGATATACAGATGGTATGCTGGAGTTACGGTAACTTGGTGCATTAGGGTGAAACACCCTTACGTCAAGAAAGGCACTTTGTCGCCGTCCCCAGAAACCACGTGCATGAATATCTGCCCTGGCATCATCCTGTCGGTTCGCAGACTTGGGAGTGATTACTTCACCACTGAGGGGCTGTAAGGGAGGCTCAGTAGCAACATCTGAACACACCCTTGTCACTAATCACTGTGCCTGAAGCGAGAACTAGAGTGTCACGCCTCTCAGCGATTCGCCGCCTGGAGTCAGCTACCAACTAAAAGGTAATACTATATAGACAGTAGATCTACACCATCTGGAATAGCGAATATCGTACTTAACATGGTAGGACTCGCTATACTTGTCATTCCCGTTTCGAGGTGAAGTTTGAGGATACCACGTGTACAGTAACTAGCTACCTAGTGAGGTAGTCGAGGCAGGCTTGGCTCTAGCGTAATGCCTGGCCCACTATCCCTTGGTCGAGTAGAAAATTGATTAGTTCGAGGCTTGGTTTGCTATTTTCTTCGCCACCAAAATATTTGGATGGGAAAAATTTGGCGAATTCATGGTCAATCGCCAAATTCGCCAAATTTTAACGGCGCCAAAGTTTCCCTCCATACGGTATGTAGGTGTCCTCAAGTGTCCACATTAACAGTTCCAGTGGATCAAATTTTAACTCACCTGAATTGTTTGATGCAAATTAACAGTGATCACTTTCTTCATACAAGTTTTGATCATTTGAGAAGTGAATGTCCACATTAACGGGTTCCTGTATGTTTCATATTGACCATATAAGGAGGTGTTCTGTTGTGTTGTTTGTATAACATTTGTCGTAACATTTTTGAAGGTTAAAAAATGACATTACTGAAGTGAGAACCAGTAATGAAAAGTTGAAGGTGTGTGTTCATCAGAAAGAGTCACAATTAACAGAAAAGAACAAACAGTTTAAACACATGAGGTTAGTAACATTATTATGTAAGTCACTACTGTTAAATGTGTTTCTGTTTGTAGGGAAATGTTTAATGAAAGACTTCAAATTCAAACATCTAATTTGTTAAGTGTTAAAAGAGACATTTCTACTGCTCGTAATCAATTACAGTCTCTTTCAAGAGAGCAATGTGATTCCATCTCTTCTGTGACAGCAAAAATTAAACTGACGTTAACAAAAAATCAGTCAATTTTGTTGGAGAGAATATCTCAGCTGTCCACCCAGTATGACCTGCTCTGGCAAGTCAAACAAAACATGGACAGTGAGAATAAAAGACTTGTGGACTCCATTAAAGAGAGTGAATCTCAACTGAACCAAAAAACAGAAGAGGACAAAATTGTAATGTCACAATTGAGAAGGGAAATTTATGGTAAAGCAGTTTTGTTTTGTGTTGTGTCTACTGTACACATCTACACTACACTCAGACATATTGTGTATGTACATGTGCTCTTAATCAGACATTACATTACAACCTGTACTTCAACTAAGACCATATTTTGCAGTAGCAACTTATTTTGTGTGAACTTTTCACTTGCGTCCCACACTATTATGTATGGTACACCTGAGAATTACAAATAGTAGCTGTGTTCTGTACCATAGAAAATTCTTTGCTGTGTCATTTATATCCCAACTCAACATATACTGTAAGTTTACTTGGTCCTGTTGTGTAAATGTTTGTTCCCATGTTCTACAGATCTCAAGGAACAACTGACTCAGTCCAGTAGTGATTTGGCAGCTGAAAAACTTGCAAAGAGAACTTGGAGCTCAAGTTGAGGTATATATGTAGTGGCCTTTGTATTGAAAACACTACTGAATTGTGAACAACCGTTACATTATCACAAATTAGTAGAGCTATAGTCATAGCCAAGTAACCTATAGGCTTAATAAGAGATAGCTGCAATAAATTTCTCACTGGGGAATGTTATAGTTGGCTGATTAGGGTCTTTAGACTACACATTAACAACTCCCTAAATTAAAAACACCTAATATCAAACAGTACGGTAGTACTGTTTAATAGGGATCCCCCAAAAGTGAAACATGCCACCTAAAGATATGTGATGAAAATCACCTTTACAGACTAATATTAGTCATCTAACATCAAATACAGCATTAAAAACAAGGAACACGTACAGGCAGCTGGATATAGAATTTTAAGAAACTCAATTTTCTTGTTTGACTACCTGCCTGCCTGCTAGCCTGCCTGACCACAGTTGCAAAGCTGGAGGCCAAACAAAGCAGTGCACGGCCACCATTTTATACCACAATAACAAACTAACTAGTGGGATATGCCTTTTGGGGTTCCAACGAGTGTGTGCCCTCTTCATCTTGTCTGTCCTTTATCTTCAATCAGGCTGTTCATCTTCTTGTTGCAATAAAAACCATATCAAGGCGTTAAGTTTCCGTACCAACACCTTTCTTGAGCAGCATACTTAGACACCACGAAATTATTTAAAGCACTTACGCTTGGTAGATACCAATAACTTCACGATAGGTACGAGACAACGCCCATTATATACCATTGATTAAGAATGATTGAGCATGGGGACAGTAATCTATTTACCTGATCACAATGAAACATCCCATTATTATTATTATTGGTCTGGCATATTTGTAATGCGAAAATTTGAAATTATGCATGCCCCCTGGTAGTTGGTTAAGGCTGATTTGAGATACTCTAATACAACAGTCACCCTAATAGAACAGTCACACTGGTATAGTTGTATGCTATAACAAAACACCAAACAAGCAAACTAGTAGAAGAGATCCAAACAAAATAAAGTAAGAATGAATGACAGTATTACAGCATAGCTTGATGGGAAAATTACTACTTTGGCATTGAACAAAATGGTTGTTAAAACAAAGGGATTTTCCTAATGAGTTATGCTGTAATACTCATTCATCTCTTACTTCACTACTTTCATTGCTTGGATCCTACTTTATTAACAATTTCTAATATAGATGTATACCATCCTAGAAGGTTCCCAAGTATCTGTGTGTCGTTCTCTTTTGTAGGACAGTGAAGGGAGACAATTCTAAACTTACCAAATTGTTATCAGATAAATCATCTGAGCATGCAAAAGAAAAAGAAAGGTAATAGAACTCTCTCTAGTTCTTAAACACAGCTTGTGAAAGTTGTTTATTCTTTAGGCTCCAATTGATGGCTAGTCTGCTAGAAGCTAAACTACAGTCAGCTGAAGCAGAGTTGGCTATCATTCAGTCAGAGTAGAGTGACGCCATTCAGACTCATCTCAGTAACACAATGGTATAATGTCTTTGTACTTGTGCAGGCTGCATACACGCATGTGTGAGTGTGTGTAGTGTGTGTGTGTGTTGTGCGTACACGCATGTGTGTAGTGTGTAGCGCGCATGTGTGAGTGTGTGTAGTGTGTGTGTGCATACACGCATGTGTGTAGTGTGTGTGTGTGTTGTGCGTACATGCATGTGTGTAGTGTGTAGCGCGCGCACGTGTGTGTGTGCATGCACGCATGTGTGAGTGTGTGTAGTGTGTGTGTAGCGCACGTGTGTGTGTGTAGCGCACGTGTGTGTGTGTGTAGCGCACGTGTGTGTGTGTGGTGTGTGTGTCAGGGGCGGATCTAGGATTTATAAAAGGGGGGGGCTAAGTCAAGGTACTAATCTCTTGGGTAGAGGTGTGCGAAGCATGCTGGAACTAGGGGGGTCTGGGGGCATGCCCCCCCAGGAAATTTTGAAAAATTGATGCTAAAATACTGCAATTTGGAGACATTTCCACATAAAATCCCTAATATTTTCTGCCTGTAGATATTTTATATACTGCCTTTAGATTATAGGTATGGCTCTCTGAAGCATTTTGCTAATGGAAAAGTTTGGGTAGGTACAGACAACCAAGAATAGGTGCATGTTAGAATAATAATGTTGAAAGTGGAAAATTTTGAAATTTGAACAATACAAGATTGAATTGAGAGCATTTTCAATGGTAATTGTGTACCTGAATTAAATATTGCCATACATATTAACTACACAAGTAGATGAATGAAGCCCTTTAAACAGACCAATGCACTTCATTGTATGTATAGGTGCAGGCAGATTTGGAAAAATTCCATAACAGAACCAACTACATGTTTCCAGTGAATGTTCTATTAGAGTAGTTAGCTGACTGCTCTATTAGAGTATCTCGATCTTGTACACCTCCAATGCTGATCCGGGTCCTTGTTGCATAAACTTTAGCATAAATCCACTGATAATACCTTGGAAAGATGTTTATAAGGTGGTTTTATGAGTATTTGTATTATTAGTGATCATATAATTATGCTAAGACAAAATTTCATTATAATACTCAGCATATTGATCAAGTAAAGCCTAAATATGAAGGGGGGGGGGGGGGGCTTCAGCCCCCAAAGCCCTCCCCCTGAATCCGCCCCTGTGTGTGTTTATTGCAACTACATGTGTGGACCACAAATACAGTATCTTGTATACAATAGACAAGAGGGACTATTGACTGTATTGTATTGTTGTATGGTGTAGGTGGAGCACTTACAGAACACAGTCCATTTGGAGTGCAAGGAGAGGATTGAGTTAACTGAGGCTCTGGAGCAGGCAAGAGAGCAACTACTAACTTACAAAGTGAAGGACAAGACACACCCCATAAGTGCTAACCCCACCCCCACAACAGAATCACCATGGCAACACAATGTCCAGTTTAAATCATAGCCGACAGCGTATTGCACAAGTAACAGGACGAGTGAGCAAGAGTGACTACAGACATTCTAAAAGTGGACGCTTTTAGTTGTACGTATTGTGTGTTTGTCTCATTACAACCATATTTCATTTATAATTTACTAATGATTTAGAGAAGTATGACAGTCTGATCCAAGAACATTTCCAGTTTTGATAACCATACATGGTCTGTGGTAACTGTAGCATTAGTTGACCCACTTTTGTTATCTGCTACAGTGACATGTAACGGAATATTTTCTTTTTCTTTTAGCTATGGGAAACTACAGCTATACTTGTAATAAATGACAAAACATTGTCCAGGCACAAAATTATTACTCATGTTGTGGTTGAACACCTGCTATCACAAAGTGAGTGATATCTGGAAGCAGCTTTGAAGAATTAGTGAACTGAAAGATATAGTGACTATATGGGATTGGAGTTTCAGTAGAATAACAATTACACATGACCAGCACTACATGGGCATGACATTATTGACTTTTAGGTCATTTATTGTTAATTTTATGTTTCAGATCAGGAAAGTTAGCCTAAACCAATGTGGGAGGGTAGCTCATAATTCATTACAATTGTACAGGCACCTGACTGTTTTATTAGAGTTAGCTGAATGTTCTATTAGAGTATTTTGATCTGTTGATCACTATTCTGCCATCTCTTAAGAAGTCAAACAGTCAAAGCCCTGACTCTTTAGCCCTTCTAGCCTACCTTTCTCTCTGCCTAGCAGAGTAAACAAGTTAGTTTATTACTTCCATATAATCATTAAACATTGAGATGATGGAATAATGGTGAATAATTATATGATGTCATAATAATGACCAAATTTGGATGAGACAGCAATGCAGGTGGGGGAAATATAAAACTAACAATAAGTGGTCTTAACTGGCTGAAGGGTGCTCTGTACAGTTTGTGTAAGGAGATGGTGAAACAGGTTATATCTTTTACATTGATGGAAATAATTATTATGGTTGTTAATTGGTGTTTGGCTTATTACTGAATCTTTAGCACCTGTGCATCAGGTAACAGGCACGCCCCTTGCTATTCTATACCCCCATGTTTAAAATGTGTAGAACTAGTTTGCCATTTTTCACCCAAAAGGTATGAAATTTTTGATGGGTTACTGTAGCAGTTTTTTGATAGCAACTTCGGATGACAAATAGCATGGAAGTGAAACGAAAGATTGGTGGCAGTGTCAAACTAGAAGTTGAGTATCTGATGATTGATCTTGAGACAAAAATAAAACACACAATAGTTTGTACTGTTTTGTATATATATAGTGTATTGTATCATGAAAGTATCAAGGCTTTATGTGTAAACTGTATGACTAGTTCTAGTTTAAAGGGAAAATTATAACTTGTATTCTACAGCAAATTAGCAGTTGGGTTTGGACTAAAGTGTGCTCTAGTGATAGCTTTGATTATATCCAGTAAGAAAATACAGTGTATTTGCCCAAATCATTTGTGAGTTATGGTATTTCATGGGAGCCGTACATGAACTCTACAGAGCACCCTTAAGGCAATCTTATTCAAAAATTAGCTTTTTTTTCATTGTAAAATAATTTTAGTATGGAGGTACTTGTACGAAAATTTCTTACATGAAATTTTTTTTTGCACATGATCGAACTACTCTAATAGAGCAGTCATTCACATAAATCATACGAAAATATTATTTTTATCACAAAATTTTTTTGCACGAAAATAGCGAATTACAGTACCTAAGAGAAAATAGCTAGCTATCACAGACTGTGGATCTTGTGGTACTTTTCTGTTTAAATTTCATGAATAGCCCAAAATTACTGTTTGTGTAGCCCCCAAATAAGCAAAATCATACACTTCTCCACAATGAAACTGTCCATATAGAAATAGTACTCCTCATGTCATGTATTTGTACCATCACAGATTTGACCTTGGTAATCTTAATTGTCATTCTAACACAGAAAATTGATCATTTCTGTCTTTAATTCCCTGAGGCAATAATTAACTTGCTAGAATGTGGTATCAAAATAAAAGTGTTGTTGAAAGAAACAACTTTGAAGTCAATATAAAAATCACAATCACTAAAACCTTTTAATACCTTAGACCGTGCAAAGTTAATTGTATGATTCTGGTACTACCAATTGACCAGGTGACCAGGCTTGTTTTTTTTTGCAACTTTTTGATGTGGTACACTACATTTATAGCAGTAGATGGAATTACACTGTGTACAGGAAAAACAAAGTTGATGTATCTTTATAAGAAAAGAGTGTGTACAAGACATGAAAACTTTAAACAGATATAAAATATTATTATGATGATCGCACAATTTATTCAGCAACCAGAAACATATAATTAACTTTTCGTGGCCTCATACTGCTACACCCCCAACTGTACACATTCATGTATGGCCACCACTACACAAACTACAAAAGATTCTACATTAAAATCAGTATTTTGGTGTTATTGGTATCTGAGAATTATTACTAATATACAATAAATACTCCCCATTGATAGGCTCCTAATTTTTAAATGAAGTTTCTAACTGACGTTTGTCATATACGGTGCATTGAAGAACCAAGGTTGCTACACTACATTGTAAACCACATGAAGAACAGTCCAGTAGCACAGTGTGCAATTAAGCATGCAAGTTCAATAGCAGGATTTTAGAAATCATAAACAAAAAAATTGAGGGTAGGATTTATATTGACACTATTGACTGTTCTATTAGAGTATTTTAGCTTTTATTGTGTCTGCTTTCTGGAAACAGACTTATAATTATACATAAGTGTGTTGAAGTACACTGAGAACTTGGGAAGACACTGGGATAATGAGAACTTGAGAACTTGGGAAGACACTGGGGGTAATGTGAGACCATGTTATTGCCTTGTTGGCTTGGAGTGTCTGGTAAAGTGAGGAATGGGTGAATTATGTGCGTGTTCTATGTCATTGTGGTCCATCTAGAGCTCATAGGGACATGTAATTTGGTCTGGAGTTCTTCATTACAACCAACACCCATCCATTTTGTACCACAGGCATTTCCCACCCAACCATCCCCTCCCACCCTTTTGTGAGGACATGTGGTCCAGCAACACCTCTATCTAAAATGGTGAGAAATTGTAGAATTTGCTGCTAGAAAAGCCATCATAAAAATGTCTTCATCTTAGGGAAATTTCACCTGTGTAGCTGCTGAGTTATATGAAATACCATTCATCATGGAATTTGTTACCAAAAGCAAAATCAGGTCACCTTTATTGAACTTGTTAACGTACTTAAGTTATAAATCTCAATTTACTCCATGCATATAAGGAAGCCTTGAAAGTCCACACAGTTTTGTAAAATCTCCTTGTTGTGTAATAAAACTAAAGGAGTTATGAAACCATGAATATTCGCTGATACATTTTAACCATATATGGTAGTGTAAATATAATGGCAGAAGTCAGGTAATGGTGTCCAATGCACAGTTACATGTCACATAATAGCTGACCAGTTGATCTAATATAGCTATATACAAAGTGTTTGATTTCTTTTATTCATAAGAAGTTTAAGTGAACATATAGGTAGCTACACGTAATTTAAGCAATTTAATGCCATCAAATTTAATGCACTGATTTCAACAAATAGTTACAAGATGACAAAACACTCTAATAGAACGCTCATATATTACACGGTGGTTACTTATTAAATACTCTAACAGAACGTTCACACGAAATGAGTAATGAGTTAATATTGAAGTTTCTCACCTGATGGATTTGGCTCCTCCTTCCAGGATCAACTCATGGTCGCTACTCGTAGCCAGCTCAACACTTCCTTCAGGTAAGGTAGAACCAGTGACTAGCTATAGCCCGCGGACTCGTTGCGCGTGAAGATAGCTAAGCAATAAGAAGCGATGCTGCTACATCAGCTTAAAGTTATAAAGACAATTAAGCGCATGTAGCGCTTATTGTAAAAGGGCGGGATAGTTGTTACCTTCCAGCTGCTATTTAGTCGTTGCTAGGGCGTGTAAAGTTGACAGTTGAAATTGTGTTGAGTCGGTAGAGTAGACTTAGCTAACTCAGTTTTGGTTGAAAGCTAGTAAAAAGGCCAGTAGAAATAAAGTTTTCCAATAGGCGTTCTTTTAAAATACTTTTCGCTGGCAGCGGCGCCTTTTCATAGCTTAGAACCGCTTTTTCAAAACTTAGAACTAGCCGGCTGGCTGAGCCGCGCTGACTACTGACCCCCGCCACCAGTTTATATCCTATGAGACTCCCAGAAAACTAAATTAGGATGTGGAATAATTGTTTTACTCTCAGCTATGAAAAATTTTATTACCAAGTGCTTTGTTACTATAGCTAGCTGGCCACTGAGTAGTTAGAGTAATAACTTAGGCTACTAGCTAGGTCTATTAGCTAGTCATGATAGTGTGTTACTAGTTGAATACTAATTTGTTACCTAGTTAGTTAGTGTAGCTTAATAGTCAGTTAGTTTACTGACCTGTTAGCTAGTTAGTGTATTAGGTAGGCTATTATGTTGTTGGTTGGTGTTGTTGTTACCTGCAGCTGGAGCAGCTATAAAGTGAGTCTATGTTGTGTAATGTAAACTCAGAGGTGGAGACTGAGCATTGTTCAACTGAAGTTTGGAAAATGTTTGTTTGCGTTGCGAAAAATTATTGCAGCTCTGGCTTTGTTGCCAACTGAAAAATTGCTTACTTTTGAAGTTTCGTGCTGAAAACCACCTTTGCTAGCTGAGAAAATTTGCTAGAAAAAATTTTAGGTTTTCATTGTAAACGTTAAATATCCGGAAAACTACACAGCTGAGTTCTTTTCTTCAAATTTGCAATTTTTCTTGTATACCCCTAATATCCGGACATTACCGGTGTCACCACATGAAGTGTTTCTTGTAAGTGTTAAAATGGCTGACCTCCTAGCTGTGTAGCCAACTAACCAGTTAAGCTATGGCTGGAGTTGGTGTAGTGTTACCATGCAGCAGCCGGCTAGTTTGATCCATTCTGCTCTACTCCATCTCTGAGCAACTGTCACAAGGGAAGCTAGTCTGGTAACATATTCTAACAAGTCCACACATTCCCATTTCTGCCCACATCCTTTAATGGAAGTGACACAAAATTTTCATTATGGCTATTTCCACCTCATGGGTTTGTAAATCTGCAAAATTTTCATTATTGTATTAGTGAGTTTGTTGAAGTGTCTTGCTCAAGGTTTTCAGCCATACTGAATAATAACCACCCGCCATCATCATTTTATGAAATGTTTGAAATGACAATCAACTTGGTTTGGTGTTAAATAAAACAATTCTTATCAACTTTTACAATAAAATAACAACACGTGTGTGGCGGGATAATAGTTGTAAAATAGTACAACAACATAAACTAAACTGAACTACTAAAAGTGTTAGTAGAACTTAACTGTTAGCTTCTCTCGTATTCCTTGACTTCTTCTCTTTGTGTTGATTTCTTGTTCTATTGATCTAATCCTGTCCTCAATTGCTGGAGGGTAACTGGGAACATGTAGCTCTTGTATTGTATTATTGCCCCTCAGGGCTTGTAAACATCTTGTCATGGCTTCCCCACTAATGGGGTTGCCCCTCATCACCAGCCCCACTAGTGACTTGTTGGTGGTTAGTAGTGTAATATCCTCAGCCACATCATCAGTAATGGCGTTGTGGCTAATGTCGAGCACCTTCAACTTGTTAGTATCCTTCACTGCAGTGAATAGTGTTCTTGCTGCAATGAAGGATAATGAGATATAGGACATGTACAGTCCTGTTAGCATAGAGGAGGGATGGGTCAACATGGTGTAGAGCTCTTCACTCTCCCCAATTGTGTGGTTATGACTAATCGACAACACTTCTACTTTGCAGCTGAGGGCAATGTCACTGACGAAGGAGGAGGATGAGTTGGTGAGGCCATTATCCCACAACGACAAGTTGGTGATCGTGACGTCATTGTTAATTAGGTGTTTGTGCAAAATGTGAAGGCCGCGATCTTGGATATAGCAGTGGGACAAGTAGAGCCACACTCACTGCTTGTGGGAAGAGGAGGTGAGGAAGAGTGACACACACTTGAGATCAGTAGCTGATAGTCTAGTGGGGCTAAGATCGATTTCTTTCTTATTGAAGATTTCTGCCTCTTCGATGGATTTACACATTCGATAGTCTCGTGCGTCATGGAAACAGCGGAACAGTCTGAAACATTTTAATTGCTCAAGAAGGAATTTGTTGGAAATGGCGATCTTGTCGTCTCCACCAGACAGGAATTTCTTGAAGGAGGATCGTTGTCCATTGCTAAGTGTGACATAAATGGAGAACATGTTCGCGTGAATATCGCTCCAGAATTGCTCGCGAAGAAGACGAAACTCTTCGTCTGGTCGAAGGTCAGTTATAATATAGTTAGCCGCTAGGTATTCCTGTATAGTTAAATGGAGGAAGTTAAATGTCGTTGTTTCTCCTGTTAGGCCGAAATGTTGTACAGCTTGTAGCAAACCAAACCCATTAATACCCTCAGGGGTAGCTATGACGTCTGGGCATGCAGCTTCGATCTCTTCATAAGTAAAAACTAGTTGGTTGTTATTGAGTGCTTGTAATGCTAACTTGGAAAGTTGTTTAACTATTTTACTGTATGGCTCTGGCAGGTCAGCTAGCTGCTTGATGTCATTTTTAAGTGGACAACCAGATTTGGCAAGATGTCGACAGATGGTGAGACAGATGAAGTGATGGTATATACTGGAAGAATCACTGGGAAGGGGAATACCCATTTTATACAGGAAAAGCAGGATTACTATGTTAAACGGCACCAAACAGAGGCTGCTGATAGTGAGATGGTCTTGCAAGTAGCGGGTAAGCTTTTCAATACTTTGTGGTTGTCCCTTTAAAGACTGTTCAATGTAGAGAGACTGTTCCTCCTTGGTGAAACCTAAGATGTCAACTTTGATGGTTGCTTGTTGTCGGAGGGACACTGAGGCATGTGGACGAGATGACACCACTAATCCACAGAGAGGTAAAATGTTACGATTTATAATCTCACCAATTAAACTGTTTTCTCGTAGATGTTCTGGAAACTCGTCAAAGCCATCGAAAAGAAAAAGTAGATGTTTTCCGCCATTTTCAAACAGGTAATCACTACATGCAGCCGCAATTTCTTTAGCTCTCCTGTCTCCCTTGCAGAATGACAGAAGAAGGTCACTGATTGATGTAGCTTGTTGAACAATGGGATCACGTAGACAGACTAATACTAACAGTGTAAATGTTTGTAACAATTGTTGTTTACCCCACCTGTAAGCTATTTCACGTAACAATACAGACTTGCCAATGCCTGGTGCACCCTCGATCATAATAAATTGTGGATCTTCTCGTTCTTCTAGGGGGGCTAAAATCTTTGTCACCTCTTTGGTCACTTTACTAACATGTGGAGCATGGTCATCTAGCTTAGTGTGGACTAACTGTTCAGTAGCTAGTGAAGTGACATCACCTTTGTGAACTAGTTTAGCAACTTCAACAGCTTGGTCCATCCTCTGTTGTCCTTCATGATGGACTAGCAGTAGTGGCGTAAAGCTGTGGGGTTGACCTGGTGGCCATGTATCCTTGTCAACCCTCAACCGTGCTTGTGCGTTAGTTGTGGCCACCCTGTTAGATAACATCGAGACTTCCTCACTCCTACAGGACAGACAACAAGGTATATCATGGAATACACTATATACTGTACCTTTGACAGTTAACTTGTCATGATGGACAGGCTGTACCTTGCTAGCTACATCTTCACCAGTCACAACTATAACAATACACTAACTAGCGTGTTACTACTACAATAGTCAGTCACCTTTCTCAGCAGCTTGATCACTGGACACAGCAGGTGACTGGATGACACTTAGGAGCTTATTCCAACTAGCAGAGGGCTCCACTTCAAGCCACTTCTCCAACATTTGATTACAGCACCATTTGACGTTAGTAGGATAACCAGCCTCTATACTCTTCAATTCTCCACTGGGTAGACCCAGTAGTGTTCCTATCACTTTCCAGTCTGCAGCATAATCTGGAGTGATGTATTGATAGAGATCCTTCAGTAGTGGAGTACTGGTAGCTGTAAGGAATAATAATTAATTATATTAACCAGAGACCAAATAATATCCGGATACTGGTACCGCCCACTCTTTGATTCTCGGGAGAAGTGTTTAACTACACGTACCATATTCCGCTGTTCTGAACTGTTCTAGTCCCTTTCCGTTACTCTGATCCATGAGTGAAAGATTACAGCAAAGCTGCGATCGTGATCGGTTTCGTTCCCGTTAATGTGGAGGGCGTGGCTTACAACTATCAGTAAAGACACGTGCACGCAACATGTCATACAATTCATGAGAGAATAACCACTCACCAGTTAATATTTCGTGTGATAACGCTCCAGTGATGATCACTCGAGTGGTTGCGCCACAAACGATTCTGCGAGATTTACAAATCTTTTCCTTATTTCAGTGAAATTTCTAACTTATTGATTTCTTCGGACAACGACAGCTGTCGGTACGCCGGGCGGTTCTTGGCAAAGGGAACGTATGGAGCAGTCAAAGTGAGATCAGGATTGTATAAGGAGTTGTAATAGATTTGATTTGATTGTTAACTGGTATGGATAGCTACCCTTTAATATTGTATGTTTATATGCCAATTATTTCATGCACACACAATCTTATAAACAGTACATGAGGTTGTTAAAAAGGCAGTACACCAACCCATACAAGTTCTTTTCGTAAAATGTGACTGCATCTGCGAAAACTGATCTTAGGCCTCTATTTGGTGATTATAAGTTTCTCATCCACTGCCCGCATCTGTCTTAGGCTACCGCATGATAAGGCCACTCCAATTGGTAATTATGTTTCTGGTCCACCGCCCGCATCCTTTTTTGGAGAATGTGAAATTTCAGAAATACATTTAGGTAATGCCCGCATCAAAATTGGGCTGCAACAAAAATACTAAATCAAACTGCTTAAGTATAATAATTTGCCTTTTAGCTATGTGTGAAAACCTGCAATAAATGGGCATAGTGCATAGTACAGATCAATATACTCTAATAGAACAGTCAGTAAATTACAATTCCCGGGTAATGGAACAGTAATAGGGCAACCCAATTTTTGACTCAGAAGGTTGCTATTGATGTTCAACATGGCAATGCTGCTTCTGTAATGGCAACAATTCCATCATCACAGGATTGGGCAGAGTTTGCCTCTCTGTCCATTGTTTGATCGTGAAGACCTTTTGTTGTATTATTGGTTTATATTATTTTTAAAGGCAGCTATATTCAATGATAAAAAAAGAAAATTTTGAAATCACAAAAGTACTCTAACTGAGCAGTCACTTCATTGTTGCTTTGTTGCTGAATTCCGCCTGCCCGCATCTAAGACTAAACTTCAAATGACCAGAAACATAAAAACAAATTGGAGTGGCCTAAGCCATTATTTACTCTGTGCATGCTCAGAAGAACACGTGATACCAAACCATCATAATTTTTATTGAAACACGATGATGTTTTTAAATTAACACTACAGTGTGCCAGGAGTGCCTTGGCAAATTGCTGCAGTGGATTCTATTTTCGACTGTTTTTCAAGTCAACTGAAATCCTGCTAGCTCGATAGAGCATGATTGCAATTAAAAAACCAATGTTAATTTGTGGGAGGAAAGAAGGAGAATTTGGACAAGGTCTGTACATCATTGTATTAATATTATAGTGGCCTAATGGTAATGCCCTCCTGCCCGCAGCATAATAATTAGAAAGACTGGATAAGAAACTAATAATCACCAAATAGGGGCCTTATCATCCAAGACAGAAAGTTCGATTTTTTTCACACAAACACAGTGAATGCACTATCAGATTTCACTGTCACAGTCAAGTGGTCTGCTTTTGCTAGCTGTTTTTTTTTCAAGCACAGTGGCGAGCCATACAAGTGGTCTGGGGTCTTGATGGAGTCCTGGCCAACCAGGAGATGGCTGTGTGTGGCTGTACAGCTCTGTGGTATTGGAAAATGACTTGTGCTGTAAATTTCCTTTCATTGGCCTAATTCATCCCAAATCATTTCTCTTCAATTTTTAAACAGCATCTTTCCCACCTTCCAGGCTCCCAGTCTCCCACCCCTTTTGGAGCTTGCCTGATACAGCCAACCTCGGTTAAAAAACTATCTAAAATGGCTGGAAACTTGTAGTATGTTCGCGTTGAGCTGAATCCTCAAAAACATTTAATTACTCATGGATGCAATTACACACGATCTTGAAATTTGGCTCATTTGTAGTACTGCTTGACCCGCTAAAAATATTTCAAATCTTGTTCAAATATTTGACATGTTATTTACAGCCAAGAGTACATAATAAAAATAGTGAGGAAGAGTGTCTAACTGCCAATACAGCCTGTACAAAATCACTGCATATTATTGAATAGACAATGATCTTTGAACAAATTACTGATGATAGAGATCTGTTAATAGGTGTTGAGTGCTGTTGATAAGGTAAAGCTTTTGTTCTGCCAATGTGTGGATGCTCTATACTACACAGTGATTTTGGCTAAGTTAGACACTCTCCCTCCCTATTTTTATTATGTACTCTTGTTATAGCCAATCAAACTCTTGCTACAGCCAATCAAAATTTTCACAATACATTTGGTGTGTAGAAGCCATATAAGTATAGTGTCCATTACAGCCCTTTCCTGGACTTGTAATGGAGCCAAACCCTACGTGTCTGTTGTTGACACCTTTGCTGTTACCAATAGTCATCTGGTTGGCTGAAATGTTACCTCTGTTGAGAAAAAATCCACTTTTAATTTTAATTTTAGCTGTTTTTCAGGATTCAGCTCAACGTGAACATACTATAGCTATTGACTACCTTAGAGGATGATCTGGAAGGTAATAAATTGTTGTAAGATGTGTGCAAATTTGGTACACGTAGCTACCATCATTACAACACTCTGAATATTTAAAACTGGCGTTTCTCGATACTTTCAAATGGGCAGTAGGACTGGTTTTCCCAGAGACAGTCACAAATAATTCTTTTCATGACATAATAACTTGTGTTTTATTGCATCATGTCACACTTGTAGTGATCTTCCAGAGGAGACTCACGTGAGCTCATAGAAATTTTACAGAACAATTAAAAAATTGTAGGAGGTTTCATTGAAAACTAGGTGCCAATCGAAAGCTTTTTTGTAATGGCATGGTAAACCCCATGGCCCAGTGGTTTGATGTTAATATAAAGGGTGATTGAAGACGTCATCATGTGATGAAGAGCTTACTGCACAAAATAGAGGGCGAACACCAACAATGGAAGAGAATAGCACTGGAAATTGTATTCAAGCTTTTCATAATCCCATAATTTAGGCATAATAGGTTAAGTATCAGTTCAGATGCAATTAACTTTAATTTTTTTTGATAGCACTTAACATTTGTCTTACCTTCTCTGGTGATCTTCTAACAGGGGTAAGTAGAATTAGGGGAAAATGGGAAAGGGACGGGAGTGGGAATAGGAATGACCCACAGAAAATGCCTGATAAACGTTAGCATATAATATACAGGTGGATTTTACAGCACAACATTTCTTTATTTGCAGCATTGTTTGGAATCATTCACTGATGAATTGATCGAAGCACTCTAGTAGAGCAGTTACCTGCTTAAAAATACTCTAATAGAGCAGTCAGATCACTAACTATCCCACTATGCAGCTAGGGACCTGCATTAAAGCCTGCACAGTAATTTATGGACTATAGCATAGATTAGGTATACAGTATAGACAAGCTAAGTCATCAACATTGAGAGTTAGCTACTCCCTTGAAACCATAACATTAGCTATAGCATGAATAGGATTATAAAGGATTCTAATTAACTGACAGTTCCTGCATATAGGTGTGGGAAGTTGTACCTGCAACCTCATAATAATCACATGATTTTTATGTGATAGTTGTAGTGTGGAGGTGCCAAGCATACCAGTGCTACATGCAGTCTTTGAGGCCTATACCGTAGACTCCAGTTATTAGGTGCACATAGTTATTAAGCACATATTGTCTGTTAAGCACATATCGTATAGACTTGTGCTAGACACCTGTTTGTTAAGCGCATATGGTTGAAATCGCCTCTGCAACCTCGTACTACATAGAATTGCAGCAAAAAATTGTCAGAACGCATCAGACATGTCACAGCACACTTGATGCCTCGCCAGGCCCGTGTCTAGCAGATACTGCCGCCTGTATAGTTGTAGCTACCTGACTTCTAACTAAGGATTTCTGCTTCCACTACTGAAGCAAACTATTTAACTGGTGCTCAAATCGCTTGAAAACTGTAGTGGGCACAACTAATACCCTCCTATATAGCAGAAACTCCTTACCGTAATTTATTAGCGCATGCGCTTAACAAGCACAGTAAATTTCACAATTAATTCCTCCGAAAATTATAAGTGCATGTGCCTGATAACCAGAGTCTACAGTAATAGGCACTGTCAGTTAACTAGGATACTTTGTAATCATCAGTACTAACCCTCTCCAGTATTTACTCTTGATTTTGTTGTATAGCTATTAATTTAAAAATGGATCCAAGCAATAAAAAGTGTTGAAACAAGGGAGAGATGAATGATGGTATTACAGGTGGAAAAATCCCTACTTTGGCATTGAGCAAATCATTGGTATAACATGCCGATGTAGGGATTTACCACCAAGCTATGCTGTAATACCATCATTCATCTCTGTGGCTCTATCTCAGCCAAAGCAGAAACAAAAACATTGGAAAAAGTGGTATTACATACCATACGCCCTCCTGCCCTGCAATTATATAACTCAAATTAAAACAATTTGCAGGAATACACACACATACAATAATTAACCCACTGGCTACTCCATAACTAATCATTTGGGCCACTGCTCTAACTGCCACATCTATTGATTATCATAAACGACAGAAGTTTGGAGTGACAAAAGTTTGGTGAATCAAGGAAATGCACTATTAAAGTTTATTTGCCAATCAGCTAGTTTCATATTAGCTGCATTCTAAAGTTGTCAAACTTTTGTCTGCCAACTTTTTTTGCGTGATGATTTGCCAAACTTATTACAATAAGCCTTACTGAACTTTCATCATTTACTGTACTCCGAATTACTCATCCACCCGGCCAGAAACCATAACTGAATATGTGACCCAGTCTGGGAAAATAGGTCTTATCACCCATGTCAGCAGATTCAATTTTTCACCAAGAACACACAAAGCTACATGAATAAACTATCAAATTTCACAATCAAAATCAGCTAGACTTGAGTAGTCTGGTTTTGCTGGCTGCTTTTCCCAAGCCCAGTGGCAATCCGTATGTGCGGTGTGGGGCATCAGTGGAGCTCTGGTCAGCCTGAGGGTGGCTGTAAAGCTCCATGGTGTTGAATAAAGACCTATGCTGTAAGTTTCTTTTCATTTAAGCCAGTTTTGATTCCTGAATGGCCCATAACTTGGACATTTATCCCTATGTCTTCCTTTTCAATTTTTTTAACAGCCTCTTGCCCTTCTTCTGGGCCCGCCTCCTTTTGGAGCTTGCCTGATACAGCCAACCTCAGTTTAAAAACTATCTAAAATGGCGGGAAACTTAGTTGCTGGCTACTTGAACAGTGGATGCTCTGGAAGGTAAGGAATTGGCATAAAATGTGTGAAAATTTGGTACATGTAGCTTCAACCATTGGTGAGCTACAACACACAAAATACTTAAAACCGGCATTTCTCGATACTTCTAAATAGACGATAAGACCCCTTTTTCCAGACTGGGTCACATGTACACTAATAGATGAGGCGGCCAAAACAAACAATATCCCCAAATTCAAATTGCTACATACACTGACTCCTTTTTATTGCTTGGATCTTTAAAATATTAACATACTAGTTTGTTTGGTGTTTTGTTATAGCACACAGCTAAACATGTGTGATTGTTCTATTAGGGTGACTGCTGTATTAGAGTATCTCAAGCTTTTTGTGAAGGAGTGGCTGGTGCCAGACTACAATTAGTAGCACACGCATACATGATCATGTGATCTGGGGATCATTAGTCGTACCGCGGTGAGTGCAACACATCACAAGCTAAGAGTGTAGTCAAGAGACAAATAATTAGCACAAGGTGAAGCTGATCACGATCATGAGTACTACGTGTATATCATACAGTATGATAATCATACAGTATGTATATCATACAGTATGAGAGTATGCCAGGGCCTAGCTGTAAGAAAAGGTATTGGTTTGATTTGATTGATTGTTTTAGCTCCTTGCAATCGGCTAAGCTGTTCTTCCTTACAGGAGTGGTAACAACACTTATAGTCACAAAATACAAAATAAGACATTTCTATATAAGGTAACTACCTGCTGACAACAGCTGCCCTCCACCAACTATATTTATAACTACATATGTAGCTTGCTACACTGCTTCTCTGAATACTGTGACTGTTCTATTAGAGTTTCTTGATCTTGACTGCTCTATTAGAGTATCTTGATCTGGACTACATGATTCCCAGGGCTACATACCATTTGATACATGTTGTACGTTTTAACTCTATAACAATTTACTACAGTTACAATCCAACTAGTTTTAATTTTCTTTCTTACAGTCCACTATATATAATAGTATACTATATATAATAGTATACTATATATAATAGTATACTATATATAATAGTATATTATTATTATAGCTACACGTAGTTCTTATTTTTACATTTTGTCCCTTCAGCTCACTATTAATTATTCCAGCTTCATTTCTCTAAAATTACTTCCAGTGTTAATCTTGGCACACACATACTATACATGTCAAGTTTCCCTGGGTAGTATCCTCACAAGTTAGCCAGAAAATCCTGCAGTTTTCCTCTTTACTGGCACTTTGTCACACAAGCCCTCTCTTTGCTTTAACTGTTTGGACAATCATGGCAATATACAGCACAAAATGTACTTACTTCAAACACTAGGTGTACCCCCGGTCTCATGTTATGCTATTTGTAAAAATTATCCACTGCTAGGAACCTATGCAAAAATATTTTGAGTAAAGTGAAATGGCTAGAGGCCTAAAGTGCTAAATAGCAAAGGTAGTGACAGCCCTCGAGCTTGGATGTACATATCAGACACCCCAAAAGTCAATCCCACAATTGAAAGTTCCTGGCATGTGTTGAAACATAATGATGTAGGAATAACGTTCTGGGAGCTATTTGCCCACGCAATGGAAACCACAATCAATCGTCAGATGCTAGTGTATAAAACAAATGAGGTAAGTAATCTGTAGTTCTTTCACCTATCAGGTGAGTGTGCCCTGAGTGATACGTATCACTTATATCACAACTGTATCGGGATTTTCTGATATACACACCCTTACCCCTCAGGATTCATGTGTATATATCAGCAAAATTCCTCACAGCAGTGGTTTTACTATTACATATGTAACACCTGGTGAAGGGATCTAGATACTTTGGCACCTTATTTAATGACAGGATTATGTAAGTGTCCACATTAACAGGTTCCTGTGTACAATGCTATAATATTTAGTGCAGAAACTGACTTGGAAAATCAGGACTTCACTCATGACACTAGTAGTTGGTACAGGTGCACTTTAATAAAATTCTTTCAAGCAGTTTTGTGTGGTGCAGAACATTGTGCAGTATTGCATAGAGTTAAGCTATACCCACGTTTCTAGTTTTCACAGGCACGTGCTGGTAGCTTTGTCTAGATTGTGGGTGGAAGAATCATGGAGGAAAATAGGTCAGTGTTTGTGTGTGTGTGTAACAACTTCTAACTGTCCATGTCACATAAAGAATGAAGTTCAGGTGGTGTTCACATGTTTTCCTTTGAGACACAATACAATTTCCTAAGCCCACGACCGATATAAATAATAGTGCACTAGTTGTGTGATGGTTAAAATATTTCACGTAGAACTGTAGAAAAATCAAATGGAGGGCTCAATAAATATTTGGTTCTATATATTTGGTTCATGTTTTATGATGGTTTGAGGAGAAACACTGCCGTTATATATGAAGATATTATGAGTAGTATGCAACATGACATTTGTGACCATCTCAGCAAAAACCAGTCTAGTTTGCACAAGCATATACGCATGCGTATTGAGAAAAATGAAATTTTAAAAAGTGGTGAAATTATGCGTGTTAAAAAGAAATTTTTATGCAAGTTATAATCGAGCCGTTACTCAGGAAAGGAAATGTTAAATCGATTAAACCATCTTATTCACCTACTCATGGGGAGTTCGAAAATCTTTATTTCATTTCTGTAGCCCCCATAGCACGTGCGTTTGTTTACGATGCAGTAGACGTAAACAAAATCATTGCCATTTCTTCAATAAAACTGCCTTCATACGCCTATGCACAAGTGACTGCAGGGCTAAAACTATACCTTGGCTGATCTACCAATCCATGGTGAACACTGTAAGCCAAATCCCAACTTTGTAGACTAATCCAAATGAAAATTATGGCTGGTAATGTAAGCACCTGTAATTTATTTTTAGTATAGTCACTTACAAATCAATTTCCTTGCTTTTCCTACTTTCTAGCACTGTAATTCCAAAACTACTCACCATAATAGACTAAAATTTTGGTGAATCATTCCTTGGACTATGCAGATATGCTGAGAAAATAAAAAGAAATTCATAAGTTGTGTGAACTAGATGGGTTTTCGCTGAGACGGTCACATATGCAATGTGTAATTACTTATAGTAGCTGCTTGTAACGGTGTGTGTTTATTGTAAAAAATATATTAGACTTCCACAATGACGACATGTGGCAGTGACCAGTTCATCACTAACAGAAAGCAACTGCAAACAATTGTCCATACTGTAGACATATGGAAAACACCATACTTTACAGGATCTTACATAATTTCATTATGTACCAATTCATGTGGGCTTGTCCCACCCCCTGTGTGTTGTACTAGTCCTGTGGATTATGTACTGACTCATTGACACGTTCCTTATAGTAGTGATCTTTTAACAAGAGGGTTTGTGTGTTCTCTAAGATATTATTAGTGGTCCTTGGTGTGTATGTACATACTGCATGAATATTGAAATTCACCAGTATGTAATTTCTATCCTCTCACCTGATCACAGATGCAGTGATGGTAGAGGATGTACAGAGAGTAACATTGACCATGTTGGAAGACAACCTGTGTTAGGGGACCTCATGTGATCAGTTAGATACAACAGATGAAGGAATAGAAGTAGCCGACCAATAAAGGACATCTTACCAGGAGTAGATTACTGTTCTCAGGATGATAACCAGATTTTTGTAAATTCAATATTACACATCAATCAGCTGTAATGCAGTTGGTAATTTTATCATCACCATATATGGTATAATAACAGGGAGTCAGTTTTGATATTGACATCACAGACATGTACCCTCCTGAAGGACTCTTTAAATTCCAATACCTCAGCTATGCTTATACACCACAATGGCACCAAAGTGTTTAACTTATTTAAATTGAGGATAACAGAGAAGCAACTTTGAAAGTGGATAACTGGAGCAGTAGCGAAAGTCAGACAAAACAGATATAGTGGCCTCAAGCCTGGAATTCTAGAAATCATATAGTAGAACTCTTGCTCCAAAATTATAATAAATTACATTTTGGTCCCAACAGTTCTGGCTCAAAAATTATGTGATACCCCTGAAAGAGATAAACATATTCATAAATCCTGAAGTCAGGGGCGGATCCAGAGTCTGGAAAGAGGTGGGGCACCTTGCTGAAAAAAGTTGAAGAGCAAAAAAAAAAAAAAAAGGTCACAACAATAATAGCTAGTTATCCTTTACCAAAATTAAGACACACGATAGTGTGTCGTGCGGCCCAAGAAGCTGGCACGCCACACCGTGAGTATATTGACAGGAAGAAAGAAAACGTCATTTTCACACTTGTATCTCGATGATAGCTTATCCGATTGAAACCAAATTTGCTGCAGAGTTGCCCGCCAGCTAGGGGAGTCTACATTCCAAATTTGAAGGAAATCACTCAAGCCATTTCCGAGATATGAGCGGCCAAAGTTTCGTTTTTTTTTCTTCGTTTTTTTTTTCTTCGTCTTTTCGCACACTTGCAAAAATTGCTATAAAACGCAAACGCGTACTCCGATCGCCTTGAAATTTGGCACACAGAAAGGGAGTCCAAAGGCGCACCCTAGCATCAAATTTGGTGGAAATCCGATGAATGGTTCAGGCGTTATGACCGATTATTCGCGTAAAACAAGATCGATTTGTTGTCACGCCTACAGGGTAAACCGCTTCATGGAATGAGCTGAAAATTGCTATGTAGATGGAGTAACCATCGTAGGAGTGCCTTTTGGTGGTTTGAAAGGAATCGAGATTAAGACCACGGAGATATGACACAAAACCCAACCTGTGTCACAATTACGCGATCGATTTTTAGTAATAAAAAAATATTAGTTTTTACGCCTACTAGGCAAACCGCTAAGAGCAATGAGCTGAAAATCGGTGTATAGCTGGAATAATCTTCATAGAAAGTACTTGCAGTAGTATAGAAGAATTGGATTACAAACCACTGAGTTATGATTCGAAAGCCAACTCTGTGTAGTAAATGCGAGATCGAGATACTCTAATAGAACAGTCACCCTAATAGAGCATTCAGCTAATTTATTTACTCCATTATAGAATTCTATTACATTACAAGTCATTCTGTAGGGAGTTCAGCTGCAAACAGTTAATCTTATAGACAGTTCAGCAAGAAGCAAGTCACCCTGTGGAGAATTAAGCTACAATTATATCACTGTAGAGATTCAGAACATTACAAGTCACACTGAAGAGAGTTCATCTATAAACAAGTCATGCACCCTGTAGAGAGTTCACCTACAATTAAATTACTCTCTAGAGAATTCAGCTACACACAAATCACTGTGCAGAGAGTTCAGCTACAAACAAATTATCCTGTAGAGAGATCAGCTACAAACAAAACACTTTGCAGAGAGTTCAGGTACAAACAAATCAATCTTTAGAGTGATCAGCAACAAACAAATCAACTTGTAGAGAGATCAACTAGAAACAAATCACCCTGTAGAGAGTTTAGCTACAAACAAATCAATGTGCAGAGAGATCAACTACAAACAAATCACCCTGTAGAGAGATCATCTAGGAACTAGACACAATGTAAGGAGTTCAGCTACAAGCAATACACCCTGTTGAGATTTCAGCTACAAACAAATCAACCTGTAGAGCGATCAGCTAGAAACAAATCACCCAGAAGAGAAGTCAGCTACAAAAAATCACCCTGTAGAGAGATCAGCTAGAAACAAATCACCCTGTAGAGACTTCAGCTACAAACAAATCAACCTGCAGAGAGATCAGCTACAAACAAATCACCCTGTAGAGAGTTCAGCTAAAACAAATCAACCTGCAGAGAGATCAGCTACAAACAAATCACCTTATAGACAGTTCAGCTACAAACAGATTACCCTGTAGAGAGATCGACTACAAACAAATCAACTTGCAGAGAGATCAGCTACAAAAAATCACCCTGTAGAGAGATCAGCTAGAAACAAATCACCCTGTAGAGACTTCAGCTACAAATAAATCAACCTGCAGAGAGATCAGCTACAAACAAATCACCCTGTAGAGAGATCAGCTAGAGACTAGACACACTGTAAGGAGTTCAGCTACAAGCAAATCACCCTTTAGAGAGTTCAGCTACAAACAAATCAACCTGCAGAGAGATCAAATCACCTTATAGAGAGTTCAGCTACAAACAAATTGCCCTGTAGAGAGATCAGTTACAAACAAATCAACCTGCAGAGAGATCAGCTACACACAAATCAACTTGTAGAGAGATCAGCTACAAACAAATCTCACTGTGGAGATCAGCTAGAAACTAGACACAATGTAAGGAGTTCAGCTACAAGCAAATCACCCTGTAGAGATTTCAGCTGCAAACAAATCACCCTGTAGAGAGATCAGCTAGAAACTAGACACTATGTAAAGAGTTCAGCTATAGAAGAGGTCACCTTATAGAGAATTTAGCTACAAAGAAACCATCATGTAGAGAGTTCAGCTGCAAACAAATCACTCTGTATAGAGTTCACTCAGTTCAGCTAGAAAAAGTCACCTTGTAGAGAGTTCAGCTACAAAGAAACTGCCATGTAGAGAGTTCAGCCTCAAACAAATTACCGTGTAGAGAATTCAACAACAAACAAATTGCCCTGTAGAGGGATCAGCTAGAAGAAGTTACCTTGTAGAGAGTTCAGCTACAAAGAAACCATCATGTAGAGAGTTCAGCTACAAAGAAAGCACCATGTAGAGAGTTTAGCTGCAAACAAATCACCTGTAGAGAGTTCAGCTAGAAACAAATGACCCTGTAGAGAGATCAGCTAGAAGAGGTCACCTCGGAGAGAGTTCAGCTACAAAGAAATCACCACCTAAAGAGTTCAGCTGCAAAGAAATCACCCTGTAGAAAATTCTACCAGAAACAAATTGCCCTGTAGAAAGATCAGTTAGAAGAAGTTACCTTTTAGAGAGTTCAGCTACAAATAAACCATTCTGTAAAGATCTCAGCTGCAAACAAATCACCTGTACAGAATTCAGCTACAAACACATCACCCTGTAGAGAGATCAGCTAGAAGAAGTTACCTTGTAGATCGTTCAGCTACAAACAATTCACCCTGTAGAGAGAGCAATTAGAAGAAGTCACCTTGTAGAGTGTTCAGTTACGAAGAAACCACCATGGAGATTTCTGTAATCAATATATGTGACCGGATTTGCGAAAAGGGGTCTTCCACACACATCCAATTCTGTAAACGTTGGAGACCATAACTCAGTGTTCAAGTAACATATTAACCTGAAAATTTCACCATGTATTCAGCTATAGTGGTGCTCACCACTGCCCAAATTTCAAGGCAATAGCTCTTTCCAATCTGAAGTTATCAATTGTCAAAGTTGGCAAATTGGATGTGTGTGGAAGACCCCTTTCGCAAATCCGGTCACATATGTATTATATATATAATTTGTACATTTACTGATAAAATATTTAAAGTACATCTACTTCATCTTTTCTTCTTCCTGTAGTAAAGAAAAAAACATAGGTTAAAAAAGTCCCAAAGCTGGCCATAGGCCAGCTTTGGGGTATACAAATACAAAAATAAATGAAATCTAATCCAAAACAGCTAAGCTGTAAAAAAAAGTGTGTGGCCCTCAGAAAGGCTATGGTGAAAAAAGATGTGAAATCCAAGGTGGCGGCCAAGAAATGGCTGTGATGGTAGGTTAATGGTAAAAATTTTAATAACGACAATTCAGGTGAATTTTTGTGCCACTTCACAAAATTCACCTGAATTGTCATCATTAAAATTTTTACCATTAACCTACCATCACAGCCATTTCTTGGCCGCCACCTTGGATTTCACATCTTTTTTCACCATAGCCTTTCTGAGGGCCGCACACTTTTTTTACAGCTTGGCTGTTTTGGATTAGATATATATACCCATAACTGAATTATAGGGATTAAATGTCCACTAGTATGATTATCTACAGACCTCCCTTGTTTCACTACTAATTAAATTTCCTTATATTGTTTGCTTACTTTTTGTACTGTAATTGTGACTACAAACCCATGCATACCAAATCAGAAGAAATAATGGTGCCAGAATTAATGCTTTCATCTGAATGCTCACTCCCAGCTATCAATTATTTAGAGTGGAAAGTAGTCATATACATTTTGTTTTCTCAACCCATTACAAATTTGCTCCATAAGGAAGCCCTTGAAAATACACACAAGTAAAAAGTTTTAATTTGTTGTGTAAGGCAAGGAGTTATGAATAGGCACCAGCCTATTATGCTGGCATAATTTTGAGCATAATAGGTGCCTGAAAGCATCAAGCATAATGCTAGCATAATAGGCAAAATAACTGTCATACTGTAAGCAAAAACGCATGCCACAGAAAAAGGTTGACTTACAATAATAGAACAGTCGATGCCACTCATATGGCATTAAATAGTTATCTGACATGACTGTTATTATAGTTTACAATGCAGCCAAATTCTTAATGCACAGCAAGCACTTTTTACATTTAGCCAGTTGTTAATATGCCAAGGTTTATCATTATCCATAGAAAGTAACAAATTGGAACTGTGGCAAAAATTTTGAGCATAATTATGAGCATAATAGGCAAAAAATTTTAGCACTGCAGCATAGAATAATAGGCTAAATTAAAAGCATAATAGGCTGGTGCCTAGTTATGAAGCCATGAATTCTTTCCCATGCCATATACAATACTATTATTATTATTTGTAAGGTGATATATAGAGAGCTATATTAATAAACTGATGCAGATAGTTAGCTTCAGTCACATAATAATTGTTCGACCAATGATCTAATATACAAAGTCATCTAGAACTCTGAGTAGTTGTTGAGAGGGAAGCTAGTTTGATCACCCATGAGGTGCATATGATTAATTAACAGCTGCAGGTCTGCCATTTCATAAATTCTTATCAACTTCTGTAATAAAATAATAACATGTAAGTGGAGATAATAGTTGTATAAAAATAGTACAACATAAACTAATTAAACTAAGGCACTCAAAGTACTACTACCAGAAGTGAACTTTTAACTTCTCTTGTATTCCTTGACTTCTTCTCTTTGTGTTGATTTCTTGCTTTACTGATGTAATCCTGTCCTTAATTGCTGGAGGGTAACTGGGAACATCTAGCAATTCTAATGTACTAATTGTTTCACTTAGGGCTTGCAGTATAGTTACAATGGCTTCCCCACTAATGGGATTGTCACTCATCCACAGCTTCACTAGTGACTTGTTGGTAGTTAATGCTGTAGTGATATCCTCAGCTGCTTCATCAGTAATGTCATTGTTGATAATGTTGAGCATCCTCAGCTTGGTAGTATTCTTCACTGCAGTAAATAGTGTTCTTGCTGCAATGGAAGATAATGAGGTATTGGTCATGTTCAAGCCTGTTAGCATAGAGTAGGGATGGGTCAACATAATGTAGAGTTCTCCACTCTCCCCAATTTTGTGGTTATCACTAATTACCAACACTTCTACTTTGCAACTGATGACAATGTCACTGATGAAGGAGGAGGATGATCTGGTGAGACCATTATTATCCAATAACAAGGTAGTGATGGTGACATCACTGTGGTTGAGGTATTTGTGAATAATCTGGAGGCCACAATCTTGAATATAGCAATAGTTCAGGTTGAGATTCACCCACTGATTGTGGGAAGAAGTGAGGAAGAGTGACACACACTCAAAATCAGTAGATGATAGGCTAGTGGAGCTCAGATTGATTTCTTTCTTATTAAAGATTTGTGCCTCTTTGATAGATTTGCACATTCGATAGTCTTGTGCATCATAGAAACAGCGGAATAATCGGAAACATTTTGATTGTTCACAAAGGAGTTCTCTGGAAATGGTGATCTTATCATCTCCATCAGAAAGGAATTTCTTGAAAGAAGATCGTTGTCCCTTGCTGAGTGTGACATAAATTGAGAACATGTTTGCATGAAGATCGCTCCAGAATTGTTTGTGAAGGAGACAAAGTTCTTTAGCTGGTTGAAGGTCAGTTATAATGTAATGAGCCGCTAGGTATTCCTGGATAGTTAGATGGAGGAAGTTAAATGTCATTGTTGTACCTGTGAGACCAAAATGTTGTACAGCTTGTAGCAAGCCAAACCCATTAATAGCCTCAGGGGTAGCTATGACATCTGGACATGCAGTCTCGATCTCTTCATAGGTAAAAACTAGTTGGTTGTTATTGAGTGCTTGTAATGCTAACTTGGAAAGTTGTTTAACTATTTTACTGTATGACTTTGGAAGGTCAGCTAGCTGTTTGATGTTATTTTTGAGTGGACAACCATATTTGGCAAGATGTCGACAGATGGTGAGACAGATAAAGTGGTGGTATATACTGGAAGAATCGCTGGGAAGGGAAACGCCCATTTTATACAGAAAAAGCAGGATTACTATGTTAAAAGGAACTAAACAGAGACTGCTGATGGTGAGATGATCTTGCAAGTAGTGCTGTAGCTTTTCAATACTTTGTGGTTGTCCCTTTAAAGACTGTTGAATGTAGTGAGATCGTTCCTCCTCAGTGAAACCTAAGATGTCTACTTTGATGGTTGCTTGCTGTCGGAGGGCCACTGAGGCATGTGGACGAGATGACACTACTAATCCACAGAGAGGCAGAATATTGCGATTTATAATCTTGCTAATAAAGCTGTTTTCTCGTAGTTGTTCTGGGAATTCGTCAAAGCCATCAAAAAGCAAAAGTAAGTGTCTTCCACCATTTTCAAAAAGGTAATCGCTACATGCAGCCGCAATTTCTTTAGCTCTCCTGTCTCCTTCACAGAATGACAGAAGTAGGTCACTAATTGATGTTGCTTGTTGAACAATGGGATCACGTAGACAGACTAATAGTAGCAGTGTAAATGTTTGTAACAATTGTTGTTTACCCCATCTGTAAGCTATTTCACGTAACAATACAGACTTTCCAATGCCTGGTGCACCCTCGATCATAATAAACTGTGGCTCTTTGCATTCTTCTAGTGGTGCTAAAATCTCCATCACCTCTTTGGTCACTTTGCTAACATGTGGAGCGTGGTCATCTAGCTTAGTGTGGCCTAACTGTTCAATTGCTAGTGAAGTGAAATCACCTTTATGGACTAGTTTAGCAACTTCAACAGCTTGGTCCATCCTCTGTTGTCCTTCATGATGGACTAGTAGAAGTGGCGTAAAGCTGTGCAGCTGATCTGGTGGCCATGTATCCTTGTCAACCCTGAACCGTCCTTGCGCGTTAATCGTAGCCACCCTATTAGATAACATGGAGACAGCCTCAGCTCCTACAGGACAGATATCAAGGTATGTTATGGAATACACTATACACTGTACCTTTGACAGTTAACTTGTCATGATGGACAGGCTGCACCTTGCTAGCTACATCTTCACCAGTCACAACTGTTACAATACACTACTAGCTTGTTATTACTACAACAGTCATGCAGTCACCTTTGTCAGCAGCTTGATCACTGGACACAGCAGGTGACTGGATAACACTTAGTAGTTTATTCCAACTAGCAGAGTGTTCCACTTCAAGCCACTTCTCCAACATTTGGTTACAGCACCATTTAACATTAGTAGGATAACCAGCCTCTATACTCTTCAATTCTCCACTGGGTAGACCCAGTAGTGTTCCTATCACTTTCCAGTCTGCAGAATACTGTGGAGTGATGTGTTGATAGAGATCCTTCAGTAGTGGTATACTGGTACCTATAAGGAATAAATAATACTACTATCTGGAGACCAAATATCTGGATGCTGGCTTTACCTTGCCCACCTTTGATTGAACCAAATGCTTGATGTATGACAGATTGTTCACTTACAACACGTACCATATTTTGCTGTTCTGAACTGTTCTAGTCCCTTTCCGTTATTTGGCTGGTCCATGTGTCGAAGATTACAGCTAATTTGCAATTGCCGTGATTGGTTTTAATCCTGTAAACATGGAGGACTGGATTACATCTGGCAGATTACTGAATACAGCACACGTGCATGCACATATGTGACTGAATTTGCAAAAAGGGGCCTTCCACACACATCCAATTTACCAGCTTTGACAATTCATAACTTAAGACTAGAAAAGGCTGTTGACTTGAAATTTTGTAAGCACTCCACACCAACACAGCTTAATGGACGGAGGAAACAATGGTATAAGAAAGAGATATTAGCTGGACTGAAGAAGAACTGGGAACAGTTACATCACCAATATCATGGACTATCAGTTGTGACTGATACTGTACCAAAGAAGGCAGGAAATTGCAGATTTGTATGTTTTTTGAACACAAAGTTACTGCCTTAGAATTGAATGTGTGTGGAAGATCCCTTTTGCTAATCTGGTCAAATATCACAAAGGGTATAGTCACTATCATAAGGCCTTTAAAACACTTGCAACCTGTTGCAACTGAGTGGTCACTAACTGGTTCAAAATCTTGTACACCTTCATTATTGCAATTCTAATTCTATTCGTTCTGATACTGTAACTTACGCGGCTATCACACTCAACTTCTATTCTTTCTCCCACTATTACTGTTGCAGTTCTCATTTGATTTTGTGAAATCCATGAAATCTTGGGAAATTTGTTCAAGATTTTGAAATCCATACTCTCTTTTCATGAGTTAGTGACCCTCGGTTGCAACTGGATCAAGATATTTGATCATCAAATATTCACCTTGATCGCTTGATTGCAGCTAAATTTATGCTTGATTCCTTGACACATAAAAAGCCTCATAGAGTATAAATGCCGGTATCGCAAGATGGTCCAATTGTGGGCCCATCAACTTCTGTGGAATTATTCCTGCAGAGTCTGAAAGGAGAACTGAATAGTACTTCACAACATCATAATGGTAATTTGTAGCAACTAAAACAATTTACATGTGAAATTTAGCTACAACAGTAGTTACTGCCACAGAAATATTATGACAGTAACAGTGTCCTACTGGCAGTAACAGTGACACCGTTATAGAAAATTATAATTGTGAGTGCTTATAATTTCCAATTGATAAGGTAAATGAGGGTATTTCTGGAAACTCTTTGATAAAATTGCTCTAACACTGCACTCACAATGAGTTAGCACAAACTCTAGGAATTGGTTTAAAGCCTATCTTATGGTGCATCTGCAGTACAAATTTTGTTTCAATACAATTAACTGCTGAGGAGTTATGAGCTGAAATTTAACAGTGTGTAAAAATGCAACGTGCGGCTAATTCTGCCGGGTCACTTCAAATAACAAACAAGTAGTGCCTTCTACAGGTTACCAATCCTCTTTAAAAGTATGGAGACTATAAAGTAACACTCATCTGCAGCTTATAAATCAAGTAGAAAGTTTATACCCTTTGGGAGGAAGCATGCAGCAGTGCATATTTTAATAGCTAATTTGCAAATATTTTCTGTGTATTTCAATAGAACAGCTGCTAAAAATCAACTGCCACTCCGTTTGTGCTGCATGGATTCTTATGATTTTTGCTGTGCAATTACCCGAGGGTATGATCTTCATATTTATTTATAATGCTTTTTGATGCAGGAGAGCCTGCATGAGAGCCTGCATCAAAGGTCTGTGGGCAATCTGTGCCCACAGCCAGAAATGTACAGCCATACATTAATTAACTACATTACAGTTACTTATATTTATTCTAAATTTAGAGTAACGATATGTACTTATTACTAGTTTGCAGATCAGTGTCAGTAATTAAAGGGGGAGAAAATTGGTAGAGACCGGTTGTCTTGAGCATCGGTGGCATGGACATAAGTGATAAAATGAACAGAGTTGAAGTTATGCGTAAAATGGTCCCATAGATGTTTTGTTAGTTTTTGTTTGATGACATAAGGTGGTAAGGATAAGTTTATAACAGGTAGATGATTCCAAAGTCTTACAATTGGTTTGAAATAGAAATGATGATGAGTGGTGGATACTGTCCTAGGGTGGCGTAGTTTCAAGTGCTTCCAGATATAGTGCTGTTGGTGTTGAGATATAATTTCTGATGTCAAAGTCGTCTGTTGGTGTGTTCAAGGATTTGATCAGAAACATTAAATCATTCAGTTCATAGTTGTACATTAGCGGTAATAAATTTAGTTGTTGTAGCCTTGGTTTATAAGATTATATGTAGTCATTCAGTGATAGTTTTATAATGGTCTGTCCAGTAGAGATTGCTGGAGAAAATGATACCAAGATCCTTGTGTTGTAAGAGTTGCTTATAGGTTTTCCATTAACTGTGTATGTTGTGGTGTCCAGATCAAAGGGTGGTTTAGCCCAATAACGAATATGTACAAATTTTGCTTCGTTTAATAATAAGTCTGAAGAGTGGCTCCACATAGCTGTATTGTTAACATCGCTTTGTAGTTTACCAGTATTATCAGTGGATCTGATTGCCAGTAGACATTTAGTGTCATCAGCAAATACAATTAAATGGTAATACAGTGGATGTGTTGAGGAAGGTCGTTTATGAATATAACAAACAGAAGGGGTCCTAATACACTCCCTTGGGGAACTCTGGAGAGGACATTACAAAATGTTGATAATGAGTCGTCAATTCTAACACACTTGTAGTAAGTATTCTTGGAACCACTTCCATAGTTTGCCTGTTATTCCGATGAAGTAAAGCTTATTGAGAAGCAGCCATTGTGGAATGAGTCAAATGGCTTTCTGAAGTCCATGTATACTGCATCCACTGCCGACTTGGCTTCTTTGAAAATCGAAAATATGAGCTTGGGCTGACTGAAGAACATTTTCAAAGTTTTGAACAAAACTATTCAGTTGACCCGCAATTACGCTACAAATTCGTGTCAAACTTCGCGATGAAATAACGGATTAACTTCAATTTTGGTTGGTAGATAGGCCATAGGACACTGCATTAGCATACCAAACTATAGGCCCAGGGATTCTACCATTGTTGAGAACGATCCCAAGTGTCCGAAAAAGGGAGCGCTCATAATCTCTAATCGATAAGCGCCATCCCGAAGAAAATAGTGGTCTGGCCACGCGAGACTAGGAATTAGCCACTGTCCGGAATTACCCGCACTTACCTTAAGCGCCGTGGGAGGAAAAAAATGAACCATCTGGCTACTGCACGCTACACACTTTTAGTAAAATCAAGATAGCGTACCATATTACAGGATCTATGATAATGATACTCACCAGTCAATATTTGGCGATATGCTTCAGTGATGGTCACTCGCGAGATTGCCGCAATTCCGTGAGATTTTATAATTATTAATAGCTATTTCAGTGTAATTACAAACTCGAACAACTACACTTAAACGCTAGTACAGCTTGTAGCAAGCCAAACCCATTAATAGCCTCAGGGGTAGCTATGACGTCTGGACATGCAGCCTCGATCTCTTCATAGGTAAAAACTAATTGGTTGTTATTAAGTGCTTGTAATGCTAACTTGGAAAGCTGTTTAACAATTTTACTGTTGGCTCCAGCAGGTCAGCTAGCTGCTTGATGTTATATTTGAGTGGACGACCAAATTTGGCAAGATGTCGACAGATGGTGAGACAGATGAAGTGATGGTATATACTGGAAGAATCGCTGGGAAAGGGAATACCCATATTATACAGGAAAAGCAGGATTACTATGTTAAATGGCACCAAACAGAGGCTACCGATGGTGAGATGGTCTTGCAAGTAGCGGGTAAGCTTTTCAATACTTTGTGGTTGTCCCTTTAAAGACTGTTCCTCCTTGGTGAAACCTAAGATGTCAACTTTGATGGTTGCTTGTTCTTGGAGGACACTGAGGCATGTGGACAAGATGACACCACCAATCCACAGAGAGGTAAAATGTTACGATTTATAATCTCACCAATTAAACTGTTTTCTCGTAGATGTTCAGGAAATTCATCAAAGCCATCAAAAAGGAAAAGCAGATGTTTTCCATCATTTTCAAACTGATAATCACTATGTGCAGCTGCAATTTCTTTAGCTCTCCTGTCTCCCTTGCAGAATGACAGAAGAAGGTCATTGATTGATATAGCTTGTTGAACAATGGGGTCACGTAGACAGACTAATAGTAACAGCAAGTAACAGTGTAAATGTTTGTAACAATTGTTGTTTACCCCACCTGTAAGCTATTTCACATAACAATACAGACTTGCCAATGCCTGGTGCACCCTCAATCATAATAAATTATGGCTCCTTGCATTCTTCTAGGGGGGCTAAAATCTTTTTCATCTCTTTGGTCACTTTGCTAACATGTGGAGCATGGTTGTCTAGCTTAGTGTGGACTAACTGTTCAGTAGCTAGTGAAGTGACATCACCTTTGTGGACTAGTTTAGCAACTTCAACAGCTTGGTCCATCATCTGTTGTCCTTCATGATGGACTAGCAGTAGTGGTGTAAAGATGTGCGGCTGACCTGGTGGCCATGTATCCTTGTCAACCCTGAATCGTGCTTGTGCGTTAGTTGTGGCAACCCTATTAGATAACATGGAGACCGCCTCAGCTCCTACAGGACAGACATCAAGGTATATCATGGAATACACTATACACTTTACTTTTGACAGTTAACTTGTCATGATGGACAGGTTGCACCTTGCTAGCTACATCTTCACCAGTCACAACTATAACAATACTGACTAACTAGCTTGTTACTACTACAATGGTCAGTCACCTTTCTCAACAGCTTGATCACTGGACACAGCAGGTGACTGAATGACACTTAGTAGCTTATTCCAACTAGCCACTTCAAGCCACTTCTCCAACATTTGGTTACAGCATCATTTGACATTAGCAGGATAACCAGCCTCTATACTCCTCAATTCTCCACTGGGTAGACCCAGTAGTGTTCCTATCACTTTCAAGTCTGCAGCATAATGTGTTGATAGAGATCCTTCAGTAGTGGAGTACTGGTAGCTGTAAGGAATAATAATATGAGAGAGAAAACCATCAATTATGAAGTGATGAAAGTACATAAATTACAGAAAGTGTGATAGTCCTCGGTCACATGCGACCACGTGTATGGTCCTACGGAAGAACCTGCGTGGGAATGGCAAGGGTGTGAATATTAAAATCAAATAAAAAGAAGCATAATTATATTAACCGGAGACCAAATAATATCCGGATACTGGCACCGCCCATTCTTTGATTCTCGGGGGAAGTGTTTAACTACACGTACCATATTCTGCTGTTCTGAACTGTTCTAGTCCCTTTCCGTTACTCTGATCCATGAGTCAAAGATTACAGCAAAGCTGCGATCGTGATCGGCTTCGATTTCAATCCGTGTATTCTAATGTTATTATTTTGTGTTTTGTTTTTGTGTTACTGTTATGTGTTTGTTTTTTGTACTTGTATGCTCTGTATGGGGAGCACGTTTGCAGGCTGTGCCTTTTGTGTACCCATGTCTTTGACAAAAATTGATAATCTAATCTAATCTAATGATCCCAAGAGGAGATCAGTGTATGGTTTGTTCTGAACCAGCTACTGCTGACATATTTGAGTGTCTATGGTGTGAGGGACGTCAGCACGCAAGTTGTTCAAAGCTAAGTACTGATGAATGTAATGCTATAGCTAACATATCAACACCAAATATTGTATTCTTTTGTTCCTCTTGTATTCAAGTGGTCCCTGTTGCTTTACGGCACTATGACAATCAAGTGCTTGTTGAATCTAGAATTACAGCTGTCAAAACTTCCGTCACCGAGATTCAATGTTCTGAACGAAAACTTCATGAATCAGTGAAATCTGTTGAATCACAAATTGAGTCCTTTCAAAAATCAATAAAGTCGTTACTAAATGAGCAAACACTACACAGTTATCAAAGGTCTCTACTTCTGTTAATGCTGTACCCCCTGAATCTGCAGAGCAAATTGCAGTGTCTTTACTTTCCGAGCAAAAAGAGAAAGAAAAGCGGCAGTTGAACATAATGATCCATAAGTTAGAAGAATCCACTGCAGATGATGGCCAATCTAGAAAGCAAGATGACATCAAGAAATGTGTATCATTATTTCAGAATTACTTGGGAGCGAAAGTGGCTATTACAAATGCTTTCCGTTTAGGTAAAAAATCTAACCGACCACGTTTACTTAAACTAACCCTTAGCAGTATGGAGGAGAAAGCCTTAATACTAAGAAATAAATCTAAACTAAGATCTACCTCTCACCCAGAAGATGTCCGTAACGTATTCATCATCCCAGATTTCATACCCATTGAACAGAAGAGGAACAAGGCCTTACGGGAACAGTTAATTAATATGAACAAAACAGAAAACATCTACATGATAAAAAATGGGAGGATAGTGCTGAGGCAAACTTAGCTTCCCCCCGCACTGATAATCAGTCACCCCTTACCCCTAGTGATCCTACTCCTAATGATTATCTTGATAATTCATTTAATCGCTCCCTTACCGTCTTATCTCTAAATTGTCAGTCTCTCTTAGCTAAAAAGGAGTCCTTTCTTAACCTTATCTGTTTCCATACCCCTGACATTATTATAGGTTGTGAATCTTGGCTCAAACCTGATGTTAAGAACTGTGAAATATTTCCATCTAATTACAATGTACATCGGATTGACCGTGCTGATGGCTATGGAGGCGTTTTTATAGCATGCCATGATTCTCTTGCTTCCTGTAACATACAGATAGAATCATCCTGTGAACTAGTGGCATGCCAGATACAACTTCCCAACCAGCCTCACTTAATTATCTGTTCACTCTACCGACCTCCATCAAGTAATGAAGCTTATTTAAATGAATGCTGCCACCAGCTGGAATCTATCAGACATAGCTATCCTGACTCAGCACTGTGGATTGCTGGAGATGTCAATCTCCCAGATATAGATTGGGTCAACAACACCATCAACAGTCATCAATACTCACTTAACCTAAACCAGATATTTTTAGACTTCCTGCAAGATAATGCTTTGTCTCAACTTGTCAATTATCCAACCAGAGGCTCAAATATACTAGATGTTTTTATTACTGACAGACCTTCGTTAGTTGAATTTTGTAACACAATTGATGGTATTAGTGACCATGAAGCTATCCTTGTGACATCTTATGTCCTTGCTCCGTTAAGACCTCCTATAGAAAGATCTATTTACCTATGGTCTCGAGCTAATTTTGATCATATAAGACAACAAATGCAATCTTTGTGTGATGAGTTCATCACCACTTACTCGTCCTCTACACCAGTAGATGTCCTATGGAATAATTTTCTTGTGCTATGTAATGTTGGTCTGGCCATGGTTCCCACTAAGTCCACTTCCACTCAACCTAAGCAGCCCTGGGTAACCAACAATGTCAAACGCTTAAGTAGGAAGAAACAACGTGCCTACAATCGCGCACGTACTTCTGACTCCCCTTTAGACTGGTCCAAATATCATGACCTTAAAAGACAATGCCAAAGAGAATGTCGTCAAGCGTTCAATAATTACATCTCTTCCCTGATAGACCCTAATAGCACCAAAGTTACCAAAAGATTATGGTCATTCATCAAAAGTAGAAAACAAGATAATACTGGAATTGGCCCTCTTATCCACCAAGGAACTAAGTTTATTGATTCTGAGGACAAAGCTAATGTGCTGGCTGATTACTTTTCATCTGTTTTCACATGCAACAACACTTCCCATTTACCTGAAGTAAATGACATCCCTCTGCCTAGCATATCACCATTAACAGTCCATGTTGAAGGAGTGGCCCAATTACTAACTAACATCCAACCACACAAAGCTAGTGGACCAGACAATTTACCTGCTCGTTTCCTCAAGGAAGTCGCTTACGAGATTGCTCCTGTTTTATCAATTGTATTCCAGGCATCATTAGACCAAGGTCACTTACCAAATATTTGGCGAACTGCTGCAGTCGTTCCGATATATAAAAAAGGAAGTAAAACTGAGCCAAGCAATTACAGACCAGTATCCCTTACTTGTATTTGTTCCAAAATTCTAGAACACATTGTTTATTCTGCCATATCCAAACACTTAGAACACCACCAAACACTTTGTGATGAACAGCATGGATTTCGTAAGAGAAGAAGTTGCGAAACCCAATTGATTTCCACAGTGAATGATTTTGCCGAATGTCTGAATCAAAGGGGACAATGCGACATCCTTCTACTAGATTTCAGGAAGGCTTTTGATAAAGTTTCTCACTCGGTCCTGTATCACAAGCTAGCACATTACGGAGTACAAGGATCACTACTATTTTGGCTAAAATCATTTCTGAGTCACAGATCACAATACGTTATTCTAGATAACCACAAAAGTGATACCACCCAGGTCCTTTCTGGTGTACCTCAAGGCACGGTTCTTGCCCCTCTATTGTTTTTGATTTATATTAACAACCTACCTTTTTCCATCCACAATAAGATCAAACTGTATGCAGATGACGTATTGTTGTATTCTCGAATAACATCAATTGCTGACTGCTTAAGCTTACAACAGGACTTAGATCTACTTGCTCAATGGGCCAACAGATGGAAGATGACATTCAATATCCTGAAATGCGAGTTCCTGAGAGTAACAAACCAGCGCAATCCTATCTTGCACACATATTATATTGAAAATTCTCCCATTAAGGAAGTTCCATCTACCAAATATCTAGGGGTCACCATCGACAACAAGCTTACCTTCAATGACCATATCCAAACAATCACCAATAAAGCTAACCAAATCAATGCCTTTATTTACAGAAACCTGCGCCACTGTCCAAGCACTGTGAAATGTAACTGCTACAGACGTATGGTCAGGCCAGTGCTTGAATATGCATCATCTGTATGGGATCCCCATACCTTAAATAATATTAATAGAATTGAAGCAGTACAGAGAAGAGCGGCCAGATTTTGCCTAAATGAGTTTTCAAGTTACTCTAGTGTTACTAACATGCTAAGCACACTTAACTTACCCCCTTTACAACAAAGAAGAGAGAGAGCTAAACTTATAATGATGTATAAAATTATTAATGATCTTATTGATATCCCCAAAGAGTACTTTACCCCTAATGATTCGCGATTAAGAAAAGGATACTATAGGCAACTGACGACAAACATTGACTCGTATAAATTTTCCTTTTTCCCCTCTGCAATTAAACTTTGGAACCCCCTTCCCCCCTACATAATTAATTCCCCTTCCCTGGATAATTTTTGTAACAACTTAAGTAATTATATCTGTGCATTATAATCATTTGTGATTTCTGCACCGTAAAAACAAATAACAAATAATAATAATTAATGTGGAGGGCGTGGCTTACAACTATCATTTACTAAACAGACCACACGTGCACATAACAAGTCATACACTTCATGAAAGATTGATAACCACTCACCAGTTAATATTTCGTGTGATATAACGCTCCAGTGATGATCACTCGAGAGGTTGCGCCAGAAACGATTCCGCAAGATTTACAAATCTTTTCCCTATTTAGGTATTTCAGTGAAATTTCTAACTTTTCGGTTTCCTCGGACAACCACACCTGTACGCCGGTTTTAATTTTTTTTTACAAATTAATGACAAGATAAAACAGTACATAATAAACAAAAACAAATTATCTTAAATATGGGCCTCAGCGACCTGCACAGCAATCGGTGCCTCAGCAATGGGACAGCGCAAACTGGACCTGGCACTGCGAATGCACATAATTGCAGACCTCAACAAAGAGAAGCTTGCACTCAAAAGGTTGGCCAAACTCTTATAAAACTGAGTAGCAGCATCACCCATTCCACCAGTAGTAGTAAAATTTAAGGGAGTAAATGAGGCATTCTCTACTTCATGAACCCGTTGTTGGTATTCACGTCTCTTTTCCTTGTCATGACGTCGGTATGCAGAGTGTAGGGGTTGATTTGAGGGTGCACTAGGGTTAAAAATTCTGACATCAAAGTATGACCTCTCAAATCGTCCTCCCCAAAAACCATTAGCTGCAATGTCAAGCCTTGTGTTATCATCACGGTTAGCTGTTTTGTATTGAAGGGTCTCACCAGAAAGAGGCTGAAGGTGGGGTTCAGTGACAACATTGTTACAGACCTCGGAAAGTAAATTGGCAGTTAGATCACGCACTTCATTATGTCTCAGAGAAGGAAACCTGCCCTTTGGGCAAGACAGAGCATGCTCTATGGTAAAAGAGTGACCACAGGCACAGGAAGTAGGGCAGGCAGATGGTAGCCAATGATAGCGAAGCACAGTTGCATCACGAAAAGCAGTTTTATGAAGCACAAAATTATGCGACTTCAATGGAAGACAAGAGAGCCAATTCAATGCACCCTTCTCCTGAGCCAACATGACTGAGGAACGCATGCTAGGAGGAAGTTCATCGAACAAGTGATTGGCAGATTGAAGTTGCTCCTGATGGCTCCTAGAGTGAAACTTGGGAACTGTGCATCAAGACAGTCACCTAGTTGATGTACCTGAAAGATAATCAAGCCAATGAGACCAGCATTTACTTATACAGAGCAGGAACGCTGCTGTGACACAACAATCGAAGGATCAAACACACCAAGGCCTCCTAGCCACACAGGCAAGGCAAATAGCTTTCTCTCAACATCACCAGGGACAGTTTGACCCAATAGACTAGGAAGGAAAACAGATTTAACAAAATGTTCAAGAGGAAGGAAAAGATCAGTAGAACAAGAAGGAACATGGAAAAATAGTTCCATCGGAAAGAGAGACCATGACAAAAAGCAGCATAGGAAGCATGAGGTTGTGTTTTGGCAAAGAGGCTCAAGGTCTTAAGATCATCAATCCAGCCATCCACTTTACGTCTCAAAAATAGCTGTTCAAAGGCAGGAGTGCCAATTACACCTCCCAAATAACGGTGTCCTTCAGCAGTAACCTGAATGTCACAGTCTCCAAAGATTGTTCTAGCATCAGTTAAAACAGTTTCCTTGACTATCAAGATAGTTTTAGTAGCATTTGGAAAATAGCCATATAACGAGGCCCTACAGAAGATAATAAGTCCCACCATTGCTTAAGCTTGGAAAGCTTGCCACCAGCAGCAGAGTCATCAGCATACCAGCACTGTTTTATTAGACCAGTAAGATGAGAAATCAAGGGCAAGGTACCGATAGTGTACATAGCCATAGCGAGAAGATCACCCTGGGTAGTCCCTTCACTAGAAAAGATGGTACGACCTCCAGTAAACAAAAAAGCATCAGTACGATAAGTGTTAATTAAAATGGAAGCAATTAAGAGAAGGGCAGAGGACCTCAACGTTTTGGAGTGTTACTTGACGATTTAACTCATTGAAGGCATTCTTAGCATCAACAAGGAGAACACCATCAACCTCAGGCAAGTCAAATATTTGTTTCATTGCATGGACAGCAGCTTCACAATCACCCATTTAACCAGCACATAATTGAGAGGATCCTGCAGCCTGCTGCAAATCACGCCCTATAATTCTCATCACAGCCTTTCCAATAATTCTTCGCAAAACTTCACCCACACCAATAGGGCGAACACCAGGACGCTTGTCAAGAGAAATTAGGTGACAAGCACAGTAAGCAGATGAATATTTTGAATTAACATAAGAGGTGGAAATACAATGGGCAAAAGCAGAAATAGCTGCACACAAGTCATTAGAAGCATCACCAAATGCTGTGCAAAGATGTCTCCAAGCATGAGCATCAAGACCAGAAGGGCCTGCAGAGCCACTTATCTGCATGACCACTGATTTAATTAAAGCAGCATCTAAGCCATCAAATAGAACTGCCGGGATGAAACGATTGAGAGGAGTCAATGGGATCAAGTATAGCATCAGGGTCTGCAGCACGACCATAAGGATATTTTTCACGCAATACATCAAACACAGTTTTGGGAGAACCATAAGACAAGGAACCCACTACATGGTCCAAGTTAAGAGGGCCACAGTCGCAAGAAGGAGACAGGCAGCGAAGAGCAGCATTGACACGGCCCTGAGTCATAAGGTGGGCAAACCTGGAAGAATGAGTTTGATCATCACAGGAAGGACGATAGCGAGGTGAAGCAGATAGATGCGCTGGTTTTAATGGCAAAGGGAACGTGTGGAGCAGTCAAAGTGACATCAGGATTGTATAGGGAGTCCACAAGAGTTGTGTCGGTAGATTTGATTTTGATTGTTAACTGGTATTGATAGCCGCCCTTCCATATATTACGTGTTTATATGATAATTATTTTATGCACACACAATCTTATAAACAATACATGAGGTTGTTAAAAAGGCAGTACACCAACCCATACAAGTACATTTCATGACAAAATGTTACCTTCCTCTCAAGTGATATTGATGTTCACTAATTTGTGCTGCAATCATTGGATATTAGAGCTGTGGATATTGATCTATGTTTCAAGCCCTCAAAATGTATCTCATTTTTGTTTGATGGCTCCAAACTCTTACTTCAAGGGATACCTTTGTCCAAGGGATCAACACAATCGACCACTGAGAGGCAAACCAAATTTTTGGGAAAGCTTATTGATGTATCCCTAAGTGCAACGAAGAAGGCTGCAGGTAAGCGAATGATTAATCATTTGACTGATTTGCTAACTGCAACTGACTTACTTCCTATACGTCGTGAATATAAACTCTGGATTTACAGGAACTAAATCATCTCTTTACTGCGATTCCATTTGTGTGTAGATGTAGTTTCAAGCTGGACTATAGAGTCCATTGCCACTTGTTGTAATTGTAATTGTAATTTTTAAGCAGGTTTCCTCAAGAAATGGCTTAAGTTGCCTCGTAGTGCTTCTAGAGTTATACTGCACTACCCAGGAGTTTGTTGTCCCTGTATTACTCATGTATCCAGGGAGGCAAAGCTCAGTCTGCTGTCCTGTGTCAGTGACCCTCGGCTTCAGGAGTTAGGCCTACAGCTACACCTTGGGAATGTTGCTTTGCAGATTAATGACAATGAATACTCCATCTTGGCCAATGCACAAAAGCAGCTATCTGTTTTACCACCTACTTGTTCCCTGTATTTAAAAGCTAAAACTCAACTTATGCAGTACAATAAGTCTCAATGTAAAAATCACTTGCAGACACTGTCCAATCCAAGTTTGGTAGTTCTGCTGAATTTGAGAGCTCCTGCAAGACTTGGAATAGGTTACTGGCTGGGTTTCATCCTGGCCAACTATCATTTCTCTTACGAGCCGCTTCTGATGCACTCCCCACTGCCATAAATCTGCAGAGGTGGTCAATACAATGTGATGCAAAATGTTTATTATGTGAGTCCTCCCGGCCCACAACAGCACATGTCTTGAATGGTTGCCCTGTTGCATTAAATCAGCATATCCAACAATCAAGCGACTTTTAATAAAAAAATTTTTATTGGCAAGATACACGCGTCTACACTGGAAGCAGGTTTTCAAGGCTCTGTTATGGAGCGTCAGATAACTTTTAAACCTTTTCCAGGTTCTAGCAGGAATGGCCAGCATGACATCTACTTTCACGTAAAATGTAACAGCTTAATACGGCCTTCTTCATGGTACAAAGTAGGGAGTTTAACATTACACATAGAACCATTGGCAATGAAAATATTGGCTCACCCCAACAATCCAGGCGCGAACTTTTTAACGATTCCAGGTTATACCAGGCTAGATCTATCCTTTCTTGAATACTTCAGCTAGCTATACCGTTCGTGACGAACTTTTCACACGGTACAAATAATTTTATAAAAATCACCATCTCAATCCAATAGTCGCATACCCCGGCTGAGCACTGATTATTAGTGACGCGCGCGCTATATTGCGTGGGCGAGTTGCAATGGAGAAGTATTACGTTCTTGAATGTTTAATTCATCAACTTTTCAATGGTCAATAGTCCTTGTACATCATGCTAATAACTTTTTTGATCACGTGATACATCTTTGTATTTTGTACATGTAATCAAATAAATATTTTTTTAAATGGTCATTATAAAAATTTCAAGTTAGTTGATTGCAGTTCTCCAACATATAAACCTGTGGAAAAAACAGTCACATTTAAATTTGTGAATTTAAAAAAAATCTTTATCACGCACACATACACACACACGCGTGCTACACACACACACGCTACACTCACACACACACACACACACACACACACACACACACACACACACACACACACACTCACACACACACACACTACACACACACACACACACACACACACACTCACACACACCACACACACACACACACACACACACACACACACACACACACACACACACACACACACTACACACACACTTCACTACATATTCACATAAAAATAAAACACTACAATGCAAGGTATGGTAATGGTTGTTTACATTGGTTAATTTTGTGGTGTGCCACATATAGCAACAAGGGAAATGTGTATCTGTGATCAAGAATTTAATTTAGAAATATCATAATTAGATTGTCACACTATCTTTGTCAACTAGAGATGAACTGGCTTTTGGTAAAAAGCGAGGGGTAGCCAATGCCTTGGGACTCTTGTATGCTATGTGAGAAATCCAATCAGAAATACACAAATATATTAGAAACCAAATCCTAAATCCAAAATCATGTAAAAATAATGGAGAAAGTGAGTTTAACAAAGTAGACAATGATCGATCACGAATAACTAGAACAAGATGTAGATCAACAACTGTACAGGTAGTTACTAGTTAGCAATATCACTAAATGCTTTTAAAAATACATAAAGATTGAGAGTCTCGTACACGCCATTTGGGTGCTTTGCGTGGGCATTGGCAACCCCTCTGGTACACCATTTCTGTGTTTTGCGTGGGTGTTGGCTACCCCTCGGGAAAAATAAAATAATGAAAGACTATACAGAAGCTGATCTGTACAGAAGATGAGCCCTGCACAGCTACGTGGGCTTCTTTTTACAAAGCATACACTCACCTTATTTGCACATTGCCCAATCGTCATCATGGACGCTTCCACCTCCCACCGTGCACTAAAGTAATGGAAACAAACATCATTAAATAATATAAGCATTAATATTATTATAGCATAACACAGCAGCACAATATTACAGCATGATAAACAAACCAAAGTATTTATACAGAAAACTATGTCATAGACATTTAATCGTCTTTGAGCAAGGCCATTTTAACGATGGCGCAAATTGGGCGTGGGCGGGCAATTCATTACATTCTTTTCGCCGTTTATAACTATCACTGGCAAACTAATGTATATACAATATCAAAGAACGTATATATTTAAACAGTTGTATGATACTTAGACTGTTTTTTCACTGTCAACCACTTCTTGTGCGTGGGCGGCCCACCACCCCTCCCCTCCGCACCCTCTCACCCACCCCCTATATGATATACGTGCTATACAGAAGAGCATATAAAAGTTGCTAAGATTAACAGGTTTTTGTAGAATCAGTTTTATTTTTAAAATTCTAATTGAACAAACAGTACATTTTCATACTGTAGCTGAATGACATTAAAATACATTGAATTGTCTGATATGGCAGCGTTAGCTGAAAGGAAAAATAAGAACTACGTGTAGCTATAATTATATAGTAGGATGTAAGAAAGAAAATTAAAACTAGACTTTACTAGTTGGATTGTAACTGTAGTAAATTGTAATAGAGTTAAGATGTACAACATGTATCAAACGGTACGCAGGCCCGGGTATCATATTCGAGATCATATTCAAATAGAGCAGTCAAGAAGATCGAGGTACTCAAATAGAGCAGTCAAGATCGAGATACTCTAATAGAACAGTCACAGTCACAGTATTCAGAGAAGCAGTGTAGTAAGCTACGTATGTAGTTATAAATATGGTTGGTGGAGGGCAGCTGTTGTCAGCAGGTAGTTACCTTATATAGCAATGTCTTGTTTTGTATTTTGTGACTGTAAGTGTTGTTACCACTCCTGCAAGGAAGAACAGCTTAGCTGATTGCAAGGAGCTAAAACAATAAATCAAATTAATATCTTTTTTTTGTCTTTGGCTTACAGCTAGGTCCTGGCATCACCAAAAGTCTGGTCACGCCCTTGCTTCAGCAACTTCCTGTTGCATTGTGGTTGAATCGTATATTTTAGAGGCGTGTAGTGCTGTGCCTCTAAAATCTATGGTTGAACAAAACCAGAATGATTTTGAGGTATTGGGCACTTCAGGGCATTGATATTGATGACAATCTCCTTTCCTTTAGTTGTATTCCCCTCCTTGTAGTTGTAGTAGCATGTAAAGTAATTATAGTTATGTAGTTTATTAGTGGTTGTACCCTGTAGTCTGTTTGTTCAAGGGGTCACCAACACCCATGCAAAATTGTGTAGTATTTAAGGATTTCAACTCTAAATGTTTGTAACTTTTTATTAAAATATCTTCTAAAAAGGGTCAGTAGAGCAGGCACTTTCTAATCGATATAAGCACCGTGGAAGAAAAAGCAGTCTGGCCAAGGGAGACTAATTATCATACTGTATGATATACATGTAGTACTCATGATCGTGATCAGCTTCACCTTGTGCTAATTATTTGTCACACTTATTAGTTTGTGATGTGTTGCACTCACAACGGTACGACTAATGATCAGATCACATGATCATGTGTGCATGGGCGGCTAATTGTAGGCCACATCTAGTCTGGCACCAACCGCCCCTTCACAAAAGGCTTGAGATGCTCTAATACAGCAGTCACCCTAATAGAACAGTCACATGAAGCACTGGTATGTTTGGCACCTACGCACTACAACTACCACATACCCACCATGTGATTATTCTGAGATTGCAGGTACGACTTCCCACATCTATATGCGGGAACTGTCAGATAATAAGAATCCTTTGTAAACCTATTCGTGCTATAGCTAATGTTATGGTTTCAAGGGAGTAGCTAACTCTCAATGTTGATGACTTTAGCTAATCTATACTGTATACCTAATCTATGCTATAGTCCATCAATTACTGTGCAGGCTTTAATGTAGGTCCCAATGGCGGATCCAGGATGGGGCATTTGGGGCAAATGCCCCCACCCCCCCTCAAGAAATTGCATACAAGATCGAGATACTCTAATAGAGCAGTCAGTTACTCTAATAAAGCAGTCACAATGTTCATGAGGCAGTGTAGCTTACCTATGAAGCTATAAATAAGGATTTTATTTTACATAACATACGTGATAGAATATATTTGGTAAAGGATAACCAGCTATTATTGTTGTGACCTTTTTTTTTTTTTTTTTTTGCTCTTCAACTTTTTTCAGCAAGGTGCCTCCTCTTTCCAAACTCTGGATCCGCCCCTGGACCGTCCCTAGCTGTATAGTGGGATAGTTAGTGAAACATTTCTGACTGCTCTATTAGAGTATTTTAAAGCAGGTAACTGCTCTATTAGAGTGTTTTGATCAGTTCATCAGTGAATGATTCCAAACAATGCTGCAAATAAAGAAATGTTGTGCTGTAAAATCCACCTGTATATTGTATGATAACACTTATCAGGCATTTTCTGTGGGTCGTTCCCATTCCCATTTTCCTCTAATTCTACTTACCCCTGTTAGAAGATCACCAGAGGAGGTAAGAAATATGTTTAGTGCTATCAAAAAGAATTAATGTTAATTGCATCTGAATTGATGCTTAATCTAACTAAATTACGGGATTATGGAAAGCTTGAATACAACTCCCAGTGTTATTCTCTTCCATTGTTGTTCGCCCTCCATTTCATGCAGTAGGCTCTTCATCACGTGATGACATCTTCAATCGCCTTAATATCAAACCACTGGGCCATGGGTTCACAAAAAAGCTTTCAATTGGCACTTAGTTTTCAATGAAACCCTCCTAAATTTTTTTTCAATTGCTCTGTAAAAATCCTATGAGCTCACGTGAGTCTCCTCTGGAAGATCACTACAAGTGTGACACGATGCAATAAAGCACAAGTTAGAGAGAAAAGCATCAATTATGAGATGATGAAAGTACATAAATTACAGAAATTATGTTAGTCCTTGGTCACATGTGACCACATGTATGGCCCTAAGGAAGAACCTGCATGGGCATGGCAAGGATGTGAATATAAAAATTTGATGAAATTAAGGAAGCTTCCAATGGAGGCTGGTTAGTAATGGCCATGCAAGTGTTGAAATTTTGATAGTTTCATAATAACTGGAGGTATTTAATCTGTCAAATTCTGCCAATAATTGTAAATATTCAACTTTCATTGCTTTCTATTCTGTGCTGATTCTAAATGATGGACAGAGGTCAATTCCAACATAGCAACAGAATGGACCTGCGAATTGTACACAACAATATCAGGGTGATATGGAGTTATCAGAATCAAAGTTGGAATGGTAGCTTGAGGTGCTTCACAGGCTTGGTGGTTATGCAAGTCAGCAAACACTCGAATAGATGGACAGTCAGCAAAAGCCTTAGTAAGCATAGCGGCTAGAGCAGAAAGCACCTGGTTATGACGATAAGTGTTACTATTAATTATTCCAGCTTCAATTCTCTAAAATTGCTTCCAGAGTCAATCTTGGCACACACAGGTATACATTTCAAGTTTCCCTGGGTAGTATCCCCACAAGTTAGTCAGAAACCCCTGCAGTTTTCCTCTTTACTAACACTTTGTCACACAAGCCCTCTCTTTAACTGTTTGGACAATCATGGCAATATACAGCACAAAAAGTACTTCGGTGTACCCCTGGTCTCAGGTTAGGGCTATTTTTTTAAAAAAATTAGCCATTGCTAGAAATGTATGCAAAATCGTTTGAGTAAAGGGAAATAGGACAAATACCTAGAAGGCTAAACAGTGAAGGTAGTATTAAAAAACTTTACACCCCTCCACTCAATCCCACAATCAAAAGTTCCTGGTGTGTGTTGAAACATAATGACGTAGGAATAACAATCTGAGAGCTATTTGCCCACACAATGGAAACCACAATCGATCATCAGATGCTAGTGTATAAAACAAACGGGGTGAGTGATCTGTAGTTCTTTCACCTATCAGGTGAGTGTGCCCTGAGTGATACGTATATGTCACTTATACCACAACTGTATCGGGATTTTCTGATATATACACCCTTTTCCCTCAGGATTCGTGTGTATATCAGCAAAATCCCTCACAGCAGTGGTATAACTATTACATACGTAATACCTGGTGAAGAGATGTAGATACTTTGGCACCTTATTAAGTGTCTGGATTACATAAGTATCTACATTAACAGGTTCCAGTATATAATGCTATAATATTTAGTACATAAATTGACTTGGAAAATCAGGACTTCACTCATGACACTAGTGGTTGGTACAGGTGCACTTTAATAAAATCCTTTCAAGCAGCTTTGTGTGCTGCAGAATCGAACATTGTGCAGTATTACATAGAGCTAAGCTATGCCCACTGCATGATGTGTCTTCTTTTTCACAGGCACATGTTCAGGGGGTTTCTGAGGTTTCCTGAAACCTGTCACGTTCAGATCAAGATACTCTAATAGAGCAGTCAACCACTCTAATAAAGCAGTCACAGTATTCAGAGCAGCATTGTAGCAAACTTTATGTACTTTATGATTTAGTATAGTTAGTGGAGGACAGTTATTTTCAGGTGGCGACCTTTTTTTTGGTCTTCATCCAAAAATTTAGCTATACTCTTGATCAGAAACCAGTCACCAAAAATCCTGGAGCCGCCTATGCGTGCTGGTAACATTGTCTAGGTTGTGCCACCAGATCATCACTAACAGTTTTTGCATTAAAACAACTGCAAACAATTGTCCATACTGTAGACATGGAAAACGCTTTCTTTAGAACACTTTACAGGATCTCACATAATTTGCGTACCAATTCATGTGGGCTTGTCCCACCCCCAGTGTGTTGTACTAGTCCTGTGGATTATGTACTGACTCCTTGTCACCTTATAGTGGTGGTCTTTTAACAAGAGGGTTTGTGTGTTCTCTAAGATATTATTAGTGGTCCATGGTGTGTACATACTGCATGAATATTGAATTTCACCAGTATGTAATTTCTATCCCTCTCACCTGATCACAGATGCAGTGATGGTAGAGGATGTACAGAGAGTAACATTGATCATGTTGGAAGACAACCTGTGCTAGGGTACCTCATGTGATCAGTTAGATACAACAGATGAAGGAATAGAAGTAGCCGACCAATAAAGGACATCTTACCAGGAGTAGATTACTGTTCTCAGGATAATAGCAGCAAATCAGATTTTTGTAAATTCAATATTACACATCAATCAGCTGTAATGCAGTTGGTAATTTTATCATCACCATATATGGTATAATAACAGGGAGTCAGTTTTGATATTGACATCACAAAGACATGTACCCTCCTGAAGGACTCTTTAAATTCCAATACCTCAGCTATGCTTATACACCACAATGGCACCAAAGTGTTTAACTTATTTAAATTGAGGATAACAGAGAAGCAACTTTGAAAGTGGATAACTGGAGCAGTAGCGAAAGTCAGACAAAACAGATATAGTGGCCTCAAGCCTGGAATTCTAGAAATCATATAGTAGAACTCTTGCTCCAAGATTATAATAAATTACATTTTGGTCCCAACAGTTCTGGCTCAAAAATTATGTGATACCCCTGAAAGAGATAAACATCTTCATAAATCCTGAAGTATCCATTATGAAAACAATTTCCATACTTTTATACATTGAGTGTTATTTAGATCATTTGGCATTGGCAAGGTGACTGCTGTATTAGAGTATCTCAAGCTTTTTGCAAAGGGGCGGGCGGCACCAGACTAGGCATGGCCTACAATTAGTAGCACACATATATGTGATCATGTGATCTGGGTATCATGTGGTGAGTGTAACATGTAACACATCACAAGCTAAGAGTGTATATAGTCGAGAGACAAATAATTAGCACAAGGTAAAGCTGATCACGATCATGAGTACTACATGTATATCATACAGAATGATAATTAGTCTTGCTTGGTCAGACCACTTTTTCTCCCATGGTGCTTACCAATTAGAAAGTGCCTGCGCTCTACTGACCCTTTTTGAAGATATTTTAGTGAAAATTAGTTTAAAACGTTTAGTGTTGAAATTCTTATCTTAAAGACTACACAATTTTGCATGAGTGTTGGTGACATACCCCTTGAACAAACAGACTACAGGGTACAACCACTAATAAACTACATAACTATAATTACTTTACATGCTACTACAACTACAAGGAGGGGAATACAACTAAAGGAAAAGGAGATTGTCATCAATATCAATGCCCTGAAGTGCCCAATATCTCAAAATCATTCTGGCTTTGTTCAACCATAAATTTTAGAGGCACAGCACTACAAATCTATGGTTCAACCACAACACAACAGAAAGTTGCTGAAGTTGCATAGCCATACTTTTGGTAATGCAAGGGCCTAGCTGTAAGCTGAAGACAAAAAAGGTATTAATTTGATTTATTGTTTTAGCTCCTTGCAATTGGCTAAGCTGTTCTTCCTTGCAGGAGTGGTAACAACACTTATAGTCACAAAATACAAAACAAGACATAGCTATATAAGGTAAATACCTGCTGACTCCACCAACTATATTTATAACTACATACGTAGCTTGTTACACTGCTTCTATGAATACTGTGACTGCTCTATTAGGCCATCTTGATCTTGACTGCTCTATTTGAGTCAGCGTTGAAACCGGGTCACTACTGCTGACCCGGATGACCCACTGACCCGGATTTGACCCGGATGTGACCCGGATTGAATTAAGCCGAGGCGCGCGATAAGAGCTATGTTTCGGTATTCTCGAGCGAGCGAGACTACGTTTTGAGCGTTCGATTCGTGTTGAGTAAACGAGTAGTTATGTGATAACTAAGCCGGTAAGTTTATAATTTAAAATCAGTCAGTGGGTTTGGTTCCACGTAACTACTGTGAGTTTACAGACAGCAATTGGGTGTGGCTTCATACATACTTAGTATTGCAATTTCCCAATATATTAAAATGGGTGTGGCTCACAAAAGTACTTAACATCCTGCTGCAAGACTAGACCTAGACTATATACAACTCATACATTAATCGATTAGTAGGCGTGGCTCCACGTAAGCTTGCAGACAGAAACGGACACAGTTTCATGCTACAGACTGCACTTACTAATAAATGGGCGTGGCTGAGCGTATGTTTGTAACGCGATAAGTGGGCGTGGCTCATGAAAGAACTACGCGACTAGCGTTTATAGGTTCCACGTCGTCAAACGATCAATTTCGTTTCTCACGTGATCCAATCCGGGTCAGACCCGGATGACCCGGAGAAAATGTGACCCGGTTGACCCGGATGACCCGACCCGGTTTCAACGCTGATTTGAGTATCTTGATTTTGACTTCTATTAGACTGCTCTATTTCTCAATCCCACAATCGAAAGTTCCTGGCATGTGTTAAAACATAATGACATTCTGAGAGCTATTTGCCCACGCAATGGAAACCACAATCGATCATCAGATGCTAGTGTATAAAACAAACGGGGTGAGTGATCTGTAGTTCTTTCACCTATCAGGTGAGTGTGCCCTGAGTGATACGTATATGTCACTTATACCACAACTGTATCAGGATTTTCTGATATATACACCCTTACTCCTCAGGGTTCGTGTGTATATATCAGCAAAATCCCTCACAGCTGTGGTATAACTATTACATACATAACACCAAGATCTAGATACTTTGACACCTTATTAAGTGTCTCGATTATGTAAGTGTCCACATTAACAGGTTCCAGTGTACAATGCTATAATATTTAGTACATAAACTGACTTGGAAAATCAGGACTTCACAATGACACTAGTAGTTGGTACAGGTACACTTTAATAAAATTCTTCCAAACAGCTTTGTGTGCTGTAGAACATTGTGCAGTATTGTATAGAGCTAAGCTATACTCACTGCATGGTGTGTCTACTTTATCACAGGCACATGCTGGTAACATTGTTAGATTGTGTCACCAGTTCATCACTAACAGTTTTTGCATTAAAACAACTGCAAACAATTGTCCATACTGTAGACGTGGAAAACATCTTTCTTTAGAATACTTTACAGGATCTTACATAATTTCATTACATACCAATTATTCACGTTTGTCCCACCCCTGGTCTCCAGTGAGGTGTACTAGTCCTGTGGATTATGTACTGACTCATTGTCACCTTAGTAGTAAGACAACTGTGTTAGGGGAGCTCATGTGATCAGTTAGATACAACTAATGAAGGAATAGAAGTAGCCGACCAATAAAGGACATCTTATCAGGAGTAGATTACTGTTCCCAAGATGATAGCAGCAAATCAGATTTTTGTAATTTATAATAACATCAATCAGCTGCAATGCAGTTGGTAATTTTTGATCATCACCATATATGGTATAATAATTATACTATCAGGGAGTCAGTTTTGATATTGACATCACAAAGACATGTAACCTCCTGAAGGACTCTTTAAATTCCAATACCTCAGCTATGCTTATACACCACAATGGCACCAAAGTGCTTAACATATTTAAATTGAGAAGCAACTTTGAAAGTGGGTAACTGGAGCAGTAGCAAACGTCAGACAAAACATGTTTATAGTGGCCTCAAGCCTGCATAAAGGAGACTTCCACAAATTAATTTACAAAAACACATTTTGGTCCCAACAGTTCTGGTTCAAAAGTTATGTGACACCCCTGAAAGAGATAGTGTCGGCAATTTCCATATTTTTATACATTGAGTGTTGATTTATATTAGATCATTTGACAAACAAGCTAATCATTGTTGACTAGGTACAGAGCACAGGCGGATCTAGAAATTTTCAGAGGGGGTTTCAGGTTCCACTCCAGAATCGCAACTTCAGCCTAGCTGTATCGAAGACCCAAAAAAAGGTAAATAAATAATTGCTGTTGAACACCGTAGTGGTGATTTCAAAGGCAAAACTATGAAGTTTAGCCAGTACAAAAAGGTCCTAATATAATGCAGTATGTACAACCATCTGTATTAGTGATTTTATCACCCACACGAATTGTAGGGGTGCTTATTACAGGTGTACACCACAATAATTAATTTAAATACGTAATGTTGTGTAATCATGCATTTTCAAAGGGAGTTTCCGTGGAAACTTTGAGACCCCCCTAAATCCACAACTGGAGCACAGGAGAATTGGGTCATGATAGCAGCATCAGGATTATAATTTGGTAGTATACGTCTTGAAAGCCACAAAACAGATCTAGAATGATTCTAGCTCCTCAGAAACTCTGTGTACGCTATTTATGTGACTGGGTCTAGGAAACTGGTTTTATCACCCATGACAACAGATTTGATTTTCCAAAGCTACCGTACATGATCATGAATAAACTATCAAATTTCATAGTCAAATCCCGAGTAGTCTGCTTTTCCCAAGCACAGTGGCGATCCGTACAAGCAGTCTGGGGCCCTATTGGAGCTCTGGCCAGCCTGTGGGTGGATGTACAGCTCCATAAAGACCTGTGCTCTAAATGACAGCCAGTTTTGAAACCCAAACAATTCATAACTTGGTCTAATTTATCACTACACCTTCCTATTTAATTGTTTAAAACAACCTCTTGCCCTCCTCCAGGCCACCCCTGTTGGAGCTGTCAATATTAAGTTAAAAACTATCTAAAATGACAGGAAACTTAAATGTTGGCTAATTGTACAGTGGATGATCTTGAAGGTAAGGAATTGGTGTAAAATTTGGTACATGTAGCTTCAACCATTGGCAAGCTACAACACACTGAATACTTAAAACTGGCATTTCTTGATACTCTTAATAATAGGTGATAAGATCAATTTTCCCAGACTGGGTGACATATACCAAACATTGTAAAGCCTTCCATGTACAGCTAGTAGTATGCAGGTAGTTGATGGGTTGATTTTAATGATTCAATACATTATGTATTAATAATATTAGTACATTACATACAAAAATATTTCTATTATTTACACTACAAATTTTGCTGGTTTTCTTTTCCGTCTCTTGTAGTAGAGGTGTGCAAAACACAGCAACAACACGACGGCCATTAAAACATACAGCAGTATACACAAGCTGAGATCTGTCATACTAAATGATGATGGTTCCATTGATACTGCAGTAAAGTGAGATCCCCTGTCAGCTTGATATAACCACAGTTGGCCTGTTATGAAGTCTATTGTCTTAGGGTTGGTGATATTTATTGTTCCCAAGCTGTAGAAGTCTAGGAGGTAAAAGAACACAGCTGTGTTGTTCCAGTGGCTGGATCCATCGGTGTCATTGACATAGCAAGATTGGCAGAGCTGTGGTGTAGGGAACTGTACTTTAGGATGGGCTGGGTCTGTGCTGATGTCATTGGCTAGTCTCTTGTTGACACGATTATGAGCTTGCCACAGCCACAAAATGGCTGACACATCATCCCCAGCTTCGTACAGGACAACCCTCGCCATTTCACTGAAGTGTTCTCGACATTTCTCACAAGTGAAGAAATTCTCCACATAGTTTTTAGCAATCAGTAGAGCTTCCCTGCTTGAGATATGCCATGGTCTATAGTGAGGTCTGACCACGACATTTGTGATGTGTATTTGAGGCATACACTGTATGGTCACTGTGTGTAGTAGTGTCCACAAGCCACAGGGGTATCCACGGTAATGTGGCTCAGTGCCAACACATGACCTCCATTGTGGCTCCATGGGTAGTACTGACATCGACGGATCAAGCTGCACACATACACACAGACAGAGGTATTGTATAGTGGGTGAGGTACAGTAGACCCTCATTTCTACAATAAAGTAATTGAGTTTTCACTTATCTGGACACTTTATCAATGTCCCAGACCACTGGGGTTGGAGGGTCTACTGTACTGTGATACAGGTGTATGATATTAAAAACAATGGTAACATCAAGATACACGATAGTGTGTTGTGCGGCCAAGTACAACCAGTGCAGGTACACAACAGACAAGTGTGTACTTTACAGGAATCAAGAAAATGTCATTTTCATGCTTGATAGTACCTACACGATTAGTACTGTGGAAACTCCCTCAGGGTGGAGCACCTTTTGTTCCAAATCCACGCCACCACTGAGATATGTGTCTTCAAAGTTCATCTCAATCCCTTCGTATTTTTCTTCAGCTTCCTCCATTCACACCGCTTAGAGTGTGCTTTAGTCAATTTACTTCAAATTTGGAGGCCAGTAAGAGCATCATGCAGTAGTAATGAAACAAGAGATGATGGTAGCTATGAGGGAAAATCCCTAAATTTGGCATGTTAGGGATTTTCCCACATTGCTACAATGCCACGTAGGAATAGATATCATCATTTCTTGTTTCACTACTTTTCATCACTAGAACCCTACTTCATTAATTAATTACAATATTTTTATTAACTTATTTTATTAGAGAATACACATGTGATTGTGACTGCTGTATTAGAGTATCTCGATCTCACTACAGTACTACTCAGTAGATTAAGCTGGGGGCATGGTACAATACCTTGTTTTCTACAAAGCCAGATTATGGCCTCAGCACTAAAATGTAAAGGAGCATGGCTCATTGAAAGTTTTTATAAGCCCAGCTCCCAATACAACCAAGGCTACTAGCATTTAATTGAAGATAAAAGAAACATTCGGTGGAACCATGAAAGGCACATTCCACTAGTGAGTTTGTTGTTATGGCGTAAAATGGTGGCCGTATGTTGTTTCGTTTGGCTCTGACCTTGTGACTGTGGTCTGGCAAGCTGTCAAATTATCAAAATTTGAGTTTTGACAATTTTCTTTAAATCAATATCCAGCCACCTGTAAGTGTTTTCTTTAACGCTGTATTTGATGTCAAATGAGACTATAGGTGGATGATGTTTAGATGCAGTATTTATTAGTGGTATGTGCCACTTGTAGGGGGAAAGCTACTAAACAGTACAGTTAAACAGTACTATCATACTATTTGATTACAAGTTAGTAGAGTATGTGACTTTGTAGCATGTTGCTTACTTTAATGTCCAGAAGCTTGACCCAGTCCCGGGATAGCATGAAGCCAGCCTGTTTACGACTGTTCAGTTGAAAGTTGATGTTCTGTAAGGCATCCCTAGTGGGACGATCAAGTAAGGCAAACACCTGTAATGAGTCAGAGAGATGAGATGTTTACAGCTTTGAACAGTTACAAAGAACAGTCAAACAATTATGCTTTATACATAGTTTGTGACTTTGTCCCACAAATACTTGGCCATTTATAAGATGACAACACTACACTCATACAGGTGTACCTGTTCTAGTAGTTGTACAAATTGTGTTAGTGCAGAGAAGGCTGCTCCAGACACAATGGAGTGCAGAGGGACCTCCCTACGGAACGTGTAGGCTACAGCAGATTGTAGGTCCATCAAATGAGGCCTGTGAGATGAGAACAACATGTGATGTACACTCAATTATCAGATCACTGTTCTATTATAGCATTTCATCAACAAGTGTACATTCTGTAGAGTAAATGTGTGTTCTATTAGAGTAGTCTCTGTATAGACATTATTCATTTAGACCATGTGATGCCATACAAGCACCTTTGTTTACCATGGTGATGGTCACGTGAAGAGTGACTTCCTTTTTGCCATTTTGACTGCCTGAAGTGTGTGAGCATAATGGTTACTATGATATCACTGATGGTTTAGACCGCGGCAATGCTTTAAAATATACTTTAAATTCCTAATTAACAGGCGCATAGTCGCCTGCCCGGCCGGTGCCTGGTTTATCTATCTATCTATGTTAGTCCGTACACACCCATGTAAGCAAATCCATTTAATGGTAAAAGCAGCCAGCATATGATAATTAAACACTAAACAGAGCTTGCATTAAACTTCAGCAAGTCAGCTTTGCACTGAAGTGATTTCCTTTTGCTGGTTTGAAATACGGATGTAACGACTTTCTACAACCTTCGTGAACTACCTTCCTGTTGGGCTCTTCAGGTATTTAATGACAAAAAAACACCACAGCTAGCCTACCATGAAATGAGTAAGCTACCTGGAAAAGCTACCAGTAGGCTACCAGGAAAAGCGTATGTCTTCGACTTGAAAAGAGCTACATACACAAACACAAATGAAACTGAAGGACAACCTTGGCTTTGCAGAGAGAATTTGCGGGTAAAACATGATAGATAAATCACAACCATTTTTGGCTCGAGCATAGATAGTTAGTTTGAGTCACACACACCTTTTTCTTATCCACACTTTTTGCTTTGACTTTCATTACAAGACATAGCTTTGGTTGGGCAAACATCTTTCCAGAGTGTTTAGTAGTGATAAAGCTTTCAACAGCATGTGACTTTAGCAAAATCATGTAATATTATGTTTTATCATGGCATCAAAATTCTCACAAACTTAAATTTTATAGTGAATGATCCCAAACACTAAAATCCACTTTACAGTAATAGCATAGCATGGTACTATATATAGTGTATAGCTGTATCATGAATATCTGATCATGTTAGCAACTATTACGTATATTTGCTACAAAACAATTAAGTACCTGATTCATATATCAAATGGTACGGTAGTACCGTTTAAGTAGGGATCCCCCAAAAATTTTGTGTGTGGCGCCACCCAAAATTCCTCCTTTGAAAATCATCCTAGAGACATCTTACGGGACGAAAATCACCTTTACGGAATAGTACTAGTCCATATGATATATAACACAGCATTCATTATAATAAAACACTGACAGGTGGCCAGATATAGAATTTTTAAAAATTGACAAAACTCAAATTTTAGACTAACTGCCTGACTGACTGACCACAGTTGCAAGGCTAGAGGCCAAACAAAGCAGTGCATGGCCACCAATTTACGCCACAAAAGCAAACTCACCAGTGGGATGTGCCTTTTCGGGTTCTTTTCTTTTATCTTCAATCAAGCTGCTTGTCTTCTTCTTCATCCAACGAAACCATATTGAGGCATTAATTTTCTATATAACACTTTCTTTCAGCAGCATATTTAGACACCACAGAATTATTTCAGAGCTGGATTTTCAGAAGTGCTTCAGTCCTGGCACTACTATAACAGGTATACTAGCTTGTATCTGCAACTTTGCGATTCAGATCCCGTTCACGATAGGTTCACAACCACACCCATCAAATAAAGATCTACAGTAGGTGAACTATTAGCAATACATAGAGTACGAAGACCATGAACGCCTCTTAACAGTCTAGCTATATTATATTGACAGTCTATTTCAGGTTGGTCGTTCACGTAAGCCAAATGCAAAAATATCATGTGAATAGAAATAACCAATGAAATTTCATACCAGGCGGACGGCACTAGTTTAAACTGAAAGCTGCCGATCTCATTGGTTACTTTCAAGCACATGACTTTTAACACTTTGTTTAACCAATCAGAACTTAACAGTGAACAAGATGCATGACCTCACCCCTTATTGGTCTAGCTAGCTGCACACCCCTTGGCTAACTCGCGATACTCTAATACAATTACAACAGTAATGTATGATATTCTAATTGAACAGTCATAAATTACACTGAAGCTAGCTAGCTGTGCTCCAACAAAAAAAATAAACAAACTAGTATTTTTTTAAATGTTAATTCAAAAATGAAGTAGGGATCTATGCAATAAAAGTAGTGAAACAAGAGATGAATGATGGTGTTACAGCATATCTTGGTGGGAAAGTCCCTACTTTCACGTTGAACAAAATAATTGTTATAGCTAATGTAATACCATCATTCATCTCTTGTTTCAATACTTTTATTGCGTGGATCCCTACTTCATTTTTTTAAATTAACAATTTTTTTAAAAATACTAGTACAATTAGAACTATTATACAGCATACCTTATTGGTGGTGCCATGACAACATCTCTCTGTTTTGAAGTCTTCACCATGATAACATTGTCATTGTTCTGTTGTCGGTTGGACTGATCAGTATACTGTGGCTTCCTAACAATACTGACAGTAGAATTCCACTGTAACATAGCTTCCAAAAATCCCCTTCTTATATCACTGGTTGCCATGGTATCCCTGTGTACACAAATAACACATGGTATGGCATAAGTCACCTCCATAAAAATTTCAGTCATATATTATTTACTCCCATATGTGCTTCACTCTTTGTGGCAGAAACTTTTAAATTTTGAAGTCATAATTTTCAAAAAAAAACAAAAAACATACATTATAATAGTAAGTACTGTATGGTGGAGGTTTGGGCTTTCTTGTCCAAAAATATCAGCCAACAACCAGCCTCACTTTTCCTTATAACAGCTTGGCAGTATTGGTTAGGTATAACGAAGCCGGAACATGTCTTCAGAGCACCTCCAATAAGTTTATATCTAAATATCCTTTTAACTGAATTTTCTACTAACTGAAATGTCTGCCTGACTGATGCTTCCTACCAAGCACACAACTTGACTATTGACAGGGTTATGGGCTCGGTTTCTTCACTGTTCAATGTCATTTCAGCCCAAGAGTGTCTTATCGCCAACCACACCAGCTACAATATATGCATCATGGACCTATCTTTGTCCTCCCTTTTGTGTTCCATTCCTTTCTCCATTACCATGTAGGTATTGATTGATGGTAACTCACAGCATGGTATCAGTGCTTTGTTTATTGTAGTGTGATTAAATTGATTGTAGAGGTACTTCTCAAACTGTTCTTCATCTGTATCACTGTATAACGGGTGGAACATAACTGAACACTAATGGAATGACACCTTCACATTTCAATCATTGACAATTGGGACACATGCTTAGTTGCACAATTAATACGCCTGGCAGTAGTAATTCTTTCCTTTAACATGATATGCAAAAGGTAATGAATGGATCAGGACACTTTGTGGCATTCCCTAATAAAAGTTAATGTCAGCTCTTCCCTACCATATATGTACCTATGAAATTGCCCTGTGTGTATTGTTAACTATCAAATGTTTACCTGGCCAAGGAAAAGCCAAATGCAAAAGGAAATGCTATCTAATCCAAAACAGCCCAAGTTGTGAAAAAGGGTTCGGCCTTCCAAAAGAGGCTAGTATGAAAAAGATGTAATATCCAAGGTGGCAGCCAAGAAATGGTATCATCAATTTGTGCGACATTACAAATGCAGCCATTTCTCGGCCGCCACCCTTGATATCACATCTTTTTCATACTACAGTTGGAAGGCTGCACCCTTTTTTCACAGCTTGACTGTTTTGGAATAGATATCAGAAACGAACAAATCCCTGTAACTTCCACATACTACAGTGTATGGGATAACGTTTAACAGAATCCTTGATACCACCGCTTGATATTACAGACAGAATCCTCACTTTTGAATGTAATATGGGAAGTCAGTAAAGACCGTCAATTTCAAGAAGACGAAAACAAATATTTTTTCAAACGTAAACAGCCCCAAATATAACTAAGGTATACTTCATGACCTCATTAATAATACCACCTCATTATAGTGGCCATGTCAAGTAGATCCCAAACACAGCTAAGATGTACTTCATGACCTCATTAATAAGACCACCTCACTATAGTGACCATCTCAAGTAGGTCCCAAACATAGCTAAGGTGTACTTCATGACCTCATTAATAAGACCACCTTGTTATAGTGACCATGTCAAGTGGGTCCCAAACACAGCTAAGGTGTACTTCATGACCTCATTAATAAGACCACCTTGTTATAGTGACCATGTCAAGTAGGTCCCAAACATAGCTAAGGTCTACTTCATGACCTCATTAATAAGACCACCTTGTTATAGTGACCATGTCAAGTAGGTCCCAAACATAGCTAAGGTGTACTTCATGACCTCATTAATAAGACTATCTCATTATAGTGGCCATATCAAGTAGGTCCCAAACACAGCTAAGGTGTACTTCATGACCTCATTAATAAGACCACCTCATTATGGCGACCATGTAAAGCAGGTCCCAAATGTATACATTTAGTGGGTTGTTCTCACAGACAAATTTATATGCAAGAATAAATCCATGCAATACTTAATCTCGTCAGGTAACAAATTCACATATGGAAGTTAAACATGATAATTATGATGAGGTGGTCTTATTAATGAGGTCATGAAGTACACCTTAGCTGTGTTTGGGACCTACTTGACATGGTCACTATAATGAAGTGGTCTTATTAATGAGGTCATGAAGTACACCTTAGCTATGTTTGGGACCTACTTGACATGGTCACTATAATGAAGTGGTCTTATTAACGAGGTCATGAAGTACACTTTAGCTATGTTTGGGTTCTACTTGACATGGTCACTATAATGAAGTGGTCTTATTAATGAGGTCATGAAGTACACTTTAGCTATGTTTGGGACCTACTTGACATGGTCACTATAGTGAGGTGGTCTTATTAATGAGGTCATGAAGTACACTTTAGCTATGTTTGGGACATACTTGACATGGTCACTATAATGAGGTGGTCTTATTAATCAGGTCATGAAGTACACTTTAGCTATGTTTGAGACCTACTTGACATGGTCACTATAATGAGGTGGTCTTATTAATCAGGTCATGAAGTACACTTTAGCTATGTTTGGGTTCTACTTGACATTAGTACATTATTGGGTGATAGCTGCAGCTAGTAGCTTTTCAGCTTTTCTTTCAAATTGTGAAACAAAATATATATACTGCCTGACCTTCAGCTGTTACACTGAAACAACGTGTAAGATTTTTACCACCATGATTATCAAACAATAGCCACCAGTATGTAGCAGTGGTACATAATTTAGGAGGACATGTAGTGCATGTTGTGTGCACATACCATAAGAGGATACAGTGATGATAAACCATACATAAAGCCATTACCAAAATTACATATTTTTCTCGTAGACATACTACAAGTGGAAGCTCACACAAATTGTAAGTTTGCAGTGTGAGGAAACAGAAAGAGAGAGCTCATAGTTTTGTGCAAGGCTGTGAAAATGTGTTGTGATAACAACTTTCAATAAAACACAAATTATATTCCACCACAAGAAATTACAATAGTGAACCAATAGGACCACAGGACCACTTGTAAACAACATGTCAATTATGTCTTGTATGGCTGCAGGGTATGGTGGTCACATGGTGGGCTGTAAACACATTTACACCATAATTACCGTAATTAACATGATTAAACGTTTTCACTTCATCACAACCACAACCATGGTAAGATCAATTCACACTACAACCTATAATTGTGTTGAGGCATCATGCTATAGAATTTCAAACTTCGAAAACCAAATTCTGCATAACTCAAAATACACAGGTCATAATGTAGTTTCCATACATTTCTATAATTTCTGGAATGTTTCCAACATGTTGCATGCCGTACTGTATCCGATGAGATGATAGTGTAAACAGGGTATAAGTGTCACCCTTACTGGTTACCATGTCAAGTTGGGTGTAGCTAACAAGGTGGGCTGGTACAGGTTGGATACATTATGGACGTATTCTGGGACACTCAACTTGGGTTAACAATAATCATTTGCTTTTGCTGGACTTCAGTCAGGATTTACTACTACAATGTGGCTACAACATACCATACACAGTTATCTTTAGGTGTATTTTTGGTGAAAGGAAGATCACCTAGCTTCAACATGGTGGTAACAACATTGCACAGCTTATTCTTCCATCATTACAATTCTAGTACCTTTTCATTGAGCACCTAAATAACCAACAGCCTATCGATGTGTTTTAGCTCATTATTATTTGGTGCATGTACTATTGAGCTTGTGTCAGATACAGTAGTATGACCTCAGTTTGATAGGTCTAGATGAAACACCATGGCTAACCTGGGATAGTATGAACAGCGTGACATGTATTGCTTTATAATGGCCAATTTGAGAACAAGAAGTTTTCTCCAACTTTTGCTGTAGTAAGTAAAAATACACCTATATTAACATGGACACTGATGGACACCTACATAATCCAGACACTTGGAAAATCAGGACACCTTGACAATCAGGAGGTTATCATCCACACCATTGCAGCGATTTCATGGCCGCCACCTTTGATTTCACAACTTTTTTCACCCAGGCTTTTAAAGGCCGCACCCTTTTATACAGCTTGGCTGTTTTTGTGTGGATAGTATACTACGAATACAAACACTTACTTGTTGTAAACATGTGTGTCCTGTTCATTGATGAGTAGCAGTGACGGAAACGTTGTAACTGATAAATGATTGGCTAAAAGTTGCTATATACACAATGACACACATCACACACAACACAACACATACACTCCATACTACCTCAGATTGTGAAGCGACATAAAGAGGAGACTTATGGACACCTTGTGACATCATATCCAGTAACAGCTATGAAACAACAAACACTATACTCACTGCAGTGTACAACTACCTCACTATGGACCCTGTCACTACTTAGAATGTTGCCATGGAAACTCTGACGATTCAGACCAGTTGTGACTTGATCACCAGACAACTTTAGGAATGTTAGATTGTAATACTACTGACTTTCTTTCTTAATATTTTCAAAAACATGCATACTTTACGTAGACCACAGGTAGTCTACAAGGCTTGCACTGTTGTTTTTCAGTTGTTAAATACCTAGAAGAGAAAGTAGTTCACAAAGTCTGAGTAGAGTCGCCACACGCATATTTCAGACCACTGAAAAGAAACCACCTCAGAGCAAAGTCAGCCTTTGCAGAAGTTTAATACAGACTTCATTTCGCTATTACTTTCTTATGTGCAAGCTGCTTTACCATTTAACGTTTTGCTCACATGGGTGTATGGTTTCAGGATATTTTTGGCCAGATAAGCCCAAACCTTCGTGATCCCTAATACACAGTACTATCATACTGTATGATGTGGTAAATCTAAAAAGTGTTCTCATTGAAGATATTCACTACAGATTTATTTGAGATGGCAAAAATTTACAAAATTACAGCAAAGTTTATAAACACAAATATTACCAGCTTTGTCCAGAGTTACCGGCTAGCCATAGAATTTAATAGAATTTGGCAGTGATTGATGACACCCAGAACAAAGGAGGTTGAACACATGTCATCATTTATCTTGTAGAAATGTTGACACCTCAGATTGGTGCCAAATATCCCTAGAGTCCTAGCAACTAAACAAGACCTAACACCTGACACAATGCTTGGTTGTGTAATCTCCTTTCATTGGATTGTAATGTGTGACTGACCTCATCTGCACCAGAGTGTGATTCATATCTCAGAAAATGTTTAATGGTCTAAATAACACTCTTATTTTCATGGCTACAATCCCTAGTCTGACTGAAAATTCTTGGGACACAAAGGAGGACACAAGTCCATGAAGCACACATTGTACTGTAAGTACTGCGGTATGTGAAAAGACACCAGTCAAGTTGAAGAGACATTTGACAATGAAAAAATCAGGCCAGTAGCTTTAGCAGTTATTGAGTTATGCTTGTCTGAAGGCATCAGGCAGTTAGTTAGTCAGTTAGTAGAAAATTCTGCTAAACAAAAATTTTGTGAAATTCCATAGCAACTTGGCTGCTCTGTAGATACTTTTGGGTGTGCTTATACCTCACCAATACTGCCTAGGAGCCATGAAGGTATTGTGAGGATGGTTTAGGGTTGGCCAGAAAAGCTCAACCCTTCATGATCCCTAATATAGAAGTCACAATTGCAACAGGCTAGTAGGCTTGTCTCACTGTGTTCACTATCAACTGGGGAATTGATATCAAGGATTAGTGCTGGGCCAATATTCACCAATGCTATCAAGCAAGAAAGCTGTTCAAGCTTAGAAACGGAGATGATACCTGTAGTACACTTTACTGTATTGTGCACAAACACATATAACTTCATGGTACATAAAGATATTCTTACTCTCCATGAAGAAGTGAATCCAATGGCATAGACGTTATAGCAATAGTATACTGTACTGAAGCAATTAAAATATGTGTAATTTTTTTTGTAGCACGCATTGATTTCAATGCCCAAAACAAAAATTACACATTTTGCTCAGTGGGTCACATATGTTCTATAACTAGAGTTAGTGCTGAGCAATATACTAAGTATTTAGTTAAACCATGGTATCTGTTTTGATACCTTCTAATTTCTTAACACCGCAATACTGTGGATTGTAAAAAACAGTCTTTAAAATTTCACTATTTTTTGATCCAAAACAAGTCCCCACCCCAGCGTGAGCAATAAATTCAGTTATGTACATCTGTAGGCTACCCAGTAGCAGCAGATTATACAGTCTTGGGATTGCAGCCATTTCGTGCTTATCAGTAATTTACAAAAATTCTCAGTGGTTGTGTTTGTTGGTGTTATAATTAGCTCAGTGAATAATTTGGATTGGCTAACACACATCAAGCTAGCATACCTCAGTTCCTTAATAGATGGCAGTTGGAAGGACTGCTGCTGAAACACCAGGTCCATAAAAGCCTTCATCATCAACTGTGGCTGCCGACTACCTTAAACAATAACAACAACTAATACACACTGATGGATCTCATCCATTATCTACCTCTGTATAGACCATGTGCGTGCCAAGGCGTGGCACTTTATTGCATCATCAAAATAACGCATCCGCCATTTTTTGAGGGCAAAAGACATACACATTCTATGCCTAAGAAAAATTTTAAATGCTAATATGAAGGAATCGTGCTAAAAGATAGAGTAGCACTGGTATAAAGTAAGTTAATGGGTAAAAGTATTATAACATATTTGCTGCATGGCGAGTTATTCTGCCTAGGGAAGGTTTTTACTATAGAACACTCGATACTTTTGCCCTCACTTTTCTCATAAACTATCGTGAAACTTGAAGCCATAGCAACTTTTTTTCTGGTTTTTGCCAGACCACGTCTTGGCACGCACAAGGTCTAGTACTGATGAGGTCTGACTGGTGGCCAAATTTCACTCCATACAACACTTAATGAGGTGGTCTTATTAAACAGTAAAAATGTGTAACAGTACGTAGTCAGGACAACAGACTAGACCACAACCACATACACTTATACAATACAGATTGTAATGTACTCTTATTATCTCTTGTACTGGCATATTTGTATGTGGGAGGGTGGGCAGTCCATTTTCCATTACAAGCGTTTCAAGTCATTACTTGAAACAGCAAAGTTACAGGAATAATATAATTTGTCCTAACATGACAGAACAAAGCAAATATTGATTAATAATTTGTCCACACCTATCGCCAGTGACAAAGCACAGTTGCGAATGTTGCTGAAGAAGCTGTAGCAGAAGAATTATCACCTTATAAAGAGTTGTTTACAACAGTTGTACTTCATTCTTGTGCAAACCTTGTGCAAACGTGACAAAATCTAATGCAAAAGCGACTGAATTTGTTCTCTCTACAATTTGTTCTTTTGTCCAACTCCAACACACAAGAGATAACTCTTGACATCTTCATCCTTCAGCAGCACCAAGTCTATCGTCTTGGCTGCAGTCTTAAATGTATTGGCATTATCTGATGGGAATTACTTGGGCAATCCTCTCACCTTTTCAAGCATCTTACAATATCACAGTGGAGAAATCAAGTACTAGTTCATCATTATGTCATCAAACAAAAGCGACTGAATCTTATAAGTTACAGGAATAATATAACTCATGACAGCACACTGACATGTGAGCTGACACGGCTTTTACTGAGCCTGACAGTACAGTATGTCAGGAAAACCAGAAAATAATGAAGAATATGAAATTTGAGCTAGTACACAGGTGTGGGTGATGGAGGGAATTTATTTGTTGTAGGCCTAATCCAATAGAGCACACACATTCACTAGAGGGGGGCGCAGGCATACATATCAGGCAAATCACTCGTGCCCATGTTACAACTATTATATCACTAGTGATCACAACAACTTGTTAATACAACAAATACATTACATTATGTATTGCCTGAGGGTCACACTGACCAACACATCATAATCCTTTGATGTGTGATTATACTACCAAATATGGCATCAGCTTGTTTAGCAGCTAGAAAAACAATGTATTGAGAAGGTTTGAAGGGCCCTGGGACACATATGACATGGATAGAACAATTTGTACTAAGAATACTTGACATCAATTTGATTTGAATTAGTTCAACACATATAAGTTAAGTATTTAGCGTGTTGTAGCTCGCCAATGGTCGAAGCTATGTGTACCAAATTCTCACACGTTTTACCCCAATTCCTTACCTTCCACAGCATCCACTGTACAAGTAGCCAACAACTAAATTTCCCGCCATTTTTAAACCGAGGTTGACTGTATCAGGCGAGCTGTAAAATGGGTGGGAGGCAGGCAAGATGGTGTTCAAAACTTGAAAAGGAAGGCATAGGGATGAATTAGGCCAAGTTTTGGGCCATTGAGCTCTTAAAATTGGCTAAAATGAAAGGAAATTCACAGCAGAGGTACTTATTCAACACCAGAGCTGTATAGCCACATACAGTCATCTCCAGGCTGACCAGAGCTCCATTTAGGGCCCCACACCGCACGTATAGATCGCTACTGGGCTTGGGAAAAGCAGCCAGCAAAACCAAACCACTCAAGTCTAGCTGATTTTGATTGTGGAATTAGGTAGTTTATTCATGTAGCTTTGTGTCCTGGGTGAAAAATCAAATCTGCTGATGACTGGTTTTCTCAGACTGGGTCACATATATCCTAAAATACTATGGTGCGTAAACCTCTAGCAGTACAGGCCTTTAAATAACAAGTGTTACAACTTGTTAGTGTTAACAGCAAAATTACCCTATACTATTCCCATTATATTGTTACATGTACACAATCAACTAGTTTGGTGATTACATAACAAATGAGCTGATAACAAGTAGCAGAATTATAACTGAACTACAACTCACCACTAACAGCTTGTGATCCATCAAACACTAGGAGATCTACAAATGAAGAGATACACACAATAACACACAACAAGGACACATTTAGACTATTGTTTTATCATGATAACATTATCTATGATATTTGTTATGGTTTGATTTATTATTTATTTGGTCTGAACTAGCTGATCCATCTCTCTCAGTGAACTCTCATTTAGTCATATCTACAATATAGATGTTACCACTGTTAAAACACTCTAATAGAACGTTCAAGACAACGTGACACCATCAGCTAAACTTTATACCAAGAGTTGAAGCATCTAATGTTTCATAAAAGAACACAACATTACCTCGCTGAGCATCATTAGCACAGCTGCAATTGACTGATGATCACAGCTTGGCTACTCGCTTCCATCATCACCCTGTTCACCAACCGCGTATCGCCAAGTATACAACAAAATACGTGCTGTGTTTGACTTGCAGTCGCTTGCTGTCGATTGTACTCACTACACAAACCTTCCTTACGAATTGATTAGAATACAGGTGCATTAATTAGAAATAATCAATTGTAAGGTGCTGATCGGTGCTGATACATCATCAAGTAAAACTGGATACAATTTCGTAGCAGCAGATGTACAGGAGATGTGATAAGAGAGAGATCTGGTGTAATCCCAGTCATTCATCTAGTCACAAAGCTGAGGGATGTGTGTTTTGTACAACTTGTTGAGATTACCTGGCTACTCTGTTCTTGCACAGGTACCATACTTCTTCAGTGTATTTATTTATCAGCTAACTGATGTAATATGTACCGGTGTAATATGGACACCTTAAGACCTGTGAAATATGGATACGTCATGGTACAGGCCTTCCAACCTAGGAAACAGAAAAACCTTGAAACTTGTTCTTGACATCCAGAATGGACTACTATATCTGCACATTATTATAGGCAGACACAGCAAGTTGTAACAGCTCCCATGTCCATACAATGGGCAGATAGGTCACCTTTACCATGTATCACATATACACATAACCCCACCAGTAAGGGCTACAGGGTGTATGTAGGACATTAGGTGAGGATTTTGTCAACTTGCAAGAGTGACAGTTGTACTACTGGGGTATTAGGGTTTTCAAATCTCCCACTAATCCTTACTGGAGTTATGGAATTAAGATTCACAAGTTGTGTGTATGAGCTCATGTGAGCCATATCCTGTACATGTGACTACATGTTTTATTAATTTTTAATTGTTAAATGTAGAGTTGATGTCCCCAGACTTTTGTCTGTCAATACACCTCTAATCTCCCAGTTTATCTCATATGAGGTTACAAATGATAGACACATAAGAGGTATATACTTCAGAACCTCAACAACATTATGTGTTATATATGAATCAACCAATAGTGTCCTGATTATCAAGGTGTCCTGATTATCAAGGTGTCCTGATCATCAAGGTGTCCTGATCATCAAGGTGTCCTGATCATCAAGGTGTCCTGATCATCAAGGTGTCCTGATCATCAAGGTGTCCTGATCATCAAGGTGTCCTGATCATCAAGGTGTCCTGATCATCAAGGTGTCCTGATCATCAAGGTGTCCTGATCATCAAGGTGTCCTGATCATCAAGGTGTCCTGATTATCAACGTCAGTTTATGTACGTACTAAGGGATACTTTGGGACCTTAACTAAGTGTCTGGATTATGTAGGTGTCCTCAAGTATCCACATTAACAGTTCCAGTGGATCAAATTTTAACACACCTGAATTGTTTGATGCAAATTAACAGTGATCACTTTCTTCATACAAGTTTTGATCATTTGAGAAGTGAATGTCCACATTAACGGGTTCCTGTATGTTTCATATTGACCATATAAGGAGGTGTTCTGTTGTGTTGTTTGTATAACATTTGTCGTAACATTTTTGAAGGTTAAAAAATGACATTACTGAAGTGAGAACCAGTAATGAAAAGTTGAAGGTGTGTGTTCATCAGAAAGAGTCACAATTAACAGAAAAGAACAAACAGTTTAAACACATGAGGTTAGTAACATTATTGTGTAAGTCACTACTGTTAAATGTGTTCTGTTTGTAGGGAAATGTTTAATGAAAGACTTCAAATTCAAACATCTAATTTGTTAAGTGTTAAAAGAGACATTTCTACTGCTCGTAATCAATTACAGTCTCTTTCAAGAGAGCAATGTGATTCCATCTCTTTTGTGGCAGTAAAAATTAAACTGACATTAACAGAAAATCAGTCAATTCTATTGGAGAGAATATCTCAGCTGTCCACCCAGTATGACCAGCTCTGGCAAGTCAAACAAAACATGGACAATGATAATAAAAGACTTGTGGACTCCATTAAAGAGAGTGAATCTCAACTGAACCAAATAACAGAGGAGGACAAAATTGTATTGTCACAATTGAGAAGGGAAATTTATGGTAAAGCAGTTTTGTTTTGTGTTGTGTCTACTGTACACATCTACACTACACTCTGACATATTGTGTGTGTACATGTGCTCTTAATCAGACATTACACTACAACCTGTACTTCAACTAAGACCATATTTTGTAGTAGCAACTTATTTTGTGTGAACTTTTCACTTGCGTCCAACACTATTATGTATGGTACACCTGAGAATTACAAATAGTAGCTGTGTTCTGTACCATAGAAAATTCTTTGCTGTGTCATTTATATCCCAACTCAACATATGAGTTTACTTGGTCCTGTTGTATAAATGTTTGTTCCCATGTTCTACAGATCTCAAGGAACAACTGACTCAGTCCAGTGGTGATTTGGCAGCTGAAAAACTTGTCAAAGAGAACTTGGAGCTCAAGTTGAGGTATACATGTAGTAGCCTTCATATTAAAAACACTACTGAATTGTGAACAACCGTTACATTATCACAAATTAGTAGAGCTATAGTCATAGCCAAGTAACCTAATTTCTTGTCTAGGCTTAATAAGAGATAGCTGCATTAAATTTCTCACTGGGGAATGTTATAGTTGGCTGATTAGGGTCTTTAGACTACACATTAACAACTCCCTAAATTAAAAACACCTAATATCAAACAATACGGTAGTACTGTTTAATAGGGATCCCCCAAAAGTGAAACACGCCACCTAAAGATGTGTGATGAAAATCACCTTTACAGACTAATATTAGTCATCTAACATCAATTACAGCATTAAAAACAAGGAAACACGTACAGGCAGCTGGATATAGAATTTTAAGAAACTCAATTTTCTTGTTTGACTACCTGCCTGCCTGCTAGCCTGCCTGACCACAGTCGCGAAGCTGGAGGCCAGACAAAGCAGTGTACGGCCACCATTTTACACCACAATAACAAACTAACTAGTGGGATATGCCTTTTGGGGTTCCAACGAGTGTGTGCCCTCTTCATCTTGTCTGTCCTTTATCTTCAATCAGGCTGTTCATCTTCTTGTTGCAATAAAAACCATATCAAGGCGTTAAGTTTCCGTACCAGCACCTTTCTTGAGCAGCATACTTAGACACCACGAAATTATTTAAAGCACTTACGCTTGGTAGATACCAATAACTTCACGATAGGTACGAGACAATGCCCATTATATATCACTGATTAAGATTGATAAAGCACGGGGACCATACCTCTTAATAATCTATTTACCTGATCACAATGAAACATCTCATTATTATTATTGGTCTGGCATATTGTAATGTGAAAATATGAAATCATGACATGCCCCCTGGTAGTTGGTAAAGGCTGACTTGAGATACTCTAATACAACAGTCACCCTAATAGAACAGTCACACTTGTATAGTTGTATGCTATAACAAAACAAAGTTATGCTGTAATACCATCATTCATCTCTTACTTCACTACTTTCATTGCTTGGATCCTACTTTATTAACAATTTCTAACATAGATGTATACCATCCCAGAAGGTTCCCAAGTATCTGTGTGTCATTCTCTTTTGTAGGACAGTGAAGGGAGACAATTCTAAACTTACCAAATTGTTATCAGATAAATCATCTGAGCATGCAAGGGAAAAAGAAAGGTAAGAGAACTCTCTCTAGTTCTTAAACACAGTTTGTGAAAGTTGTTTATTCTTTAGGCTCCAATTGATGGCCAGTCAGCTAGAAGCTAAACTACAGTCAGCTGAAGCAGAGTTGGCTATCATTCAGTCAGAGTAGAGTGACGCCATTCAGACTCACCTCAGTAACACAATGGTATAATGTCTTTGTACTTGTGCAGGCTGCATACACGCATGTGTGAGTGTGAGTGTGTGTGTGTTGTGCGTACACGCATGTGTGTAGTGTGTAGCGCGCGCATGTGTGAGTGTGTGTAGTGTGTGTGTGCATGCACGCATGTGTGTTTGTGTGTGTGTGTTTATTGCAACTGCATGTGTGGACCACAAATACAGTATCTTGTATACAATAGATAAGAGGGACTATTGACTGTATTGTATTGTTGTATGGTGTAGGTGGAGCACTTACAGAACACAGTCCATTTGGAGTGCAAGGAGAGGATTGAGTTAACTGAGGCTCTAGAGCAGGCAAGAGAGCAACTACTAACTTACAAAATGAAGGACAAGACACACCCCATAAGTGCTAACCCCACCCCCACAACAGAATTACCATGGCAACACAATGTCCAGTTTAAATCATAGCCAACAGCGTATTGCACAAGTAACAGGATGAGTAAGCAAGAGTGACTACAGACATTCTAAAAGTGGACGCTTTTAGTTGTACGCATTGTGTGTTTGTCTCATTACAACCATATTTCATTTATAATTTAGTAGTGATTTAGAGAATTACATTACAGTCTGATCCAAGAACATTTCCAGTTTTGATAACCATACATGGTCTGTGGTAACTGTAGCATTAGTTGACCCACTTTTGTTATCTGCTACAGTGCCATGTAACGGACTATTTTCTTTTTCTTTTAGCTATGGGAAACTATAGCTATACTTGTAATAAATGACAAAACATTGTCCAGGCACAAAATTATTACACATGCTGTGGTTGAACACCTGCTATCACAAAGTGAGTGATATCTGGAAGCAGCTTTGAAGAATTAGTGAACTGAAAGATATAGTGACTATGGGATTGGAGTTTTAGTAGAATAACAATTACGCATGACCAGCACTACATGGGCATGACATTATTGAATTTTAGGTCATTCATTGTTAATTTTATGTTTCAGATCAGGAAAGTTAGCCTAAACCAATGTGGGAGGGTAGCTCATAATTCATTACAATTGTACACACACCTGACTGTTTTATTAGAGTTAGCTGAATGTTCTATTAGAGTATTTTGATCTGTTGTTGATCACTATTCTGCCACCTCTTAAGAAGTCAAAGAGTTAAAACCCCGACTCTTTACCCCTTCTAGCCTACCTTTCTCTGTGCCTAGCAGAGTAAACAAGTCAGTTTATTACTTCCATACAATCATTAAACATTGAGATGATGGAATAATGGTGAATCAAGACACACGGTAGTGTGTCGTGCGGCCCAAGAAGCCGGCGCGTAACACCCGTGAGTATATTGACAGGAAGAAAGAAAACGCAATTTTCGCACCTCCGTAGCTCTGTGCTGCCTTCATGAAACAAGACGATTTTTGCTGTGGACATGCCCTCCACCTTCAGCACTCCACATTCCAAATTTGAGCGAAATCGCTTCACGCGTTCCCGAGATATTCGACTTCAAAAATTGGCTCAATTTCTTCGTTTTTTTTTCTTCTTATTTTTCTTTTTCTTGTCGCACACTTACAAAAACTGCTATAAAACGCGAACGCCTTATCCGATTTCCTTGAAATTTGGCGCACAGAAGGGGGGTATAAAGGCGCATCTCGGTACCAACTTTAGGGTCCGCAATCCGAAAAATCAACTTCTACACCTACCATTGTGGGATGTTCATTGTAGTATCCCATTGCTTGATCCACCATGAAACCGGAGGCACGATTGTTGTCTTCACAGAAATATCATTTTCAGTATCTCACAAGATGCAAGATTTATTTTTAAAATTTCGTGCTCAACACAAAGGACCGGATGAAACTTGCTACTTAGCCAAATCGTATCCAGAGTTGTTGTAGTTGAAAACTACGCACAGAAATAAGTAAATGATTTGCTGGGTGCCCGGCACAGGATTGCTTTCTTTGAAAATACAGACAAAAAAGTACGAAGTTTCGAATTCAAACTGCCCTACCACCCAGGGCAAGAGAAGCCAACTCTTCCTCATAGTATTTCGATACGGTTGGTTGCATAGTCTGTCTATGCTGTTAGTTTGGAAAAGATCTGAGACTTCTCACCATCTGGGTGACGAGCGTAAAATTTTTTGCAGCATCAAAGAATTGTGTTGCGAATTCTACCCATTTCCAGCACTTCTGCAGCCACAACAATCATCAATTATAGACTAAAACTATGGCAAAAGATGTCCCTGAACGTTTGGTAGCAGCGGTTGTCAGTTATTATTTCATCCACAGCTTCCACGCCTCGCTCTAAGCTATGCATCAAGGGAGGCCGCAGCAAAATCGTCCAAATTTGACTTCACATCTAACGCTCCACAGCAGTTTCAAATCTTCACTAGATCACCCTACATCACCATTATGCTGCACAACATCCCAAAACAAACCGAAAAATGCACAAAATCTTTCATTTTTTATTCGAGCTGGGTGGAGCTCCTGGTGAGCTGCTGGTATACTGCATCATATGAAATCATAGAAAGAACCGTGTGTCACAGAAACTGCATGCAGTATCTGTGACAGTATACCAGCAGCTCACCCTAACCCTAACCCTAACCCTAACCGGTTAGGGTTATGGTATACTGTTAGGGTTATACAGTATACCATGCAGTATACCAGCAGCTCACCAGAAGCTCCTGGTGAGCTGCTGGTATACTGCATCATATGAAATCACAGAAATCACCGTGTGTCTTGATGGACACCATGGACACCTGGTCCATCAAGCCCGGGTAAAAAAAAAAAAAAAAAAAAAAAAAAAAAATCAAGACACACGATAGTGTGTCGTGCGGCCCAAGAAGCCAGCGCGTAACCCCGTGAGTATATTGACAGGAAGAAAGAAAACGCAATTTTCGCACCTCCGTAGCTCTGTGCTGCCTTGATGAAACAAGACAAATTTTGCTGTGTACATTCCCTCCGACTTCAGTACTCCACATTCCAAATTTGAGCGAAATCGCTTCAAGCATTCCTCAGACACGCGACTTCAAAAATTGGCTTAGTTTCTTCGTTTTTTTCTTCTTATTTTTCTTCCTCTTTTCACACACTTACAAAAACTGCTATAAAACGCGAACGCGTTATCCGATTGCCTTGAAATTTGGCACACAGAAGGGGGGGGGGTATAAAGGCGCATCTCTGTACCAACTTTGGCTGGAATACCATAAACAGGCAAAGAGTTATGAGCGATTATGCACGAAAAATAACACCAATATGTTGTCACGCCTACAGGGTAAACCGCGTATGGGAAGAAGCTGAAAATCGGTGGGTGAATAGGTTAACTATTGAACCTCAAACCTTTTGTGGTTTGAAAGACATCGAGCTAAAAACCAGGAAGATACAGCGAAAAAATCAACAGTGTGTAACAATTACGCAATCGAGATTAGCTAATTTTTATTATTATTATTATTATTATTATGCTTGCCACGCCTACCAGATAAACCACTTGGGGTAATGCTTTGAAAATCGCTGTACAGATGGAGTTATCATCTTAGAAAGGCTCTTCAATGGTGTAGAAGAATCAGACTTAAAGCCACGGAGTTATAACACGAAATCCAACTTGGTGTAGCAAGTGCGAGATCGAGATACTTAAATAGAGCAGTCATCCTAATAGAGCAGTCACCCTGAACAGAATTCAAGAGATCAGTTAGAAATAAGTAACCTGTATAGAGATCAGCTACAAACAAATCACCCTGTAGAGAGTTCAGCTACAAACAATTCACCCTGTTCAGACATCAGTTAGAAGTTTTCTTGTAGAGAGTTCAGTTACAAACAAATCACCCTGTTGAAAGATCAGCTAGAAGATGTCACCTTGTAGATAGTTCAGTTACAAAGAAACCACCATGTAGAGAATTCAGCTACAAACTAGTGACCCTGTAGATACATCAGCTAGAAGAAGTTACCTTGTAGAGAGTTCAGCTACAAAGAAACCAATCTGTAAAGAGCTCAGCTGCAAACAAATCACCTATACAGAATTCAGCTACAAACAAATCACCCTGTAGAGAGATTAGCTAGAAGAAGTTACCTTGTAGATAGTTCAGCTACAAACAAATCATCCTGTAGAGAGATCAGCTAGAAGAAGTTACCTTGTAGATAGTTCAGCTACAAACAATTCACCCTGTACAGAGCTCAGTTAAAAGAGGTTTCCTTGTAGAGAGTTCAGCTACAGACAAATCACCCTGTAGAGAGATCAGTTAGAAGAAGTTACCTTGTAGATCGTTCAGCTACAAACAATTCACCCTGTAAAGAGATCAGCTAGAAGAAATTACCTTGTAGAGAGTTCAGCTACAAAGAAACCATCATGTAGAGAGTTCAGCTGCAAACAAATCACCTGTAGAGAGTTAAGCTACAAACAAATCTCCCTGTAGAGAGATCAGCTAGAAGAAGTCACCTTGCAGGGAGTTCAGTTACAAAGAAATAAACCATGTAGAGAGTTCAGCTGCAAACAAATCACCTGTAGAGAGTTCAGCTAGAAGAAGTCACATTGTAGAGAGTTCAGCTACAAAGAAACTACCATGTAGAGAGTTCAGCTGCAAACAAATCACCCTGTAGAGAACTCAGCTACAAACAAATCGCCCTGTAGAAAGATCAGCTAGAAGAAGTTACCTTGTAGAGAGTTCAGCTACAAAGAAACCACAATGTAGAGAGTTCAGCTGCAAACAAATCACCTGTAGAGACTTCTGCTAGAAACAAGTCACCCTGTAGAGAGATCAGCTAAAAACAAGTCACCCTGTAGAGAGTTCACCTAGAAGAAGTCACATTGTAGAGAGTTCAGCTACAAAGAAACTACCACGTAGAGAGTTCAGCTGCAAACAAATCACCCTGTAGAGAACTCAGCTACAAACAAATCACCCTGTAGAGAGTTCAGCTACAAAGAAATCATCATGTAGAGAGTCCAGCTAGAAGAAGTCACCTTTTAGAGAGTTCAGCTACAAAGCAACCACCATGTAAAGAGTTCAGCTACAAAAAAATCAATCACCCTGTAGAAAGATCAGCTAAAAGAAGTTACCTTGTAGAGAGTTCAGCTACAAAGAAACCACCATGTAGAGAGTTCAGCTGCAAATAAATCACCCTGTAGAGAATTCAGCTACAAACAAATCACCCTGTAGAAAGATCAGCTAGAAGAAGTTACCTTATAGAGAGTTCAGCTACAAAGAAACCACCATGTAGAGAGTTCAGCTGCAAACAAATTACCTGTAGAGAGTTCAGCTAGAAACAAGTCACCCTGTAGAGAGATCAGCTAAAAACAAGTCACCCTGTAGAGAGTTCAGCTAGAAGAAGTCACATTGTAGAGAGTTCAGCTACAAAGAAACTACCACGTAGAGAGTTCAGCTGCAAACAAATCACCCTGTAGGGAACTCAGCTACAAACAAATCGTCCTGTAGAAAGATCAGCTAGAAGAAGTTACCTTGTAGGGATTTCAGCTACAAATAAATCACCCTGTAGAGAGTTCAGCTACAAAGAAATCATCATGTAGAGAGTTCAGCTGCAAACAAATCATCCTGTAGAGAGTTCAGCTAGAAGAAGTCGCCTTTTAGAGAGTTCAGCTACAAAGCAACAACCATGTAGAGTTCAGCTGCAAAAAACTCAATCACCTTGTAGAAAGATCGGCTAGAAGAAGTTACCTTGTAGAGAGTTCAGCTACAAAGAAACCACCATGTAGAGAGTTCAGCTGCAAACAAATCACCTGTAGAGAGTTCAGCTAGAAACAAGTCACCCTGTAGAGAGTTCAGCTAGAAGAAGTCACATTGTAGAGAGTTCAGCTACAATGAAACTCCCATGTAGAGAGTTCAGCTGCAAACAAATCACCCTGTAGAGAACTCAGCTACAAACAAATATGCAGTGTAAAAAGATCAGCTAGAAGAAATTACCTTGTAGAGAGTTCAGCTACAACGAAACCACCATTTAGAGAGTTCAACTGCAAACAAATCACCCAGTAGAAAGTTCAGCTATGAACAGATCACCCTGTTGAGAGTTCAGTTAGAAACAAGGAATCCTGTAGAGAGATCACCTAGAAGTATCACCTTGTAGAGAGTTCAGCTACAAACAAATCACCTGTAGAGAGTTCAGCTACAAACAAATCGCCCTGTAGAAAGATCAGCTAGAAGAAGTTACCTTGTAGGGATTTCAGCTACAAACAAATCACCCTGTAGAGAGTTCAGCTACAAACAAATCACCCTGTAGAGAGATCAGCTAGAAGAAATTACCTTGTGGATAGTTCAGCTACAAACAAATCACCTGTAGAAAGATCAGTTAGAAGAAGTTACCTTGGAGAAAGTTCAGCTACAAAGAAACCATTTTGTAAAGATCTCAGCTGCAAACAAATCACTTGTGCAGAATTCATCTACGAACAAATCACCCTGTAGAGAGATCAGCTATAAGAAGTTACCTTGTAGATAGTTCAGCTACAAACAAATCTCCCTGTAGAGAGATCAGCTAGAAGAAATTACCTTGTAGAGAGTTCAGCTACAAAGAAACCACCATGTAGAGAGTTCAGCTGCAAAGAAATCACCCTGTAGAAAATTCCGCCAGAAACAAATTTCCCTGTAGAAAGATCAGTTAGAAGAAGTTACCTTTTAGAGAGTTTAGCTACAAAGAAACCATTCTGTAAAGAGCTCAGCTGCAAACAAATCATCTATACAGAATTCAGCTACAAACACATCACCCTGTAGAGAGATCAGCTAGAAGAAGTTACCTTGTAGATCGTTCAGCTACAAACAATTCACCCTGTAGAGAGAGCAATTAGAAGAAGTCACCTTGTAGAGTGTTCAGTTACAAAGAAACCACCATGGAGATTTCTGTAATCAATATATGTGACCGGATTTGCAAAAAAGGGTCTTCAACACACATCCAATTCCGTAAACGTTGGAGACCATAACTCAGTGTTCAAGTAACATATTAACCTGAAAATATCACCATGTATTCAGCTATAGTGGTGCTCACCACTGCCCAAATTTCAAGGCAATAGCTCTTTCCAATCTGAAGTTATCAATTGTCAAAGCTGGCAAATTGGATGTGTGTGGAAGACCCCTTTTCGCAAATCCGGTCACATATGTATTATATATATATAATTTGTACATTTACTGATAAAATATTTAAAGTACATCTACTTCATCTTTTCTTCTTCCTGTAGTAAAGAAAAAAAACATAGGTTTAAAAGTCCCAAAGCTGGCCATAGGCCGGCTTTGGGGTATACAAATACAAAAAGAAATGAAATCTAATCCAAAACAGCCAAGCTGTAAAAAAAGTGTGCGGCCCTCAGAAAGGCTATGGTGAAAAAAGATGTGAAATCCAAGGTGGCGGCCAAGAAATGGCTGTGATGGTAGGTTAATGGTAAAAATTTTAATAACGACAATTTAGGTAAATTTTGTGAAGCAGCACAAAAATTCACCTGAATTGTCGTTATTAAAATTTTTACCATTAACTTACCATCACAGCCATTTCTTGACCGCCACCTTGGATTTCACATCTTTTTTCACCATAGCCTTTCTGAGGGCCGCACACTTTTTTTACAGCTTGGCTGTTTTGGATTAGATATTATTTACAGGAACCTGTTAATATGGACACTTGAGGACACCTACATAATCCAGACACTTAGTTAAGGTCCCAAAGTATCCCTTAGTACATAAACTGACGTGCACCTTGATAATCAGGACACTGTTGATTGGTCTCTAAGTGTGGCCATATTACACTTCCTAATAAGGGATACTGAAGTGTCTGGATTATGTTACACTTTCACAAAGGAATTCTACAGGAAATACATGTCATGTATACCTCTTCACTGGGAGACAACTAAATGTACACCAGTGTGCATTGGGATGTATCCTGGGAAAGTGGTTTCACTTCAAAAGAGTTATAGTGATACCAGCCTGTCTGTTTTATAAACAGTCAGACTGAAATTAATTATGAGAATAAATTAATGATCATGTGACCATTATCAAGAATTGGAGTGTTGCCACAAGAAGCACTCAGATGAAGCAGTTTCAGTATTCTTGCCATTCTACAAGTTGGGAAATGTTAGTAGTCAAAGGTGAGAACTAGTTGTTTTGGCAAATACAGACCACGCCCACATTACAGATAGATAACAGGAGGTAACCACTCTATACCTTACCCCTATAGGCCTTTAGAATACAATGCTGTTTCAGGCATGCAAAGTATATAAAACAAATCCGGTGGCTACACTCATATTGTCATGGTGATTACTCACCTAACACAGGCTATTAGCCTGAAACAGAAATGTTATATATTAGCTGTAACATATGAAAGTATATGAAACATCTGAAGAGTCTTCAATGACAACTCTTTGAAGATTAGCCTACAATCTCTATGCAGTGTTAATATAAACACTACACGTATGCAGAGATAATATAGACATGTAATAGTTGTAACATGGGAACGAGGGATTTGCCTGATATGTATGCCGAAAGCCCGAGGGCTGCAGGCTTACATATCAGCATATAGCCCGTATCTAAATCGGCTTTGTGAGGTGAACAATAAATCAGGTGATGGAACCTGTTAATGTGGACACTTGAGGACACCTACATAATCCAGACACTTACTTAAGGTCCCAAAGTATCCCTTAGTACATAAACTGACAGGGACACTACATATCACAACATATGATTTAAATGTACTGAGGGGTCCGCAACCAAGCGTAAATCTCGTATGCTACAGTAAAAATCTAAGTATAGATCTTTGTAAATCTTAAATCTTCGAATGAAAATTATCTGCAATCTTCCATAAATTTACGTAAACGCATCACACGTGATTAATGTGTCACACGTTTTTGAAGGTGTTACCGAGTGCTAGCTGCAGCTGCAAGTGTAAGATTGATAGAAGGTTTGTGCCTCGTGTTTTAGTCGCTTTTGTAATTACACTCTCACTTCGTATTCAATTGTGGTTGTCTATGAAATGGAGAAGAAAGATTTATCTCAAGATTTATTCTCGAGGAAACAAATAGCAGCATCAAGCGAGGCATCAAGTGAATGCATGAATTCAACAAGGCTATTGCCTGCTCGATCATCTGGGGGTGAAGGAGTGGACAATCCGAGGGACAAGTCGATAGAAGCAGCGAGGGATGGAGTGAATTGCAATGAAAGTGACATCTCGAGTGACCCAATGAGTAACACTGAGACACTCAGCCGTGCTTGCAGCAACTTCCGCACTGATGTAGCTTTGGATTTAACTGATCGCAAAAATTCCCAAAGTATTTCTGAGAGAGATCCAATAGTAGACGAAGATTTAAAGAGTGATGAACAAGGTGATGAAGGGACGGAATTGAAATTTGAGCCGGATCACAAGGACGAGCCGCACAAGGAGCATTTCAGACCTCGTCTCAGACACAATCCAAACTACCACGACCTGCCCTTAGACCAGTCAAACTCAAGGTAATATTTGAAATGATAGCTAAACTCTTGGTTAACTCTATAGAACTAATCCAGCCTTGAGCAAAGCATTAACTTAGAACTCCATATAGAGACAATATATAGTATATACACTCTCTAACAGTACTATAGGGAGTTTTCATCGCGTGAGCAAAATTATGTAATTTATTAAATCCGCCATATTGGAGCACCACAATCTCAACCTCAATGATAACAATGGTTCAGTGTGTCGTATGCGATTGTAATAACCGAACTGATCCCCGTCCTGGCAGCAACCAAGACAAAAACATTTCCTTTCATAGAATACCAGCAGTTCACAACAGAGAAGGGCAGAAAGATTACGAGTTAAGAAAACGACGACGAGACGGGTATCTTGCTGCTATTCATAGAGATTGAGACCTCGATATTCATGCTCTAGATAAGTACAGGATTTGTTCAAAGCATTTTGTGTCTGGAAAGCCTGCAGATTTATATGACCAAACAAGCCCAAACTGGCTACCAACTTTGCACCTTGGACACAGAGGTAGTAACAGTGAAAGCATTTTGAGAGCAGCAATTGAGAGGTATGAACAAGTACGGGAAAGAGACCAAAAACGAACTGTGAACCAGGAAATGGAAGAAGTGCTACCCACTGTAATGGATAATGAAACTGATTTGATCATTGGTGAAGAGGTGAAGCTGATAGCAAGCGAGCAAATTGAAATTGCACATCAATATTTTAAGGCAAAGGAGGCAAGTGATTGTGAGTGTTCCAGCAAAGTAGCCGTGCTAGAGAAAGAACTTGCTGATAGTAAAGAAGCCATCAAATCCTTGACTGAGCAATTGCAACTGATGAATGAGAAGCATTTACGAGGTCCCTTTACAGAAGAAAGTCTGCTTGATGCAAGTGATGATGCCATAAGTTCATACTCTGCCTTACCGAATTTTAAAGTCTTAAAGGCTATTTTTGAGCATGTCCATAAAACCTTACCAAGTGATGGGATCAACAAGTTGTCTCCTTTTCAAGAATTCATGTATGTGATGCTTAAGCTTCGAATCAATCCTCCTCTGGAATTTCTGGCTTATCAGTTTAGAATTTCACCAGCTACTGCATCAAGGATTATTATGAAATGGCTGAAACAAATGGACTTACGATTGCAAGACCTGATAATCTGGCCAGACCAAGATGCGCTTCAAAAGACCATGCCTATGTGTTTTCAAGCATCATTTGGAAAGAAGGTGGCTGTAATAATAGACTGCTTTGAAATATTCATAGACCGGCCATCCAATTTATCAGCACGTGTTAGTACATGGTCCAACTACAAACATCATAACACAGCCAAAGTACTACTAGGAATTGCACCTCAGGGGGTGGTTTCATTTGTGTCAGAATGTTGGGGAGGTCGAGTGAGTGACAAGCATCTCACTGAACACTGTGGCATTTAAAAATATTAATATCAGGAGATGTAGTCTTGGCTGATAGAGGATTTGACATTGCTGAGTCAGTGGCTATGATGCAGGCACAACTTCACATCCCTGCTTTTACAAAGGGAAAGCAGCAGTTGTCAGCAGCAGAGGTAGAAAGCACTAGGAAGGTAGCCAATGTTAGAATTCAAGTGGAGCGTGTTATTGGTTGTGTTCGCCAAAAATATTCTATATTGCATGGTATTATTCCAATCGATTTTGTAACACAGAGAATGGGCGAAGAAATCCCAGCCATTGATTGGATAGTATGAGTATGTTGTGCCTTAAACAATGTATGTGTGTCAGTTGTACCATTTGAATAATCAACTTTAGAAATGATACATTATAATTACATACATGAAACAGAAAACAACAAATAATTATTGTGATTTCTTGTTTGTCTTGCCTTTTCCTTTATGTTTATTACTGTGTCGGCAATTGGGACAGTACCATTTTCCTTTAGGTATACACCTACTACTCATATTCAAGCATTTGAGATGGAACCACTTCATTTTACAGTCATTATTATCACAGCAGATCATTTTCCCCTCATCTGGACCACTATAGATACAAAATGTATCATCTTCAATAATTATTTGTTGAAGATGATACATTTGATTGGTCATGAGAAGCACTCTGTCCTTTTGTAACTCCTGACTGACTACTAGTCGATGACCCTTCTAGGTCATTGGATGATGTTACAGCTGGCTGTGTATACCAGTGGCCTAAGATCTCTGGCAACAAGCAAGTAACAAAGAACTACTCAGATTTCAGCACACAGTTATCCCAAAATGATTCATTTCTTTTAATACGCTCAACATACAGACTAGGTTCCTTCTCTGAAGAGTCAAATGTGAGCAAACAAAAATCACAGTACAATACATCACAAACATCTCTTGGTAATAGTATGCATGACTCTGATTCAGATGAAATGAATCACCTTGTTTGACCAGACAAAACTGACCATCATTGGCTACTGCATCTTCAATGCTATCCTCATGGTGGCTGTAAGGACACTTCACTTCCAGTACATGCTTGACACAACAGTCACACTGCACAATACCATCAGGGGAAGCTCCAATGTGTGGACATCTCGGATTAATAAACAGTCCATTTTCTGAAACCTGCAAGTTCTGATGATCTTTCTTGGCAGCCTTTACATACTCCTCTACTGCAAGCTTATCATGTTTCCTCCCCCAATCTGTTTGCTTGCTGTTGAATACAAACAACTCAGGGTAACAAATTCTTTTAATAAGGCTCTTTGATGGATTCATACTATCTGTGTGGCACACTACTTTCATATTGGAAGCAGTAACTCTTCCAGCTTGGTACTTAAACCAAAGCTTGGAATTTGCTTGTTGCCTTGTTTGGGCCTCAACCTGCTCAGCCATTTCAAGGGTAACAGCAAGTGAAACATTTTTACATACATCAAACAAATGGTGGTATGCAAATGTAACATACTCTGGCTTATGAAGTGATGCAATAGGCTGTGGGAAAGTTGACAATGATGTCTTTGGCACAAATGTATCAGAATGCTTTGGGACAACTGATAGCACACCAAGCTTTGGCCCAGTAATACTCAAGTTATTAAAAAGCTGTGCTAATTCTTCATCTGTTGACCTTGTGCCTTCTTTAGATTTCTGTACTTCCTTAGGACTATCACATCCATCAATTAAGTCATCTAGTTTTCGCTTTTTACCTCGTGCAGAAGTAAAATTGATGTCCTTAATTGGTAGATACTGTGCTGATTTCAATGAGGATGGCAATATCCAAGCGCACTGGCCGTCAGTACAGGTTCTCCCTCCTTCAATTCTATTAACTATTTCCAAGTAGAACAGCAGCTACATGAGTGTACACTTCACCAAACCCTGCTATGCAGTTGCAGTGGGCACAACAGACTTGTCCATCTTGCTCTATTATCAGCCAACACTTCAGAGGAGTATCACTCAATTGTTGGGAGTGAAGTACCTGCAAACAAACCGACAAGTTACACTCAATTTGTGGATTATTCCTTACCCTTCCAGTTGTAACAAATTTTCCAACAGTCTTCCAGGTGACAACTTCTTTTACCCAGCCACACACGATTTGATTGTATGCCTCTAGTCCCTTTCTTGCTACAAACTGTTCTGTTGTTATAAAACTAGTCCTAAGCACCAAATACGACAGCAAGTCACAAGCGTCCACAAGAGGGCAATCATCACTTCGTTTGAGATATCCAAGCGTACTAGTACAGAAGGGATCGATTCCACCAATTATTCCGACCTTCTGTAAGCAACGAGACTTCGCTTTGTCTGACAAACTACTTGCATACTATGATAAAGTAATATCTGCTGCTTCAGACATCCTAAGTCATTGTTCCATGAGCGTTGGTGTAAAGTAGTAGTGGTGCTCCAATATGGTGGTTTTAATAAATTATGTAATTTTGCTCACGCGATGAAAACTCTCTATAGCTACAATTTAACATTAGCATGCCCTATTTTGTGTGAGTCTACAAACTATATGAGATGAGCTTTGATCTGTATATCGTCTCTTTCATCGTAAAGTTCATTGTGCTCACATTACTCCAGTTGTAGGTTGATAGTCACTACAGTAGCTATGTGAGACTATGTTTGCTTGAGGTATCAGTTGGTAGGAAAGTACTACAATACATATAGTGGTGCAAGTGTTTATTGATGTGTAGGTGGAAGCCTTTATCATTATAATTATAATTACGATTCTTTGCTAATAATTTTAAGTGAAACTTGCAATGTGTGATCAGTTTTGTCTATATATAATGATACTTTTAAATTAGGATCATGTTTCATGAATTTTTTTTCAGATATGCTACTGAATTACCACATAATGAGCCTTCTTTATCCAGCTTTTGTAATTCTTCTGATTTGATAAATTCAGGTACATATGCATAGTAATTGTGACTTGGAAAATTTTAAGTGATCAACAAACAGGTGAGAGCAAAACCACCAAAGTTTTGGAATTACTAGAGCAGAAGCTAACACCATATTTTGTAAATTGTTTTAAAGCATCAGGATTTGATGAAATTGAGGTCATTTCGGAGATGGACATTAGCGAGAAATCGGGAAATTCTATTGAAAAAATTGAGAAATTTATTCAGAAGAAATATGCCACCAGCTCAGATCATAACCCTTTCCCAGCAACTATGCTATTTGAATTTCCACCTGGGCATAGACTTCGCATTTGTAATTTTGTAAAGGACATACGACAGCTAAAAAGATCATACAATAGTAAGCCTAACCGTAAAAGAAGCAATGAACCAGAATTGGCATGCAAGATACCCCGGATTGACCCTGATTGTTCAGAATCTAATACTTTGTCGGTTGCTCATATCTATAAGCAAATCAGATTCTGTGTGAGAAAGTGGATTAGTGAACAAAAAGATGATTGCCGTAATTTGCAAGAAGGTGAGGATTACACACTAAATGTTGCATCAAATAGAAGAAGTGGGAAATTTGATGTCTCCATTAGGTGTCTTTTGTGTGGAACATTGATGACTTTGCATCAAATCAAAAATTCATACATTTGTTCCAATTTTTATCGGCATGCCACACTCTGTGTTAAAAAGTACAATGCTGTTGGTGGATCTGAAATAAAATTTATTCAATCATCCCTCAATGTCAAGTGCCAACCAGGGGAAAAGCATTTTAAAAGTGTCAAATGTCAGCCAGGAGAATAGTGTTTCAACAGGGTCAAATGTCAACCAGGGGAATAGCGCTTCAACAATGTCAACTATCAGCCAGGGGAATAACGTTTCAACAATGTCAAATTTCAGCCAGGGAAATAGCATTTCAACAGTGGCACCAAATGATCCTAATTATCATGATCTCTGTAGTAACAGTCATAGATCTTTGAATGATGTTTCTAATAATCCCACCTCTACGGAAACCAGCCATCATGACCCTTCCAACAAGCAGGTTTTTTAGAAAGCCCCTCTTTCTGGGAAATGGAAAGAGGGACTCATAAAAATTCTTACCAATCACATTGGTAACGGCCTTTGAGAAAAAAGAGATCTCTTGAACAAGCAGCTGCAGATCCCTCTACAATTACGAATTACTGATTACTGGAAAGTAATGGATACCATTGAGCAACTGCAGTATAAAAATGCTACATGAATTAGACCCATGCTGCTGCTAATTCATAGACCCATGCTGCTGCTAATTCATAGACCCATGCTGCTGCTAATTCATAGACCCATGCTGCTGCTAATTCATAGACCCATGCTGCTGCTAATTCATAGACCCATGCTGCTGCTAATTCATAGACCCATGCTGCTGCAAATTCACAGACCCATGCTGCTGCTAATTCATAGACCCATGCTGCTAAAAGAGTTAGAGCTTTCTTTATCAGCATCTAACAAAGATCCAATCAAACTCAATGTCAGTCACCTCTTGCAAAGCATGATAAGCAATGCAGAGCAAAACTGTGGTAAATACCCCACACATTGAAAGCATTCAACCACTATTAAAAAGTTTGCAATGGCACTATTTTGTATACTGGGTTTTTAGCCTATGAATTTCTTCAGCAAAATGTTCCTAAGGCTTTACCGTGTGTGTGAACTATTCAAAATACTATCCATTCACAGTACAAATGCATCGATGAGGGCTCTTTTAGATTTGATGAATTAAAAGAACACATTGAGCAATATTGAGCCCCAAAATTTATCTCTATATCTGAAGATGCTACAAGAATTGTAGGACAGGTAGAATATGACAGTGCAACCAACAGGTGTGTAGGCTTTGTCTTACCACTAGATGAGAATGGCTTACCAAAAATGAACTCTTGTACAGCTGATTCTTTTTCTGCAATGGAAGACATGTTTAAGAAGTATCCAATAGCAAAGTACGCATATGTTTACATGGCACAGCCTTTATGCCAAAATGTGCCACCTATGTGCTTGGCTTGCTTAGGAACTGACAATAAAGTTTCAGCTGAAGATTTGTTACCAAGGTGGAGGTACATTGTAGAAGAGTGTTTCAAGCGAAATATCATTATTTTAAGCTTTGGGGCTGATGGAGATAGCAGAATAATGAAATGCATGACAATGTGCACAGCTCTCACAGCCCCAGATTCTGCTTGTACAGAAAAGGTATCTGCTCTTTCCAACCTGTATACTCCTGTATGTATACCTGAGAAGTGGCAAGGTTGGTTTCATATTCAACCTAACAAAATAGACAAGATACAATTCATCTAGCTGTGAAATTGAAGAGTCGTTTGCTGAAGCCTAGAATTGTATTGCCAATGGGAAAGTTTACTGCAACAGGTGATCATTTGGGTGCCTTGACTTCCAAATTTCAAAAGGACCAACATGGCTTGCAATTAAAAGACATAAATCACAAGGAAAAACAGAATTTCCAAGCACTTGTAAACATTACTTCTGCATCTCACTTGCTTTCTAAAATACCTGGTGCAAATGCTACAAAGTGCTATGTTGAATTAATCCAGTGTGTTATGGATGGGCATTTAGACAAAAGCTTAGACCCACTTTCAAGAATTGAAAACTTGTGGTATGTAGCATTTTTTGTGCGCTATTGGAGGAAGTGGCTAATACTGAACAACGCACATACTTTGAAGGATAATTTCATTACATGTAATGCTTATATGTGCATCGAATTGAATGCTCATGCATTGATAGTTTTCTAATAGCAGTAAGAGACAATGCCAAAAAGAATGACTACTTTCTACCTTGGCTCCTTGGATCTCAATGTTGTGAGGCAATGTTTAGGACTGCAAGAAGTATGAGCAGCATATTTTCCACTATGATTAACTTTGGCATGCTTGGTCTGTTGCGAAGAGTACATCGCCTGCATATTCAGCTAGCCTTACAAACTGATACCAGTGAAGATATATTGTTTCCAAGAGTTGCAAAATGCAAACTGCAGAAATTATCTTTTGATGTTCTTGAAATGACCAATGACAAAATATTTAAAGCTGTTACAAAGGGAAAAGATAGAGCAAAGTGTATGGTTGAACAATTTGGAATGGCTGAAATTTTTAACAAGCATACGTTGTGAGCCAGCAAAATTTTTATTGTAGGAATTGATGGTGGCTTTCATGAGAAAATAGAGGTAAATGATTGCAATGACGACAATGATAACAATGAAGTGGAAGATGATGATACCTCAGTTATGTTACAGAAGGTTGGCTGTCTCAGTGGAGATGATACTTCTGCTACTGATTCTCTGCAACTTACTGAAGACCTTAGTAGTATGGCTGAGCACAAACTTATTGATAGTGCTTTGCAACTAAGACTCCAGGAGCAACAAAAGTTTGCGTATAAGAAATTGCCTTCATCAACAGTACCACTGTACCAGTGTATAAACAAACCAGAGGGTGATAAGGGAGAATCAAAACTAAATGCTTTGACTTCTAAAGTTTGCAAAGCTAAGTTTAATCCTTTTTGTGGAAGTTGTAACTAGTAGCAATAAGAGCATCTTGATCCACAAAACAACAGCCATATGGCTGTTTCAAGAAGGAGAGCGGATATCTTCTGACCAATTGTTCAGAGTGAGATGCAAGCAACCATTCTCTGATAATTCAACAGCTGGTAAATCCTGTAAAAACAATGCAACAATTGTAATCACTGGTAAGGATGCTATTTCCTTACCTACTTCACCTCATACTACATCATCAGAAGTAATTGTAATTGATGACGCAGGTGATGCTGAATTTTCTGAATTGTGGCTACGTAATGAAGGGATTCCATTGTACAATACAGACAAGCAAATAATATTGAATGGACAGTGGTTATGGGGCACACATCTAAGTGCTGTTCAGTTTCTTCTAAAGAAGCAGTTTCCAGATTTGAAAGGGCTTGAGGATTGCACTTTCGTATTGCGCGAAGGAAATATTATAATACCTGGAAATGTGCAATTTTTGCATGTACGTAAATAGATAACGGTATTTACAATGGATCCAAGTTCTGATGTAACTATACCCATCCAAAAACAGCTTATAGCTGTAAAAACAAGTGCGCGTCCAAGTAAAGCAGAGTTAACAGCGACAAAAAGTAATGATATCATAATGCGGCCATGTGCGAGGTGTGCAAGTTGTAAAATTAATATTAGCTAATCAGATAATACAATGTTATTGTTAAAGTGTTAATGAGAACTATGTGATGCTGCTATTTTTAAGTGTGTGAGCATCTTCATAAATGCCACACAAATTTAATTCTCAATAAAGCAATGTGTATAGATTCTCTGATAGCAATAAATAGTTTGAGTTTGGCCACCTTTCCTTTGTTCGTAGCATTGCCGTTTACAGGAAAGACGGCCAAACTCAAACTATTTATTGCTATCAGAGAATCTATACACATTGCTTTATTGAGAATTAAATTTGTGTGGCATTTATGAAGATGCTCACACACTTAAAAATAGCAGCATCACATAGTTCTCATTAACACTTTAACAACAACATCAAGACACACGGTAGTGTGTCGTGCGGCCCAAGAAGCCGGCGTGCAACCCCGTGAGTATATTGACAGGAAGAAAGAAAACGCAATTTTCGCACCTCCGTAGCTCTGTGCTGCCTTGATGAAACAAGACAAATTTTGCTGTGTAGATTCCCTCCACCTTCGGCACTCCACATTCCAAATTTGAGCGAAATCGCTTCAAGCATTCCTGAGATATGCGACTTCAAAAATTGGCTTAGTTTCTTCATTTTTTTTTCTTCTTCTTCTTCCTCTTTTCGCACACTTACAAAAACTGCTATAAAACGCGAACGCGTTATCCGATTGCCTTGAAATTTGGCACACAGAAGGGGGGTATAAAGGCGCATCGCGGTACCAACTTTGGCTGGAATACCATAAACAGGCAAGGAGTTATGAGCGATTATGCACGAAAAATAACACCAATATGTTGTCACGCCTACAGGGTAAACCGCGTATGGGAAGAAGCTGAAAATCGGTGGGTGAATAGGTTAACTATTGAACATCAAACCTTTTGTGGTTTGAAAGAAATCGAGCTAAAAACCAGGAAGATACAGCGAAAAAATCAACAGTGTGTAACAATTACGCAATCAAGATTAGCTAATTTTTAATTTTTTAATTTTATTATTATTATTATCTAATCCAAAACAGCCAAGCTGTAAAAAAAGTGTGCGGCCCTCAGAAAGGCTATGGTGAAAAAAGATGTGAAATCCAAGGTGGCGGCCAAGAAATGGCTGTGATGGTAGGTTAATGGTAAAAATTTTAATAACGACAATTCAGGTGAATTTTTGTGCCACTTCACAAAATTTACCTAAATTGTCATTATTAAAATTTTTACCATTAACCTACCATCACAGCCATTTCTTGGCCGCCACCTTGGATTTCACATCTTTTTTCACCATAGCCTTTCTGAGTGCCGCACACTTTTTTTACAGCTTGGCTGTTTTGGATTAGATTTCATTTCTTTTTGTATTTGTATACCCCAAAGCCGGCCTATGGCCAGCTTTGGGACTTTTTTAACCTATGTTTTTTTCTTTACTACAGGAAGAAGAAAAGATGAAGTAGATGTACTTTAAATATTTTATCAGTAAATGTACAAATTATATATATATAATACATATGTGACCGGATTTGCGAAAAGGGGTCTTCCACACACATCCAATTTGCCAACTTTGACAATTGATAACTTCAGATTGGAAAGAGCTATTGCCTTGAATTTTCGGCAGTGGTGAGCACCACTATAGCTGAATACATGGTGAAATTTTCAGGCAATATGTTACTTGAACACTGAGTTATGGTCTCCAACGGTTACAGAATTGGATGTGTGTGGAAGACCCCTTTTCGCAAATCCGGTCACAATTAATATTATATTGATCACAGAAATCTCCATGGTGGTTTCTTTGTAACTGAACACTCTACAAGGTGACTTCTTCTAATTGCTCTCTCTACAGGGTGAATTGTTGTAGCTGAATGATCTACAAGGTAATTTCTTCTAGCTGATCTCTCTACAGGGTGATGTGTTTGTAGCTGAATTTTGTATAGGTGATTTGTTTGCAGCTGAGCTCTTTACAGAATGGTTTCTTTGTAGCTGAACTCTCTAAAAGGTAACTTCTTCTAACTGATCTTTCTACAGGGCAATTTGTTTCTGGCAGAATTTTCTACAGGGTGATTTCTTTGCAGCTGAACTCTCTACATGGTGGTTTCTTTGTAGCTGAACTCTCTACAAGGTTATTTCTTCTAGCTGATCTCTCTACAGGGAGATTTGTTTGTAGCTGAACTATCTACAAGGTAACTTCTTATAGCTGATCTCTCTACAGGGTGATTTGTTCGTAGTTGAATTCTGTACAGGTGATTTGTTTGCAGCTGAGCTCTTTACAAAATGGTTTCTTTGTAACTGAACTCTCTACAGGGTGATTTGTTTGTAGCTGAAATCCCTACAAGGTAACTTCTTCTAGCTGATCTTTCTACAGGGTGATTTGTTTGTAGCTGAACTATCTACGAGGTAATTTCTTCTAGCTGATCTCTCTACAGGGTGATTTGTTTGTAGCTGAATTCTGTACAAGTGATTTGTTTGCAGCTGAGCTGTTTACAGAATGGTTTCTTTGTAACTGAACTCTCTACAGGGTGATTTGTTTGTAGCTGAAATCCCTACAAGGTAACTTCTTCTAGCTGATCTTTCTACAGGGCGATTTGTTTGTAGCTGAGTTCTCTACAGGGTGTTTGTTTGCAGCTGAATTCTCTACATGGTGGTTTCTTTATAGCTGAACCCTCTACAAGGTGACTACTTCTAGCTGATCTCTCTACAGGGTGATTTGTTTGTAGCTGAACTCTCTACAGGTAACTTCTTCTAGCTGATCTTTTTACACTGCATATTTGTTTGTAGCTGAGTTCTCTACAGGGTGATTTGTTTGCAGCTGAACTCTCTACATGGGAGTTTCATTGTAGCTGAACTCTCTACAATGTGACTTCTTCTAGCTGAACTCTCTACAGGGTGACTTGTTTCTAGCTGAACTCTCTATAGGTGATTTTTTTGCAGCTGAACTCTCTACATGGTGGTTTCTTTGTAGCTGAACTCTCTACATGGTGGTTTCTTTGTAGCTGAACTCTCTACAAGGTAACTTCTTCTAGCCGATCTTTCTACAAGGTGATTGAGTTTTTTGCAGCTGAACTCTTTACATGGTGGTTGCTTTGTAGCTGAACTCTCTAAAAGGTGACTTCTTCTAGCTGAACTCTCTACAGGATGATTTGTTTGCAGCTGAACTCTCTACGTGGTAGTTTCTTTGTAGCTGAACTCTCTACAATGTGACTTCTTCTAGCTGAACTCTCTACAGGGTGACTTGTTTTTAGCTGATCTCTCTACAGGGTGACTTGTTTCTAGCTGAACTCTCTACAGGTGATTTGTTTGCAGCTGAACTCTCTACATGGTGGTTTCTTTGTAGCTGAACTCTCTACAAGGTAACTTCTTCTAACTGATCTTTCTACAGGGTGATTTGTTTGTAGCTGAATTCTCTACAGGGTGATTTATTTGCAGCTTAACTCTCTACAATGTGACTTCTTCTAGCTGAACTCTCAACAGAGTGATTGATTTTTTTTGCAGCTGAACTCTCTACATGGTGGTTTCTTTGTAACTGAACTCTCTACAGGGTGATCTGTTCATAGCTGAACTCCCTATAAGGTAACTTCTTCTAGCTAATCTTTCTACAGGGCGATTTGTTTGTAGCTGAGTTCTCTACAGGGTGATTTGTTTGCAGCTGAACTCTACATGGTAGTTTCTTTGTAGCTCTATAATGTGACTTCTTCTAGCTGAACTCTCTACAAGGTGACTTGTTTCTAGCTGATCTCTCTACAGGGTGACTTGTTTCTAGCTGAACTCTCTACAGGTGATTTGTTTGCAGCTGAACTCTCTACATGGTTTATTTCTTTGTAACTGAACTCCCTGCAAGGTGACTTCTTCTAGCTGATCTCTCTCTACAGCGAGATTTGTTTGTAGCTTAACTCTCTACAGGTGATTTGTTTGCAGCTGAACTCTCTACATGATGGTTTCTTTGTAGCTGAACTCTCTACAAGGTAATTTCTTCTAGCTGATCTCTCTACAGGCTGATTTGTTTGTAGCTGAACTCCCTACATGATGGTATCTTTGTAGCTGAACTCTCTACAAGGTGATTTCTTCTATAGCTCATCTTTCTACAGGGTGATTTGTTTGTAGTTGAACTCTCTACATGATAGTTTCTTTGTAGCTGAACTCTCTACAAGGTGATTTCTTCTATAGCTGATCTTTCTGCAGGGTGATTTGTTTGTACCTGAACTATCTACATGATGGTTTCTTTGTAGCTGAACTCTCTACAAGGTAACTTCTTCTAGCTGATCTCTCTACAGGACAATTTGTTTGTACCTGAACTCTCACATGATTGTTTCTTTGAAGCTGAACTCTCTACAAGGTGATTTCTTCTAGCTGATCTTTCTACAGGGTGATTTGTTTGTAGCAGAACTCTCTACAAGGAAACTTCTTCTAGCTGATCTCTCTACAGGGAAATTTGTTTGTAGCTGAACTCTCTATACATGATTTGTTTGCGGCTGAATTCTCTACATGATGGTTTCTTTGTAGCTGAACTCTCTACAAGGTAACTTCTTCTAGCTGATCTCTTTACAGGGTGAATTGTTTGTAGCTGAACGATTTACAAGGTAACTTCTTCTAACTGATCTCTCTACAGGGTGATTTGTCTGTAGCTGAACTCTATACAAGGAAACCTCTTTTAACTGAGCTCTGTACAGGGTGAATTGTTTGTAGCCGAACTATCTACAAGATAACTTCTTCTAGCTGATCTCTCTACAGGATGATTTGTTCGTAGCTGAACTATCTACAAGGTAACTTCTTCTAGCTGATCTCTCTACAGGGTGATTTGTTTGTAGCTGAATTCTGTATAGGTGATTTGTTTGTAGCTGAGCTCTTTACAGATTGGTTTCTTTGTAGCTGAACTCTCCACAAGGTAACTTCTTCTAGCTGATGTATCTACAGGGTCACTAGTTTTTAGCTGAATTCTCTACATGGTGGTTTCTTTGTAACTGAACTATCTATAAGGTGACATCTTCTAGCTGATCTTCAACAGGGTGATTTGTTTGTAACTGAACTCTCTACAAGAAAACTTCTTCTAACTGATGTCTGAACAGGGTGAATTGTTTGTAGCTGAATTCTCTACAGGGTGATTTGTTTGTAGCTGATCTCTATACAGGTTACTTATTTCTAACTGATCTCTTGAATTCTGTTCAGGGTGACTGCTCTATTAGGATGACTGCTCTATTAGAGTATCTCGATCTCGCACTTGCTACACCAAGTTGGATTTCGTGTTATAACTCCGTGGCTTTAAGTCTGATTCTTCTACACCATTGAAGAGCCTTTCTAAGATGATAACTCCATCTGTACAGCGATTTTCAAAGCATTACCCCAAGTGGTTTATCTGGTAGGCGTGGCAAGCATAATAATAATAATAATAATAATAAAAATTAGCTAATCTCGATTGCGTAATTGTTACACACTGTTGATTTTTTCGCTGTATCTTCCTGGTTTTTAGCTCGATGTCTTTCAAACCACAAAAGGTTTGAGGTTCAATAGTTAACCTATTCACCCACCGATTTTCAGCTTCTTCCCATACGCGGTTTACCCTGTAGGCGTGACAACATATTGGTGTTATTTTTCGTGCATAATCGCTCATAACTCTTTGCCTGTTTATGGTATTCCAGCCAAAGTTGGTACAGAGATGCGCCTTTATACCCCCCCCCTTCTGTGTGCCAAATTTCAAGGCAATCGGATAACGCGTTCGCGTTTTATAGCACTTTTTGTAAATGTGCGAAAAGAGGAAGAAAAATAAGAAGAAAAAAACGAAGAAACTAAGCCAATTTTTGAAGTCGCGTGTCTGAGGAATGCTTGAAGCGATTTCGCTCAAATTTGGAATGTGGAGTACTGAAGTTGGGAATGTACACAGCAAAATTTGTCTTGTTTCATCAAGGCAGCACAGAGCTACGGAGGTGCGAAAATTGCGTTTTCTTTCTTTCTGTCAATATACTCACGGGGTTGCGCGCCGGCTTCTTGGGCCGCACGACACACTACCGTGTGTCTTGATTATTATTATGCTTGCCACGCCTACCAGATAAACCACTTGGGGTAATGCTTTGAAAATCGCTGTACAGATGGAGTTATCATCTTAGAAAGGCTCTTCAATGGTGTAGAAGAATCAGACTTAAAGCCACGGAGTTATAACACGAAATCCAACTTGGTGTAGCAAGTGCGAGATCGAGATACTCTAATAGAGCAGTCATCCTAATAGAGCAGTCACCCTGAACAGAATTCAAGAGATCAGTTAGAAATAAGTAACCTGTATAGAGATCAGCTACAAACAAATCACCCTGTAGAGAGTTCAGCTACAAACAATTCACCCTGTTCAGACATCAGTTAGAAGAAGTTTTCTTGTAGAGAGTTCAGTTACAAACAAATCACCCTGTTGAAAGATCAGCTAGAAGATGTCACCTTGTAGATAGTTCAGTTACAAAGAAACCACCATGTAGAGAATTAAGCTACAAACTAGTGACCCTGTAGATACATCAGCTAGAAGAAGTTACCTTGTAGAGAGTTCAGCTACAAAGAAACCATTCTGTAAAGAGCTCAGCTGCAAACAAATCACCTATACAGAATTCAGCTACAAACAAATCACCCTGTAGAGAGATCAGCTAGAAGAAGTTACCTTGTAGATAGTTCAGCTACAAACAAATCATCCTGTAGAGAGATCAGCTAGAAGAAGTTACCTTGTAGATAGTTCAGCTACAAACAAATCACCCTGTAGAGAGATGAGTAAGAAGAAGTTACCTTGTAGATCGTTCAGCTACAAACAATTCACCCTGTAAAGAGATCAGCTAGAAGAAGTTACCTTGTACAGAGTTCAGCTACAAAGAAACCATCATGTAGAGAATTCAGCTGCAAACAAATCATGTATAGAGAGTTCAGCTACAAACAAATCTCCCTGTAGAGAGATCAGCTAGAAGAAGTTTCCTTGTAGTGAGTTCTGCTACAAACAAATCACCCTGTAGAAAGATCAGCTAGAAGAAATCACATTGTAGAGAGTTCAGCTTCAAAGAAACAATCATGTGAGAGTTTAGGTACAAACAAATTGTCCTGTAGAGAGATCAGCTAGAAGAAGTTACCTTGTAGAGAGTTCAGCTACAAAGAAACCATCATGTAGATAGTTCAGGTACAAACAAATCACCCTGTAGAAAGATCAGCTATAGAAGAAATCACCTTGTAGAGAGTTCAGCTACAAAGAATCTATCATGTAGAGAGTTCAACTACAAACAAATCACCCTGTAGAAAGATCAGCTATAGAAGAAATCACCTTGTAGAGAGTTCAGCTACAAAGAAACCATCATGTAGAGAGTTCAGCTACAAACAAATCGGCCTGTAGAGAGATCAGCTAGAAGAAATTACCTTGTAGAGAGTTCAGCTACAAAGAAACCATCATGTAGAGAGTTCAGCTGCAAACAAATCACCTGTAGAGAGTTAAGCTACAAACAAATCTCCCTGTAGAGAGATCAGCTAGAAGAAGTCACCTTGCAGGGAGTTCAGTTACAAAGAAATAAACCATGTAGAGAGTTCAGCTGCAAACAAATCACCTGTAGAGAGATCAGCTAGAAACAAGTCACCTTGTAGAGAGTTCAGCTAGAAGAAGTCACATTGTAGAGCTACAAAGAAACTACCATGTCGAGTTCAGCTGCAAACAAATCACCCTGTAGAGAACTCAGCTACAAACAAATTGCCCTGTAGAAAGATTAGCTAGAAGAAGTTACCTTATAGGGAGTTCAGCTATGAACAGATCACCCTGTAGAGAGTTCAGCTGCAAAAAAAATCAATCACTCTGTAGAGAGTTCAGCTAGAAGAAGTCACCTTGTAGAGAGTTAAGCTGCAAATAAATCACCCTGTAGAGAATTCAGCTACAAACAAATCACCCTGTAGAAAGATCAGCTAGAAGAAGTTACCTTGTAGAGAGTTCAGCTACAAAGAAACCACCATGTAGAGAGTTCAGCTGCAAACAAATCACCTGTAGAGAGTTCAGCTAGAAACAAGTCACCCTTAGAGAGATCAGCTAAAAACAAGTCACCCTGTAGAGAGTTCAGCTAGAAGAAGTCACATTGTAGAGAGTTCAGCTATAAAGAAACTACCATGTAGAGAGTTCAGCTGCAAACAAATCATCCTGTAGAGAGTTCAGCTAGAAGAAGTCACCTTTTAGAGAGTTCAGCTACAAAGAAACCACCATGTAGAGAGTTCAGCTGCAAACAAATCACCTGTAGAGAGTTCAGCTAGAAACAAGTCACCCTTAGAGAGATCAGCTAAAAACAAGTCACCCTGTAGAGAGTTCAGCTAGAAGAAGTCACATTGTAGAGAGTTCAGCTATAAAGAAACTACCATGTAGAGAGTTCAGCTGCAAACAAATCATCCTGTAGAGAGTTCAGCTAGAAGAAGTCACCTTTTAGAGAGTTCAGCTACAAAGCAACCACCATGTAAAGAGTTCAGCTGCAAAAAACTCAATTACTTTGTAGAAAGATCGGCTAGAAGAAGTTACCTTGTAGAGAGTTCAGCTACAAAGAAACCACCATGTAGAGAGTTCAGCTGCAAACAAATCACCTGTAGAGAGTTCAGCTACAAACAAGTCACCCTGTAGAGAGTTCAGCTAGAAGAAGTCACATTGTAGAGAGTTCAGCTACAATGAAACTCCCATGTAGAGAGTTCAGCTGCAAACAAATCACCCTGTAGAGAACTCAGCTACAAACAAATATGCAGTGTAAAAAGATCAGCTAGAAGAAATTACCTTGTAGAGAGTTCAGCTACAACGAAACCACCATGTAGAGAGTTCAGCTACAAACAAATCACCTGTAGAGAAATCAGCTAGAAACAAGTCACCCTGTAGAGAGATCAGCTAGAAACAAGTCACCTTGTAGAGAGTTCAGCTAGAAGAAGTCACATTGTAGAGAGTTCAGCTACAAAGAAACCACCATTTAGAGAGTTCAGCTGCAAACAAATCACCCAGTAGAAAGTTCAGCTATGAACAGATCACCCTGTTGAGAGTTCAGTTAGAAACAAGGAATCCTGTAGAGAGATCACCTAGAAGTATCGCCTTGTAGAGAGTTCAGCTACAAACAAATCACCTGTAGAGAGTTCAGCTACAAACAAATCACCCTGTAGAGAGATCAGCTAGAAGAAGTTACCTTGTAGGGATTTCAGCTACAAACAAATCACCCTGTAGAGAGTTCAGCTACAAAGAAACCATTCTGTAAAGAGCTCAGCTGCAAACAAATCACTTGTACAGAATTCAGCTACAAACAAATCACCCTGTAGAGAGATCAGCAAGAAGAAATTACCTTGTAGATAGTTCAGTTACAAACAAATCACCCTGTAGAAAGATCAGTTAAAAGAAGTTACCTTGGAGAAAGTTCAGCTACAAAGAAACCACTTTGTAAAGAGCTCAGCTGCAAACAAATCACCTGTACAGAATTCAACTACAAACAAATCTCCCTGTAGAGAGATCAGCTAGAAGAAATTACCTTGTAGACAGTTCAGCTACAAAGAAACCACCATGTAGAGAGTTCAGCTGCAAAGAAATCACCCTGTAGAAAATTCTGCCAGAAACAAATAGCCCTGTAGAAAGATCAGTTAGAAGAAGGTACCTTTTAGAGAGTTCAGCTACAAAGAAACCATTCTGTAAAGAGCTCAGCTGCAAACAAATCACCTATACAAAATTCAGCTACAAACACATCACCCTGTGGAGAGATCAGCTAGAAGAAGTTGCCTTGTAGATCGTTCAGCTACAAACAATTCAACCTGTAGAGAGAGCAATTAGAAGAAGTCACCTTGTAGAGTGTTCAGTTACAAAGATACCACCATGGAGATTTCTGTAATCAATATATGTGACCGGATTTGCGAAAAGGGGTCTTCCACACACATCCAATTCCGTAAACGTTGGAGACCATAACTCAGTGTTCAAGTAACATATTAACCTGAAAATTTCACCATGTATTCAGCTATAGTGGTGCTCACCACTGCCCAAATATCAAGGCAATAGCTCTTTCCAATCTGAAGTTATCAATTTCCAAAGTTGGCAAATTGGATGTGTGTGGAAGACCCCTTTTCGCAAATGTGGTCAAATATGTATTATACAGTATATATAATTTGTACATTTACTGATAAAATATTTAAAGTACATCTACTTCATCTTTTCTTCTTCCTGTAGTAAAGAAAAAAACGTAGGTTAAAAAAGTCCCAAAGCTGGTATACAAATACAAAAAGAAATGAATTCTAATCCAAAGCAGCCAAGCTGTAAAAAAAGTGTGCGGCCCTCAGAAAGGCTATGGTGAAAAAAGATGTGAAATCCAAGGTGGCGGCCAAGAAATGGCTGTGATGGTAGGTTAATGGCAAAAATTTTAATAATGACAATTTAGGTAAATTTTGTGAAGCGGCACAAAAATTCACCTGAATTGTCTTTATTAAAAATTTTACCATTAACCTACCATCACAGCCATTTCTTGGCCGCCACCTTGGATTTCACATCTTTTTTCACCATAGCCTTTCTGAGGGCCGCACACTTTTTTTACAGCTTGGCTGTTTTGGAGTAGATTGTATTATCTGATTAGCTAATATTAATTTTACAACTTGCACACCTCGCACATGGCCACATTATGATATCATTACTTTTTGTTGCAGTTAACTCTGCTTTACTTGGACGCGCACTTTTTTTTACAGCTATAAGCTGTTTTTGGATGGGATTTCAATACTTTTTGTTAGAGTAAGCAATGCACTGTTGATAACAGTAGGTGAGTTTCCATGGTTTTGACAGAAACCCCAGATTACAGTGACAGAATATTAAAATATAACTGTAATTTTAGTGGCCAGGGCCGCCCACATGGGGGGGGGGGGGGTAACTGGGGTATTTTGCCCCTGCCCCAGCCCGAAAGGGGCCCCTTGAATACCTGTTTAAAGAAAGTACTCTAATAGAGCAGTCAGGATCTAGACCCTTCCTTGCCACTGGACCCCTCTTTAACTCTTTTCCCTGGGCTCTCTAATTTCTCTGGACGGCCCTGTTAGTGGCATGCAACTGCAGTCAACTAACACCCATTTTAACTAGTAAACCCTTAATAACACTTTGCCTTTCATCTTGTACTGCATTAAAACGATCAAGATACTCTATTAGAGCAGTCACAAAACAGCTGTAACACAGCAATCAATATTTAGCATAGTTACAAGTTCTGCTTAGCATCGGATTGTATAGTTTAAATTACTAGCTACTTACAGACTTTACAATATAAAATATGGCACTTGTAGAAATGTGACTGTTCTATTAGAGTATCTCGATCTACTTCAAGCATTGACTAATTCAAGCGAAGAAGTTATGCCCCTGCCAAGAGATCTTGTGAAATGAAATGAGAATAGTAAAGAAAAGGCAAGTATGTACAGAGACAATAGAAGGGCACGTAATTATGTCCTGTTGTAAATAAACGCCTTTAAATTTTATATTACTAGCTACTAAATAAGTGCACCAGAATAGGCTTGAGGCTGTTGTCTCCAAGGTTGTCTCATTACTTGTCTTTTCGTGTTGAAGGGATTTAGTCACAATTGGTGAGTTTTAACTATACATGTATTTGTGTTGTAAAACTTAATTGTAAAAAGGCGATTAGCACATATCATGATAAACATGTATTTGTCACAGTAGAGTCTCTCACGATTATTAATACGAGACATTGGACCAGGGTAAAAAATTTACTGCTATATTTAGAGGTTGTAGTGTTTGTATATCTTAGTATCTTAATAAATAGTTCTCCATGATCACTAATCACTAATAGTACAGTGAAAACTGGTCATTATTCAGGCCATAGGAACAAAAATTTTCTGACCTAGCTTTTTAAAGAGGTAGCTGCATTTTGCGGCCTTAAAAAAGGTAAGAAGCATGCTGTTCTAACTGGCTATAGAGATGGATTTAGTGTGTGACAGCGTATGAGACAGTGAGTGCTGGCAGCCAATCTGTTAGAGCACCAAAGGCACTGCTTCAGACTTAGGAAGTTGGCTGTCAGCCCAAAGTGTAAAAGTTTCACTATTGGTCCTTATAAGCTCCTGATGAAGAAAGTGATGAAGTCATTATCCATAGGATATATTTTTCAGAGTATCCATTTCAGTTCTACAATATAGTAGCCAAGCATAAGATGAACATAACACAGCATTCCGGTGGTTTAGTGGTGACCACAACACTGCCTGAGGTAAACTGTGGTGAGATTTAAGACTACTGGAAGCCCTGGAATGCCTTCAACACATGAAATACCAAATATCTAATGCCTGGCTTTCATCCACAGTGGACCTGTCTTGGTGGCCACTTGTACAGAAGGAAAACAGCTGCCACACAGTCTTTCGAGCGAACAGCTAGTTTCCACACCTCTTAATTATCAATTTGTAAAATCTTGAGCAAAATTGTGTGTGCGAGTAAGTGTGATGTTGTGCATCGGCAGTGCCGTGTATATGGTTGCTGCCTAGCATTGACACATCACGAGTATTGAAGTCACAATGTGTTACTGTATCATCCATCTAAATACAATCTCTGAATGTGCCATTTAGTGTAGAGAACAATCTTCCACAAGAAGTGACCTGCAGGTTTCAGTGTATATTGTTAACCTTTAATATTGTTCACCATTGTGATTGTGAACTGTATGTACAGTGAAACCTCACTTAGTGGCCACCTCTTTAATAAGACCACCTCATTATATTGGCCACCTCTAGTAGATCCCAAATATAGCTAAGCAGTACTTTATGACCTCATTAATAAGGCCACCTTGTTATTCAGGCCAAATTTTGTGGTTCCACAGCTGGCCATATTAATGAGGTTTCATTGTACTTATGTGAATTTTTATTTTTCGCAACTTTTCTTCAGGTTTACTGATGGGCACTATGAAGCATTGTTGACTGGTCCGTACATAATGTGGTGACTTGAAATGCTAAAACAGTACGTAGCATGTCTTGTATGTACATGTAATGTGTTGTAATGTGTCCACACATCCACACATCTTAGAAATAAATATAGTTGTATTCTCTATACTCAGTTCCATTGTGCCACTGGGTCATAAGTGGGTTGAGTATGGATCATCTAGGACATTTGAGTCACATTTTGTCCTGGCCAAGTGGATCTCATCCACTGACAGAATATACAGGATCAGATCACGTGTATAAATTACGGTGGAACTTGTTTATTGCCACCTTCACTCAATAAGCAGGTAATAGTGTATAAATTCTCAATTGGAATTGGCTTTTCAAGAGAGGTTGTCTTTCTATACTGGTGGCCATTAAGACAGGTTGTACTGATAGAGTGTACATACTAGAGATGCAACAATATCCTCCACTTAGTGTCGTTTGATAGTGATGCAATGGAGACTATGTATTGTTGCATTTAAATACTATATACTATTATATTGCAACTCTAGCACGTATTTATAACAGGAATGTTTGTTAACTGTTTAGACATACTGGAGCGACACCCACTCATCTGGATTCTACAAATGGAGTCATATTAACTTGTCATCGTACCTATTTGTTACTCCCATTGTGCTTGGATGAATATACATGCCGTCATGTGAGACTTGCTACCATGGCGGGCCACTGGAAAACATTTTCATAGCAGTTATATTACAGTCATTATTGTACAATTCTTACATTATTGTTGTGAAAAGTGTTTGGTATTCATGTGTCCTCTTTATGTTGTAATTACATGTGTAATTTTTGTGTGGGGGTGTTATAAAATGCAATAATGCATGGTGACAATTGGCTAGCTACATGTGCTAATTACTCGCAGCTTGTGTCAACAACTGGTAACAGCAGTTGTACTCTGTGTCATTCTTTAAGCCGCGCCCTTAGAGGACAAATTACGTCACGGTGGGGCGACTAAATTCAAATTTAAAAACGAACGATGGTATGCAGCACCATACAGTGGCGGATCCAGGATGGGGCATTTGGGGCAAATGCCCCCCCCCCCCCCCCCCCCCTTCAAGAAATTGCATACAAGACCTTTTCAGCTATAAGTCACTAAGTCTAAGTCCTTGAAATTAGGTTAAGTAATCCTAAGGCTGCAGCACATGTTGCTGCAGACCTTCAGTGCTGGTCACTGTAAAGCATTAATACAATAAATACTTTAGGATTAAGGAAGAAAATCCATCCCTCCTGGAGGAGACTGAGTGTGGCCCCGACTAGACATTGGGTGACCTGCAGTTCGATTCCTGGGGTTGGAGGGATTTTTTCCTTACTTTGGCCCCTTTTCTGTTACACCTTTTCAGCTATAAGTCACTAAGTCTAAGTCCTTGAAATTAGGTTAGGTAATCCTAAGGCTGCAGCACATGTTGCTGCAGACCTTCAGTGCTGGTCACTGTAAAGCATTAATACAATACAATACAAAGATCGAGATACTCTAATAGAGCAGTCAATTACTCTAATAAAGCAGTCACAATGTTCATGAGGCAGTGTAGCTTACCTATGAAGCTATAAATAGGATTTTATTTTACATAACAGACGTGATATAGTTGGTAAGGATAACTAGCTGTTATTGCCGTGACCTTTTCTTTTTTTTTTTTTTTTGGTCTTCAACTGGTTTTCAGCAAGTTTTTTTGGTCTTCAACTGTTTTTCAGAAAGGTGCCCCCCCTCTTTCCAAACTCTGGATCCGCCCCTGCCATAGATTATATCTGTGGACTATAATCTATGGCAGCACACTTCTTTATGGCTATATGCACTGATTAACTACATAGAGTGCCAGTTCATCAATACCCAGTGACCGCAGTTGTGCTCTGCGTCATTCTTTAAATTCCGTGTAAAATTCTTAGAGAGCAAATTACGTGGGGGCGACTAAATTCAAATTTCAAACTAGTCATTCTCGAAAACATATGTTTCAATCTGAACGAAACTTTTAGAACAGTTTAAAGATACATTGCCCTACATGCCAAGCGAGTATTGCAGAAAACAACAATCTGGGATTTGTATTTGGCCTCTAGGTCGACTGAGGACGACTGAAACTTCGTTTGGTGCTGAAATTACGACGGTAGGGTAATCATGTATGGTGAAATCGATGATGTGAATCTTGAGGCGATTGAGTGAATACTGAAGCGATAGCAGGGCAATCAATGTTCGGAATGCACAAAGGAACGGAATGCACAAAGGAACGCAAGGCATACACCTGCGGTTGCGTCTAACCGCATGCGATAAAAAAAAAATGAAACTTCCCCTTTGATGTCGGCAATCTCGATCACGAAACAATCGGCATGGATTTGCTTCACTGCTTGTGTGGTAGTTACTAGTGACACGATGAGTTCAACTCTAGAGTTTCAGAGGGATAGCGTAAGTGGCGGGTGAGTTACAGGACGGCCGAATTTGACAACGTTCATTCCTGTAAAATCCTCACGTAGTGGTCGCGTCATTTATAGTCTGCGGCGCGTGTTTCTGCTTTACTGGCCGCGCGACTCACTACCGTGAGTCTTGATATGATTCATTGCACTTTATATTGCACCAAAGCACAAATCGCTTCTAGCACAATTGATAAAACACCGAAGAAACATATTACTGTAAGATTTGCTAATACTAACAAGCAGGCTGGAGAAAATGACTGTGGTGTGTTTGCTACTACATACTGTGCAGCACTTGCTCATGGTGAAAACCCCAGCACTTTTGTGTACGACCAAAAGGTTACGAGAAATCACTTAGTAAGATGTTTAGAAGATGGTGCTATCCAGCCATTCCCTGTGATAAGACAGAAGAGAATTGGAGTTCCTAATACAATCACAATAGATGTATTTTGCTGCTGTAGAAACACAGATGATGGAACCAAGATGGTACTGTGCAACAAGTGTAAAGAGTGGTATCATCTGAGCTGCATTAGCAGTACAGTCAAGAAAGGAAAGAAGTTACATTTTAGTAACTGTCAAAAGAGTTTGTAGCTGATCGTTATTATTGATGTACTTTTCAGACTTCATTAGTTTAGTTGCAATTAAATATAAAATAATTAATAGAACATGTGGTATAAATTTTCACAGTACAAGGGGTAGTCATTACCCACAGTCTTGTAGAACCATTTGCAACTGGGATAAAGGTTTTTGATCGGTGAAACTGATCACTTGATTTCATCCAAAAAGGTGCCTTGATTGCTTCACGATTTACCAAAGTCTTGTAAACTCTTGTATACAAATTGGCTGGCTAAGGTGCTTGATCGTCCAATTTTAGGACCTCTTGATTGCTAGATTTAGTGCAATTTACCTTTTGATTGCTTGATTTAATTTTAATTGCAGCAAAGATCCCGGTTGCAAATGGTTTTACAAGACTTACATATGAAATTATGTGATGATATAAACATGCAGCTTAAACCTGTCAACAAAACTCTTGAAAATCTTGATAAATCTGCAGAGTAAATCTTTATAAATCTTGACAAATCTGTAAAATTCAGTAAATCTTGAGGTAAATCTGAAAATCTTTGTAAATTCCTGTAAATCTCAAGATTTAAAATCTTGTATGCGAGTTTTACCTGTTGCTGACCCCTCAAAATGTACTCTCCAGCTGCTCCTGGCATGCTTGTCCAGTACTGACACACATTACCCTATGTTTCTGAGGGTGTCCTTCTAGACACTGACTATCCTATGATTCTGGGGATGTCCTGTTGGACACTACAGCCCCAGTCACCATTGTCTGAAATACTTAGTATCCTGGGATACTAGGTATGTACTGAGGATCCTCAAATGACCCAGCAGCCCAGTCACCACTGTCTCGAATACTTAGCCCAGTCACCATTGTCTCAAATACTTAGTATCCTGGGATACTAGGTATGTACCGAAAATCCTCAAATGACCCAGCAGCCCAGTCACCACTGTCTCAAATACTTAGTATCCTGGGATACTAGGTATGTACTGAGGATCCCAAATGACCCACTAGCCCAGTCACCACTGTCTCAAATACTTAGTATCCTGGGATACTAGGTATGTACTGAGGATCCCCAAATGACACAGCTGCCCAGTCACCACTGTCTCGAATACTTAGTATCCTGGGATACTAGGTATGTACCAAGAATCCCCAAATGACACAGTAGCCCAGTCACCACTGTCTCAAATACTTAGTATCCTGGGATACTAGGTACGTATGTACCGAAAATCCTCAAATGACTCAGCAGCCCAGTCACCACTGTCTCAAATACTTAGTATCCTGGGATACTAGGTATGTACCGAGGATCCCCAAATGACACAGTAGCCCAGTCACCACTGTCTCAAATACTTAGTATCCTGGGATACTGGGTATGTACTGAGGATCCCCAAATGACCCAGCTGCCCAGTCACCACTGTCTCAAATACTTAGTATCCTGGGATACTAGGTATGCACCAAGACAGTGGTGACTGGGCTGCTGGGTCATTTGGAGATCCTTGGTATGTACCCTGTGTCCTTGGATATTAAGTACCAACATAGGATAGCATGGTATATCCTGGGATGCTGTGTGGCAGTACTGGACTAACCTGGTTGCTGGTTCATGTTACTAGGAGACTTTTGATGTATTCACCAAACACACAGCAACAAATTACTGTTGATGACATTTAGTGAATAGGCAGACAATTAGGGTTAGATCACGATAACCCCCAGGATATATGTTAAAACAGCTTTGTCAAACAACATAAGAAATACACTGACTGCTATAGATGGTGTAATAGACATCACCACCTGTGATCACCCACATGTAATATGAGAGAGAATAATAATCCATTTTGAAGTTCACCTTATGACCAATACTGATCACTGATCTGTTGTTTATCATTTCTATAAGTTTACATAAATTAAACTTCCTCATAAGCACTCGAGAAAACATATACATCATGTATTTTAATCGTAAACATCCAACAACATAGTGATCAATGAAGAATCCTGCTAAGTTTCAGGAGTGAGATTGGTCATGTAAATTTTGCTTGTGATAATACTAAGTTGATAACAATACAGACAGTGAAACCCTGTGTCTTCCTTTTTATGGACCTGGTCACTATAATGAGGTGGTCTTATTAATGAGGTCATGAAGTACACCTTAGCTATATTTGGGACCTACTTGACATGGTCACTATATTATACAGTACGGTAGTACTGTATATATTGGGTATTGGGTTTTCTGGTAAAATATATGTATCACCCAAAAAGCAGCTTCACAGTACCTTTCCTGGCACCTTGGCAATATTGTTTACCCAAAAGTGCTTTCAGTATGACCCTAAATGCTTCCAATAGAATGATACGAAATTTAGAAATTATTACTTTTATTTGAAGGAACTTTTTACAAACTACCTGCCTACCTGATTCCTTCAGACAAACATAACTCGATAACAGCTAAAGCGTACAGGCTTGATTTATCACTGTTCGATGTTGCTTTAACCAAACAAGTGGCTTTTAGCATACCACAGTACATATAATGCAAGGGTTTCCCTAAAGAGCGGTGCTGACCATTCTAATTTACTCAAAATTCCTTTGATGTGGTAATACGAATGTATATAATTAACAAATTGACTTTGATGTTGGTAGCAAATTGACAGTTTTACCGCTCTACTTTATTTTGCTGGGGAAAGCTCTGTAATGCACACATCCTTTGTCCTCCTTGTATCCAATTTCTTTTTGCTGACAGCCTAAGGTGTCAATTCATGGAAGTGCATGACCGCCATGACGGCTACTCTAGTACATTTGTCAATGGGACATTTTCCTTGGTGACTGGATTGATCACAGAGGCGCTTCTCCTAGTGTTCTTTATTTGTAACATTGTGTAACAGGCTGAACATAGCTGAATGCAAAGCATAATGGCCACTTCACTTTTGAGTCTAATGATGAAGTTGGGGCACACATTCAAATGTAAACATTAACTCTGGCACCATTATTAGCGGTTCACTAGTCATAATAATGTTACAAAAAGTAATCAAGCAAGTATAAGGAAAAATTAGGATTTTTAACTTCGACTAGAGATCATAGAAACAAAAGTAGGGAAACAAGGGAGGCAGCCTCCCTTGTTTCCCTATGTAGTCTTATTAGTGAGGACATGAAATACACCTTCATAATGTATGGGGACCCAGGGGCGGATCCAGAGTTTCGAAAGAGGGGGGGCACCTTTCTGAAAAACAGTTGAAGACCAAAAAAAACTTGCTGAAAACCAGTTGAAGACCAAAAAAAAAAAAAAAAAGGTCACAACAATAATAGCTAGTTATCCTTACCAACTATATCACGTCTGTTATGTAAAATAAAATTCTATTTGTAGCTTCATAGGTAAGCTACACTGCCTCATGAACATTGTGACTGCTTTATTAGAGTAATTGACTGCTCTATTAGAGTATCTCGATCTTGTATGCAATTTCTTGAAGGGGGGGGGGGGGGGCATTTGCCCCAAATGCCCCATCCTGGATCCGCCACTGGGACCATACTCTTACTCAAAAAAGTGGCCAGCAATACCCAGCATTGGAGAGGCCAGCTATATAGTTGTAATAACCAAAACTGATAATTGAGTTGTGTACAGGAAATCATATTACATTAAGGTGGTCACACAATTAGCACCCTTAGGGGTTGCAGTGCTCGAAATAACGTTTGGCAATCGGCGGATTTCCGGGTAATTTGTGACGTTTCCGGGTAAAGCACTAAGTATCCGGAAAAAGTATCCGGACAATCTTTTTGCATGAATATATTCACATTTATACTTACGACATTTACCTTTATCAGCTATCAACGTGATCGTGCGTCTTCCCCCGTCTTTCTCCTGCATTCTCAGCTGCAGTCGAAGTAAATAATTCTTAGGGCGCTAAATATACTAACCAGTTATACTGGTTCTAAATTAATAGTGCACGTGATATGCTATGGCGGGCAGCTCCTCGGGTAGCCAAGGCAGTTGTAAGCGTCCTTCTTCGTCACTAGCTCCCGCGACTAAGAAGTCTACTGCTCCAAAGAAAACAGTCCAAAAGTGGATACGGGATAATGATAAATCACTCGAAACTATTACATGGTTGGACTTCGAAACAAATGCTGATGGTGAATCTGTTTCACTGCTCAAGTGTAAGGTGTGCTGTAAGTATAAAGAAAGATTGGAACCGATGAGAAACTTTCGCTTGGCATATATCGAAGGCTCAGTCAATGTAAAAACTTCTAGCTTTAAAGAACATGCAGAGAGTGAAATGCACAAGCATTTCACTCTCTGCATGTTCTTTACATCTATTCTGTTACTCCATGGTGATGATCCTGCACTGTGAATTGAAGTATGAGCCTGGACTCTTGATACAGTAGCTATAAAACAGCATCAATTCACTGGGTACCTGCATAGAAATTGTAGGAATAATAAAATTTGATGTAACTTGCAAACTTCAATGCATTGTATAGTGCCAAATTAACTGTATTGTTCTTAACCCTATATAAGTACTAAACCACTACAACCATCTTCCGTACAAAATTCTAAGTTTCCTAACAAAGCTACAATTGTCAGGAAACTCATCCAGACAATTCTAAAAAATTATTTCGAGCACTGGGGTTGATAAACAATAATACAGAATGAAACCTAATCAGAGCCCATCAGGGTCACCTAGTTGAGGTGGTGAAATGACTGGTAATGGATGACATGAACAACAAGACTGAAGAGTAAACATCCCTTGGCTACCTTACAAATGGTCACAAATGCCCAGTGAAACACTAGGCTACCTGTGTACCACTCTGGTGCTATGGAGTTCAATTCTCCTGGGGAAGGACTAGTACCCCACAGCCCACAGGAAGACATGACACAAAACACATAGGGAGTGTATAAACAGTGGAATGGACTACTGGAATGGTGGAATACTGGAATGGAATTTTTTAAATTTCAATATTATTTTTACATCCAAATAAGTACAACTCCTCCCCTAAGTAAGCAAATACATTCCCCTTGAAGTCAGCTCATTAGCATACTTTTCTTCACCACAACACTTGTATGACTTATAACTCAATATTTTATTACTTGTATGAAAATAACTATCTTGATGAAGGCTCGGTTCAGTGTGCAACATGGCACTGCCACAATGAACTTTGGCTTAAATTATCTCATAGCTTACAAGATAGTCCCGTTTCACTTTATCCAAAGATTTTCGCTTAGGCTCCTAGGATAGTGGTAAACACCTTGTACAGGCTCTGCCTTCTGTGTTCACTCTCCAGTGCCTAACTGGTGAAGTTGATAATAAACAAATGAATACTTCATTATACAGTGGATGTGCTTTACGATGCATACATGTAATCAACTAGCTAGCTAACTATTTATCATTTGGGAACAAGGGTTAAGTCAGGAGTCTTCTTGGTATTACCAATAAACTGTTATTGTGCGTGTTCATAACTGACTTTACAGTACATTACATTGGTAAACTTTGTCTATGGTGAGGTGAATTATGCTAAAAGAGCTGACTTCAAGGGGAATCCTATTTATTTGCTTACTTAAGGGGAGGAGGTATACTTATTTGGATGTAAAAACTGATATTGAACTTTAAAATTCCATTCCACCATTCCAGTATACCACCATTCTACTGTTTATACACTCCCAAAACACATACAATGACCTCACCATTCTTGATTGGTCACTACCATCCTCTTCAAACAAAATTGCTAACGAAGTGGAAATCTTCTTTAATCCAAGGAAATCACCTAGTCTGTGTCAAACATATTGTAGTATAGGCAAGAGTATATAATAGAAACCAAGAGTATCGAATGGGTGTATTACCCTGTGATTAATGATTATGTAAAGTAACACGGATATTTCAGTAATCATTCGTTATGCCACTAAGGGTTGCTGTATTTAGCCCAATTCAGTCACTAAACCAAGTGAAAACATAACAGCGTTAAAGGGAAATATTAATGTTAAAAATTCTGGCACTGCCAAGCGAATCCCTGAAGGCGTGGCAACACGCTCGTTTGTGCAACTGCTGTTTTAGCGAGCTGTTGAGTCCTTACTGCACTTACTTGTACAATAACTGTTGAACACTGTACTTGGTTGAATAACACAGAAAACTAGCAAACAAAGACCCGTTGCCACGTACGTATTTCAAATTACCATTGCACGTAAACGAACAATTACTGAAATATCCCGTGTTACTTTACACAATCATTAATCACGGGCTAATACACTGTTCAACACTCTTTGGTTTCTATTATATACTCTGGGTGCAGGCATAAACTGTGTGCAAATGTCATGTGGAGTATGTCTGCAGCCAACATTTATAAAACGTGAATCAGTTTTATCAGAGTATGCAGACCAGTTAGGGTGGTTCATCCAGGGTGACAGCTAGTTATCAAGACACACGGTAGTGTGTCGTGCGGCCCAAGAAGCCGGCGCGTAACACTCGTGAGTATATTGACAGGAAGAAAGAAAACGCAATTTTCGCAACTCCGTAGCTCTGTGCTTCCTTGATGAAACAAGACGATTTTTGCTGTGGACATGCCCTCCAACTGCAGTACTCAACATTCCAAATTTGAGCGAAATCGCTTCGCGCGTTCCCGAGATATGCGACTTCAAAAATTGGCTCAGTTTCTTCGTTTTTTTTTCTTCTTATTTTTCTTTTTCTTGTCGCACACTTACAAAAACTGCTATAAAACTCGAACGCCATATCCGATTGCCTTGAAATTTGGCACACAGAAGGAGGATATAAAGGCACATCTCGGTACCGACTTTGGCTGGAATACCATAAACAGGCAAAGAGGTATGAGCGATTATTCACGAAAAATAACACCAATATGTTGTCACGCCTACAGGGTAAACCGCGTATGGGAAGAAGCTGAAAATCGGTGGGTGAATAGGTTAACTATTGAACCTCAAACCTTTTGTGGTTTGAAAGAAATCGAGCTAAAAAACAGGAAGATACAACGAAAAAACCAACAGTATGTAACAATTACGCAATCGAGATTAGCTAATAAAAAAACGACTGCTTGCCACGCCTACCAGATAAACCGCTAGGGGTAATGCTTTGAAAATCGTTGTACAGATGGAGTAATCATCTTAGAAAGGATCATCAATGGTGTAGAAGAATCATACTTAAAGCCACGGAGTTATAACACGAAATCCAACTTAGTGCAGCAAGTGCGAGATCGAGATACTCTAATAGAGCAGTCATCCTAATAGAGCAGTCACCCTGAAGAGAATTCAAGAGATCAGCTAGAAATAAGAAACCTGTATAGAGATCAGCTACACACAAGTCACCCTGTAGAGAGATCAGCTAGAAGAAGTTACCTTGTATGGAGTTCATGCAACTATGGAAAGAGATAGTTCAGCTAGAAAAAATCACCTTGTAGAGTTCAGCTACAAAGAAACTATCATGTAGAGAGTTCAGCTACAAACAAATCGCCCTGTGGAGAGATCAATAGAAGAAGTTACCTTGCAGAGAGTTCAGCTACAAAGAAACCATCATGTAGAGAGTTCAGCTACAAACAAATCTCCCTGTAGAGAGATTAGCTAGAAGAAGTTACCTTGTAGAGAGTTCAGCTACAAAGAAACCAACATATAGAGAGTTCAGCTACAAACAAATCTCCCTGTAGAGAGATCAGCTAGAAGAAGTTACCTTGTAGAGATTTCAGCTTCAAACAAATCACCCTGTAGAAAGATCAGCTAGAAGAGGTCACCTTGTAGAGAGTTCAGTTACAAAGAAACCGCCATGTAGAGAGCTCAGCTACAAACTAGTGACCTTGTAGAGACATCAGCTAGAAGAAGTTAGCTTGTAGAGAGTTCAGCTACAGTAGAAAGATGAGCTAGAAAAAGTTACCTTGTAGAGAGTTCAGTTACAAAGAAACCACCATGTAAAGAATTCAGCTATAAACTAGTGACCCTGTAAAGGCATCAGCTAGAAGAAGTTATCTTGAGAAAGTTCAGCTACAAAGAAACCATTATTTAAAGAGCTCAGCTGCAAACAAATCACCTATACAGAATTCAGCTACAAACAAATCACCATGTAGAGAGATCAGCTAGAAGAAGTTAACTTGTAGAGAGTTCAGCTACAAAGAAAACATCATTTAGAGAGTTCATCTTCAAACAAATCACCTGTAGAGAGTTCAGCTACAAAGAAACCATCATTTAGAGAGTTCAGTTTCAAACAAATCACCTGTAGAGAGTTCAGCTACAAACAAATCTCCCTGTAGAGAGATCAGCTAGAAGAAGTTACCTTGTAGAGAGTTCAGCTACAAACAAATCGCCCTGTGTTAGATGAGCTAGAAGAAGTCACCTTGTAGAAAGTTCAGTTACAAAGAAACCACCATGTAGAGAGTTCAGCTACAAACTAGTCACCTTGTAGAGACATCAGCTAGAAAAGTTACCTTGTAGAGAGTTCAGCTACAAACAAACCATTCTGTTTAGAGCTCAGCTGCAAACAAATCACCTGTACAGAATTCAGCTACAAGCAAATCACCCTGTAGAGAGGTCAGCTAGAAGAAATTACCTTGTACATAGTTCAGCTACAAAGAAACCATCAAGTAGAGAGTTCAGCTGCAAAGAAATCACCCTGTAGAAAATTCAGCCACAAACAAATTGCCCTGTAGAATAATGTTAGAAGAAGTTACCTTTTAGAGAGTTCAGCTACGAAACCATTCTGTAAAGAGCTCAGCTGCAAACAAATCACCTGTACAGAATTCAGCTACAAACAAATCACCCTGTAGAGAGATCAGCTAGAAGAAGTTACCTTGTAGATCGTTCAGCTACAAACAAATCACCCTGTAGAGAGATCAGCTAGAAAAAGTTACCTTGTAGAGATTTCAGCTACAAAGAAACCTCCATGTAGAGAGTTCAGCTGCAAAGAAATCACCCTGTATAAAATTCTGCCATAAACAAATTGCCCTGTAGAAAGATCAGTTACCTTGTAGATAGTTCAGCTACAAACAGATCTCCCTGTAGAGAGATCAGCTAGAAGAAATTACTTTGTAGAGAGTTCAGCTACAAAGAAACCACCATGTAGTGAGTTCAGCTGCAAAGAAATCACCCTGTAGAAAATGCAGCCACAAACAAATTGCCCTGTAGAAAGATCAGTTAGAAGAAGTTACCTTTTAGAGAGTTCAGCTACAAAGAAACCACCCTGTAGAGAGATCAGCTAGAAGAAGTTACCTTGTAGATTGTTCAGCTACAAACAAATCACCCTGTAGAGAGATCAGCTAGAAGAAGTTACCTTGTAGAGAGTTCAGCTACAAAGAAACCACCCTGTAGAGAGATCAGCTAGAAGAAGTTACCTTGTTGAGAATTCAGCTACAAAGAAACCACCATGTAGAGAGTTCAGCTGCAAAGAAATCACCCTGTATAAAATTCTGCCACATACAAATTGCCCTGTAGAAAGATCAGTTAGAAGAAGTTACCTTGTAGAGAGTTCAGCTACAAAGAAACCATTTTGTAAAGAGCTCAGCTGCAAACAAATCACCTGTACAGAATTCAGCTACGAACAAATCACCCTGTAGAGAGATCAGCTAGAAGAAGTTACCTTGTACATAGTTCAACTACAAACAAATCTCCCTGTAGAAAGATCAGCTAGAAGAAATTACTTTGTAGAGAGTTCAGCTACAAAGAAACCACCATGTAGAGAGTTCAGCTGCAAAGAAATCACCCTGTAGAAAATTCTGCCAGAAACAAATTGCCCTGTAGAAAGATCAGTTAGAAGAAGTTACCTTGTAGAGAGTTCAGCTACAAAGAAACCATTTTGTAAAGAGCTCAGCTGCAAATAAATCACCTGTACACAATTCAGCTACGAACAAATCACCCTGTAGAGAGATCAGCTAGAAGAAGTTACCTTGTACATAGTTCAGCTACAAACAAATCTCCCTGTAGAGAGATCAGCTAGAAGAAATTACCTTGTAGAGAGTTCAGCTACAAAGAAACCATTCTGTAAAGAGCTCAGCTGCAAACAAATCACCTGTACAGAATTCAGCTACAAACAAATCAGCCTGTAGAGAGATCAGCTAGAAGAAATTACCTTGTAGATAGTTCAGCTACAAAGAAACCACCATGTAGAGAGTTCAGCTGTAAAGAAATCACCCTGTAGAAAATTCAGCCACAAACAAATTGCCCTGTAGAATTATCAGTTAGAAGAAGTTACCTTGTAGAGAGTTCAGCTACAAAGAAACCATTTTGTAAAGAGCTCAGCTGCAAATAAATCACCTGCACACAATTCAGCTACGAACAAATCACCCTGTAGAGAGATCAGCTAGAAGAAGTTACCTTGTACATAGTTCAGCTACAAACAAATCTCCCTGTAGAGAGATCAGCTAGAAGAAATTACCTTGTAGAGAGTTAAGCTACAAAGAAACCATTCTGTAAAGAGCTCAGCTGCAAACAAATCACCTGTACAGAATTCAGCTACAAACAAATCAGCCTGTAGAGAGATCAGCTAGAAGAAATTACCATGTGGATAGTTCAGCTACAAAGAAACCACCATGTAGAGAGTTCAGCTGTAAAGAAATCACCCTGTAGAAAATTCTGCCAGAAACAAATTGCCCTGTAGAAAGATCAGTTAGAAGAAGGTTACCTTGTAGAGAGTTCAGCTACAAAGAAACCATTTTGTAAAGAGCTCAGCTGCAAATAAATCACCTGTACACAATTCAGCTACGAACAAATCACCCTGTAGAGAGATCAGCTAGAAGAAGTTACCTTGTACATAGTTTAGCTACAAACAAATCTCCCTGTAGAGTGATGAGCGAGAAGAAATTACCTTGTAGAGAGTTCAGCTGCAAAGAAATCACCACTGCCCAAATTTCAAGGCAATAGCTCTTTCCAATCTGAAGTTATCAATTGTCAAAGTTGGCAAATTGGATGTGTGTGGAAGGCCCCTTTTCGCAAATCCGGTCACATATGTATTATATATATAATTTGTACATTTACTGATAAAATATTTAAAGTACATCTACTTCATCTTTTCTTCTTCCTGTAGTAAAGAAAAAAAACATAGGTTAAAAAAGTCCCAAAGCTGGCCATAGGCCAGCTTTGGGGTATACAAATACAAAAAGAAATGAAATCTAATCCAAAACAGCCAAGCTGTAAAAAAGTGTGCGGCCCTCAGAAAGGCTATGGTGAAAAAAGATGTGAAATCCAAGGTGGTGGCCAAGAAATGGCTGTGATGGTAGGTTAATGGTAAAAATTTTAATAACGACAATTCAGGTGAATTTTTGTGCCGCTTCACAAAATTTACCTGAATTGTCATTATTAAAATTTTACCATTAACCTACCATCACAGCCATTTCTTGGCCGCCACCTTGGATTTCACATCTTTTTTCACCATAACCTTTCTGAGGGCCGCACACTTTTTTACAGCTTGGCTGTTTTGGATTAGATTAATTTATCTGGAAAGCAGTATGTATGACCAATGAAATAAGTCATACACACTGTACATGCTCAATTGTGGCAAGTAATAATCCGTTGCACATGTGATTTGTGATGCCAAAAATAGTCCACTGTGCTGCCTAGTCTCATGAGTGGATATATATTTAATCCCTAATTCAGTCACTACCTTGTTTCACTGCCTTTTATGGCTATGATCCCCAGTATGACTGAAAATTCTTGGGACACAAAGGAGGACACAAGTCCATGAAGCACACATTGTACTGTAAGTAGTGTGGTATGCGCCTAAAGACACCAGTCAAGTTGAAGAGACATTTAACAATGAAAAAATCAGGCCAGTAGCTTTAGCAGTTGTCGAGGTATGCTTGTCTGAAGGCATCAGGCAGTTAGTTAGTCAGTCAGTAGAAAATTCTGCTAAATAAAATTCCATGGCAACTTGGCTGCTCTGTAGATACTTTTGGGTTTGCTCATACTTCACCAATACTGCCTAGGAGCCATGAAGGTATTGTGAGGATGGTTTAGGGTTGGCCAGAAAAGCTCAACCCTTTATGATCCCTAATATAGAAGTCACAGTTGTAACAGGCTAGGGGCTTGTCTCACTGTGTTCACTATCAACTGGGGGATTGATATCAAGGATTAGTGATTGGCCAATATTCATCAATGCTATCAAGCAAGAAAGCTGTTCAAGCTTAGAAACGGAGATGATACCTGTAGTACATTTTACTGCATTGTACACAAACACATATAACTTGATAGTACAGAAATGAAAAAAGATATTCTTACTCTCCATGAAGAAGAAAATCCAATGGCGTAGAAGTTATAGTAATTGGAGTACTGTACTGAAGTAATTAAAATCTACGTAATTTTTTTGTAGCACGCATATTTTATTTCAATACGAATCATCTCAAAACAAAAATGACACATTTCGCTCAGTGGGTCACACATGTTCTATAACTGGAGTTAATGCTGGGCAATATATCAAGTATTCACGTTATCTGTTTTTGATACCATCTAATTTCTTAACACCGCAATACTGTGGATTTAAAAAAAAACAGTCTTTAAAGCTTTACTATTTTTACCCAACACAAGCCCCCACCCAGTACGAGCAATAAATTCAGTTACATACACCTGTAGGCTACCCAGTAGCAGCAGATTATACAGTCTTGGGATTGCAGCCATTTAGTGCTTAGCAGTAAGTTTACGAAAATTCTCAGTGATTATGTTTGTTGGTGTTATACTTAGCTCAGTGAATAATTTGGATTGGCTAACACACATCAAGCTAGCATACCTCAGTTCCTTAATAGATGGCAGTTGGAAGGACTGCTGCTGAAACACCAGGTCCATAAAGCCTTCATCATCAACTGTGGCTGCCGACTACCTTAAACAACAACAACAACTAATACACACTGATGGATCTCATCCATTACCTACCTCTGTATTGTTGAGCTGTATTGCTGGGGTCTGACTGGTGAGTGGGTATCAACTAGAACAATAATACGAAGGGAAAAATTTAGATTATTCACCAAATTTGCTGAAGTTTCACTCTGTACCATACTTGCGTACTACAGTGTGTGAAATAACTTTTCAGACATGTCCTGTCATATGTCAGGGCATTATGAAATTTGACTGGACATTTTAACTTTTATTGTTTCTCCTTTCCTATGCTTCTACCACTTGCATGTTTGTTTCAAACATTGGGACCACCAATGTACTGTAGAGCTGATTACTTATCAACCACTAACTGATACTGATAGTACAGCATTTTAAAGGGTAGCTACTGGTCTCATGAAAGAGCTTCTATGGAATCAATTGGGCCTTTGTAGGAAAGGGAGTCATAAGGACTTCAGTCAAGGCCTTCTACTTGCCTTGGAATGATATAGCTATATGGTCAAACTTAGCTTATCCAGCCAGGGTTTAGAATATACAGTAGCTCTATCCCTAATATGAGCAGATGCACTGATACCTTGTTCATTCTAGCTTAAAAACTGGTTGTACAGGTGATCATGAATACCACAAGTAAAAGTACTAATGGCAATCAGGTTATAAATACATTTTACTACTGCAGTACAGGTAACTGATACAAGTAGGCTGGCACAACAAAGTGGCCTAATGTATTTCGCAGACTGGACTCATGGACTGGACTCGCGGACTGGACTCACGCACTGAGCTGGAAACAGTTTTTAAACAATAATCCAGACATTATCCATCTCTTGCAACACTGGAGACCCCACTATCGAGCTACAACTGCTGATATTTCTCTTCCTTACAAGTCTACAAACTAGCGCATGCACTAATTAATTAGAATACACTTACGATACACGAGTACTGGCAGTGATAAAGCGTGATAGAGGTTATTGTTGTAGCATAGATGTTTTCCTTTATTGTTTTGGCACTAGTGCTAGGGTTGTAGGGATGAGTCAGTAACAATTCTTAGCAGGGTAGCTGTAGATGGCACCACCCGGCGAGGTGATGGGGCTATGCAAATAAACTGGCTCATCACTACAGCCCTAACACTAGTCCTAAGTACTAGGAAAAACATCTAAGCTACAACAACAGCCTCTATCACGTTTTATCACTGCTAGTACTCGTGCATCGTAAGTGTATTCTAATTAATTAGTGCATGCGCTAGTTTGTTGACTTGTAAGGAAGAGCAGTATTAGCAGTTGTAGCTCGATAGTGGTGTCTTCAGTGTTGCAAGAGATGGATAATGTCTGGATTATTGTTTAAAAACTGTTTCCAGCTCAGTGCGTGAGTCCAGTCCGCGAGTCCAGTCCGTGAGTCCAGTCCGCGAAATACATTAGGCCCAACAAAGTAAACTGTTAACCTCAGAGGTTAACTTGGGCATGCCTTTGTGGTCAGTACAAGCCAACAACATATAACTTAATTACATGTCACTACCATCATGTCTGGCCTCCCTCCAGCTCAATCCTATCACAGGTAATTCAGCTCAGACCATGAAGTGGTTGCATGCTATTTAGAATTGTATGAAGAAGGTGAAGTTGGAACATATCAACGGTGTTTGACCAGTTTTCTTTCAATGAACAGCTATGTTTACAGCTCTTTATTTAAAAAAAAAGATGTTTATAATCTCACAATCGAACCCACCATTCGACCTTTTGATTAGCTTCATAAGATCTACAAGGGTGGGTGGGTGGGACCGTTGATATGTTCAACTTCACCTTCTTCATACAATTCTACGTAAATAGCATGCAACCACTTCGTGGTCTGAGCCATTTATGAATTATATTTCAGAAGGCTCAGTCTCTCATATCAACGGTGTTGTTTGTAGCTGAATTGGACAGAACTGCTCTGCCATATGACGAATTGTCAGATGGCTTATAGTAGAATTTTTGGAATACTGACTCTGAACTCCAGTTAGCTGCCTTTAAAATATCATTGGTGGTGATACCAACGTTAGCAGCTGCAGAGGAAGATGCTCCCCTAGTGGAGTGTGCAGAGAATATTGCAGTGTCTATCCCAGCTGCACTCAGAACTGATTTAAGCCAACGAGCCACCGAACTGGATGTCACAGCTTTGTGAGGCTTGATGAAGGAGATTAATAACTTGGTCTCATCACCACAAATAGGTCTGGTTTTATCCTCATAGACTTTAAAAGCCATCACTGGACACAGTGTAGGGTTCCCAGGAAGGGAGGGAAAAAAGAAATTGGCTATTTGGGATCCTTGTCTAGATTGTTTGGCTAACACATTAGGATAGAAGCACACACCATCTGGTTTGTGCACCCTTCTCGACAAGTCCAGTTAGGATAAATCTGCTGATCGCGAAGGGCATGTCAGAGCAAGCAGCATGGTCAATTTCCCTGATAATGCCTTTAAGGAGAGGGACTGGTTTTCTCCCAAGCCTTCCAGATAATTTAGCACAGTTTGAACATTCCATGTATTAGTATATCTGGGTAGTGGAGGCCTATCATAGAAGATGCCCTTCAGTAATCTGGATATCAGTGGATGTTGTCCCACACTATGACCGTCAACTTTCTCATGCACCGACGAGATTGCAGACCTATAAGAATTAATTGAGCTGTACTGGTATCCTTCAGTACATAGCTGTGCCAAGAAATTGGCAACGTTAGTTATAGGTCCAGAAAATGGATTGAAACACCGTTTAGCACACCAGCTGTGCCATTTGCCAAAGAGTGAGTCATATGACTTGTTTGTTTTAGTCCTCCACGACTTGAGTTTGAGTGCTGTAGCTTCTTCTGAAAGGTTCTGACCTCGGAGCTTATCCCTGAGATGAGCCATACGGCTAACTGAGGGAGATGAGGCATTGGGTCTATGCTGATTGGCTTCCTCAGATTCGGTATGATTAACCGAGGATGGTCTATCAACATGTTCAGAAGTGTTGGGAACCATGGTTGTGCCTTCCAGACAGGAACCACTAGCACCACTTGAACCTGTTGCGATTGCACTTGTGCAAGGACCCGGCCCACCAGATTCCATGGAGGATTCGCATAACATTTCATGGTTGTCCACTCTTGGAGAAAGGCATCTGTTGCCACTGCATAGGGATCTGGACGCCAGCTGAAGTAGAGTGGGCACTGGGTGGACAGTCTGGATGCGAACAGGTCCATGTCTAGAGGTCCATAAAGGTTGTTGATTTCTTGGAATATCACAGGGTTCAACTTCCAGTCTGTCCTGTCCAGCATTTGTCTGGATTCCCTGTCGGCTATTGTATTCAGTACACCCGGCAGGTGCACTGCCGCAATGTGGATATTCCTTTCCAGGCACTACATCCACAGATCGCTTGTGAGGATTACCAATTCTCTGGAGGCTGTTCCTCCCAGGTTGTTTATGTAAGCTACTGCTGTGGTGTTGTCGATTCTCAGCAGGATAGATATTGCAGTCTTGGACTTTGCGAAGGTTTTGGTTGCAAGAGTTGCTGCAAGTAGTTCGAGGCAATTGATGTGCATTGAGCATTCTCTCTGAGACCATGGTCCCCCTTGTTTTCTGTCTGGAGCAGCAAGCACCCCATCCCTCCAGTGATGCATCGGAGTCGATCACCAGATCTATGTCCCTCCGAATAAGGGTTTTGCCATTCCACCTGCACATGTTGCTGTCCCACCATTCCAGTTCCTCTAGACACTTGTGTAAGAGGGACTTGTGATTCGTAGCATTGGGAGCTCTGCTCCAGTGTGTTGGTTAGCGCCATTTGCAGGTGGCGGTAGAACAGGGGTCCTGGTGGGAGGACACAATTTGTAGCATTCATCTTTCCTAGAAGTTGTGCCAGCATGCGGGCTGGGATTGTTTTCTGTCTTGCTAGTTTGCGGACTTCTGCTCGAATTTGTTTGATTTTGATTAGGGGAAGCCTGATTTCCATTGCTATTGAGTCCACAGACATACTCCGTGATCGTGAGTAGCTCCTACTCCGGGATCGTGATCTGGGGTGTCTATGGCCTGCTCTACTTCGAGAGCGTGGCGGCGAATCGTTTCCTCCGCTTTGAGAGGGGGCCTTATCCGGGGAGCGTGAACATCTACTCCGAGAGGGAGACCTGCTCCGAGAACGGGAGACACGAGGGGAATATCCTTCTCTAGTCTGAGAGTGGGATCTTCGCCCTCTTCGAGGGCTACTAGATATTGTTCTACTCCGAGAACGGTGGCGTCTCTCATGACTTCTGGAGCGGCGAGACGATTTTCTCCTTTTCTTCTTCGACTTCCATCGTTTAATCAAGTTTACGTCTTCCCAGACAGTTTCTGTAGTGTCGCGTTGATGTCAGTCATGGTTGAAAATAGACCACGTCGATCTTGAGCTGTCACATGTGTTCAAGCTAAGAAAAAGGTCGAATGGTGGGTTCGATTGTGGGATTATAAACATATCTTTTTTTTTAAAACTAAAGAGCTGTAAACATAGCTGTTCATTAAAAGAAAACTGGTCAAACACTGTTGATATGAGAGACTGAGCCTTCTGAAATATAAATTATACTTTGGACTCAACCAAGTAGCCAATCAAATGTGAGGACTTCCATCCAAATTTCGTTCTCATTGGCCCAATTTCATGTGACACAATAGACATTGGTGACCACTGAAGTGCGATAACACTATAAACTTTGAAAGGACAGTATTTCTGAACAAATTCAATTATGGGCTGACACCTGGTGTAATTGACTTGGAAATTGTCTGGTGACCAAACGTTATTTCGCACACTGTACTATGGACACTATAATGAGGTGGTCTTAAATGTATTTTTATATTGGCCAAATTTTCTGTTTTGTCATCTTGTACTAGCATATTTACACGTGGGAGGGTGAAAGGTCCATTTTCCATTATTCCATTATAAGCTTTTCAAGTCATTATTTTCTGAATCAGCAATAGCTTACATGTAAAAGCATATAATTTGACTTTCATGTGTAGTTAGCCTATCTGACAACTAATCCACAAGGTAACATGTAACAATTTCATGTCTCAGATCAAAGGAATTCTAGAGGATACACATGTCATGTATACCTCTTCACAGGGAGACAACTAAATGTACACCAGTGTGCATTGTGATGTATCCCGGAAAAGTGGTTGTGCACTTCTAAAAGAGCAAAACACTTTCATCAAAGCAAGCATTACTTTGATGTGGATGAGGTAGTGGTACCACCCTCGGTTTGTTTTATACAAGCTTACATCGAAATCGATTGTGGAAATAAATTAATGCTCACGTAATGATTACTACAAATTAAAGCATTGCCGCAAGAAACACTCAAATGAAGGTATTTCAATATCCTTGCCATTCTACCAGTTGGGAAATGTTACTTAAAGGTGAGAACTAGTCTTACACTGTATTCACAGGCGTTTTGGCACCTTTTTGAATACAGACACACCCACATTATGGACGATACGAGTTAACCATTCTGTAACAAAGCTTACCTCTTTAGGTTTTTAGTATATGCTGTGATTAGTTTTTAAACAGCACGAAAGCATTAAAACACTTGCAAATTCCCCGAAATTTGCCCTAAGCCCTATTCGACTTTTGCGTGATATCCATAGGACTCTGTTTATTATAATGATCATAGCTACAACGTTATTTGCTGCCTAACCACAATCAAATCTTTCAGGCATGCATATAAAATGAATCCAGTGGTTACACTTGTATAGGCATCAAGGCTATCAGCCTGAACAGAAGTGTTACATATTAGCTGTAACATGGGCACAAGTGATTGGCCTGATACAGTATGTATGCTTGCAGCCTGAGGGCGCAGGCATAAATATCAGGCAAATCACTCGTGCCCATGTTACAACTATTGTATCACTAGTAATCACAACAACTTGTTAATACAACAAATACACTACATTGTGTATTGCCTGAGGGTCACACTGACCGACACATCATAATCCTTTGATGTGTGATTATACTACCAAATGTGGCACCAGCTTGTTTAGTAGCTAGAAAAACAATGTATTGCGCTGAGAAAGTTTGAAGGGCCCTGGGACACATATGACATGAATAGAACAATTTGTATTAAGAATACTTGACATCAATCTGATTTGAATTAGTTCAACACATATAACTTAGTTACGATGTCAGTCACCACAGGCTGTTTGTTGAATTCTAGTATCTGATAGGCTACAAATCAGCACATGTTGCTGTCAAACCTTCAGTGCTGGTCACTGTAAAGTGCTAATAATAATAATAATAAATGGCTCCATTGAAAATTCACTGTCATACAAGCTGCCAATGTTGGTGATTAAACATATATCCTAAAATACTATGGTGCGTAAACCTCTTGCAGTACAGGCCATTAAATAACAAGTGTTACAACTTGTCAGTGTTAACAGCAAAATTACCCTATACTATTCCATTATATTGTTACATGTACACAATCAACTAGTTTGATGATTACATCACAAATGAGCTGATAACAAGTAACAGAATTATAACTGAACTACAACTCACCACTAACAGCTTGTGATCCATTAAACAAACACTTGGAGATCTACAAATGAAGCATAGTTCTCAGGTTCATGTTTCTGACCCCCTGTGCCACAGGCCAATTTGTTGCCTCCTTGCAGGTCCCTAGAGGGATAATTGAACAATGATAATGAAGATATACACAAGGACACATTTAGACTATTGTTTTATCATGATAACATTATCGATGATATTTTTTATTAGAGCTGGGAGATAATTTAGATAAAATGCCTATTGAGATAATTTTCTATTATTGTGATAAAGATAACAATTTTTGTACTATCGAGATCATAGTAAACTTCCGTAAGTTTTCGCAAATTCCAAAAATATTCAGATGACATATTTATGGAATTATCTCTACTCTCCTGCCAATTCACTGTCTGTTAATGTACAGCTATTTGCTAAACTATCCTTATATACTAATGTATGAAAGTGTAGTTATATTGTTTTGTGCAGATCACTCCTTATCGAGATAAAATCATTATTGAGATAAAATTGGTCTTCATTATGGAGGTATAGGTATTTTCATTATCGCACAACCCTCTATTTGTTATGATCTTAGCTGATCCATCTTGACCAGAAGATCATATACAATAACAACACAATAGTAATGCACATTAATAACAGTGTTACAGTAACAATTGATGGCCATGAAATTCAATATACTACACTATCTCTTGATCCATGCTTATACTATTAAAACACTCTAATAGAACGTTCAAGACAATGTGACCAGCGTTGAAACCGGGTCGGGTCATCCGGGTCACATTTTCTCCGGGTCATCCGGGTCTGACCCGGTTTACAATTTATCCGGGTCTCACTCGAATTAGATCACGTGAGAAACGGAATTGACGACGTGGAAACTTATAAACGATATCGCGTAGCTCTTTCGTGAGCCACGCCCACTTATCGCATTACCAACGTACGCTCAGCCACGCCCATTTGTTAGTAAGTGTAGTATGTAGCACGAAACTGAGGGTATCTATGGTGAGGGGTAGCTATTGTCAGTAGGTGAAGACGTTTTTTTTTATTTGGTCTTCAACCTACTAGGCTGAAGTTGCATTATTTACTCAACACGAATGGAACGCTCAAAATGTAGACTCGTTCGCTCGCTCGAGACTAGTTGAAACACGTCTCGGCTTTAATCAATCCGGGTCACATCCGGGTCTGACCCGGATTGCTATCCGGGTCAGCAGTAGTGACCCGGTTTCAACGTTGAATGTGACACCATCTGCTAAACTTAATGTTTCATAAAGGAACACAACTTTACCTCGCTGAGGATCATTAACCTGTTAATATACAGCTGCAGTTGCCTGATGATCGCTACTCGCTTCCATCGTCATCCTCTTCACAGTGGCGGATCCAGGATGGGGCATTTGGGGCAAATGCCCCCCCTTCAAGAAATTGCATACAAGATCGAGATACTCTAATAGAGCAGTCAATTACTCTAATAAAGCAGTCACAATGTCCATGAGGCAGTGTAGCTCACCTATGAAGCTATAAATAGAATTTTATTTTTACATAACAGACGTGATATAGAGCAGCTCATGTATTTTCGACCCCCATGAGTTTTCGGACGCGATATTTCCTAGAAGAGCAATGAGATCCGATCATTTATGGCACTATTATGAAGACCTATGACTATAACCTCCATGTATAAAATTTGAAAGGATTTGGTTATATCGTGTGGCTGCAGTGACCTTCGAAATCCACTGTCTGAAAAAATGGATGCTCGGACAAAGTAACGTTCGTTCGGACTCCTCCATCTCTACCCTTCCCATGCAACTTATATGCTATTGTGTGGTAGTGATTGGTAGAGATATCCTTGAGCTATCCCGTGATATAAGCAGATTAGATTTTTATCAGCTATAGTTGCAGCTATCGCTTTTTCCCCAGACGTGGTAACTTGACGAATCGTCGGACACAAAATTGCAATTATAATTCCGGACACAGCAAGTTATTTCGATTATTTCGGCATTTTTTGAGTTTAAGTATAGTACTAACTAAGAAACATTTGAAAACAGCTATTTAGGCACCTGTGTAGAGTGATTTTTTTATCAATTCGAGATGGAAATAGTAGCTACTTCATATAGCTACAATACATTAGGTCTAGAATAGCTACATAAAATTGCTCAAACTTAATAATTTTATATATTTGAACTTACTTGAGACAAGGGAGGTAAGAAATAAACCACAACAATGCACAGGAGGTCGCCACTGCTTTATAGCCTTAGTGACTGTTCTATTAGAGTATATTAATTTAACGCAGTTTTTAAACTGGTTTTCGCACTAATACACCCTTAGATAGTCTGCATATGCATAAAATTATACTATGGATGCAATTAATGAAGTTTAATTAATATAGCATTTAATATACTCTAATAGAACAGTCACTAAGGCTATAAAGCAGTGGCGACCTCCTGTGTATTGTTGTGGTTTATTTCTTACCTAGTAAGTTCAAATATATAAAATTATTAAGTTTGAGCAATTTTATGTAGCTATTCTAGACCTAATGTATTGTAGCTATATGAGGTAGCTACTATATTTCCATCTCGAATTGATAAAAAAATCACTCTACACAGGTGCCTAAATAGCTGTTTCAGATGTTTCTTAGTTAGTACTATACTTAAACTCAAAAAATGCCAAAATAATCAAAATAACTTGCTGTGTCCGGAATTATAATTGCAATTTTGTGTCCGACGATTCGTCAAGTTACCACGTCTGGGGAAAAAGCAATAGCTGCAACTATAGCTGATAAAAATCTAATCTGCTTATATCACGGGATAGCTCAAGGATAGCTCTACCAATCACTACCACACAATAGCATATAAGTTGCAAGGGAAGGGTAGAGATGGAGGAGTCCGAACGAACGTTACTTTGTCCGAGCATCCATTTTTTTGGACAGTGGCTTTCGAAGGTCACTGCAGCCACACGATATAGCCAAATCTTTTCAAATTTTATACATGGAGGTTATAGTCATAGGCCTTCATAATAGTGCCATAAATGATCGGATCTCATTGCTCTTCTAGGAAATATCGCGTCCGAAGACTCATGGTGGTCGAAAATACATGAGCTGCTCTAGTTGGTAAGGATAACTAGCTATTATTGTCGTGACTTTTTTTTTTTTGGTCTTCAACTGGTTTTCAGCAAGTTTTTTGGTCTTCAACTGTTTTTCAGAAAGGTGCCCCCCCTCTTTCCAAACTCTGGATCCGCCCCTGCTTCATCACCAACTAAGTATATAATTTAATAGACAAAATGCGTGACTTGTACTAGCTTGTCTCGTCGCTTGTACTCGCTGCACAGCTGCACACAAACTTGCGCTAGAATCGAATTAATTAGAATACAGCAGCATTAATTAGAATTAATCAGTTATAGGGTGCTGACACATCGAGAAGAAAACTGGATACAGTCGTAGCAGCAGAATATGTACAGGAGGTGTGATAAGAGAGAGTTCTGGTGTAATCCCAGTCATTTATCTAGTCACAAAGCTAGGGGCTGAGGGCTGTGCATTTTGTGCAATTTATTACCTGGCGAAGAATAGATCTATTCTTGCACAGGTACCATATTTAGTTATAAGCTGACTGATGTGATATCAATATGTACCACATAAACTTAATTATTAGTTCATCCCTGCCTGCATCCCTATTCTTCTTACCTCATCAAGGATTTTTTGTACCACTGGTGGCTAAGGGAGGCCAATTAGCACCTTTCATAGTTGGCACCTTGCTAGAGCAGTCTAAGAAAATGGCATTTTTACTAGCTAATTCAGCTATCTAGCTAGTAAAAAAATAAAATAAAAATCTGCCCTCCCGCACTGCTATTTTGAGGATGAGAAACTAATAATTAAGTTTATGTGACCTAATATGGACACCTTAAGGCCTGTGAAAGGATGCCTTATGGGATTTGTATATAAGCAGTATTGGGGTAATTACTTTTAAAAGTAACTCATTACATATTACTTGCAACTGAACTATTTAGTTACAGTTACACTGTACCCATATAATAAAGTAACTATAATAATATTACATATTATATTACTTTGTATCCACAGCCTTCAGCTATCACATGTGAAACTACCACCTTATCATGTGACATGGTTGCATTGTTGGACAATGTGCAAATCTTGGTTATAAATAAGAAGCTGGTGAATAAGCTTCATTCAGTAGGCTTCATTACTTTGTTGTGGCTAGGCATTACTTAGTGGATTGCTAATGAGATTAGTAACTTCGTTACTTGTAGTAATAATATTACATAATAATAAACTCATTACAGTAACTTCATTACATAGGTAATGTGTTACATTTGTAAGTAAAGTAACTTGAGTTATATTACCTGCTTTTATAGCGTATTTTGTTATATCACTTTGTTACCACAAAAGTAATAAATATTACATAATGCGTTACCCCCAAAACTGTTAGGTCTATTGTATAACATGGACCAACCAATAAATCCCTGATTATCCAGGTCAGTTTATGTGTCCATATTACACTGGGACCTGTTAATGTGGTGTCTGTGTCAGTTTTATGATTTCATTTATCATTGTTAATCCTCTAACCTCACCAGTGTTGGCTATAGGGTGTATGTAGGGCAATATATACGTAGGGCAATATATACGTAGGGCAATATATATACGTATAGGGCAATATATATGTAGGGCAATATATACGTAGGGTAATATATACGTATAGGGCAATATATACGTAGGGCAATATATACGTAGGGCAATATATACGTATAGGGCAATATATACGTAGGGCAATATATACGTAGGGCAATATATACGTAGGGCAATATATACGTATAGGGCAATATATACGTAGGGCAATATATACGTAGGGCAATATATACGTAGGGCAATATATATACGTATAGGGCAATATATACGTAGGGCAATATATATACGTATAGGGCAATATATACGTAGGGCAATATATACGTAGGGCAATATATACGTAGGCAATATATACGTAGGGCAATATATACGTAGGGCAATGTATACGTAGGGCAATATATATGTAGGTGACGATTTATCAACTTGCAAGAGCAAAAAGTTGTATTACTGGGGTATAAGGGTTTTTCAAACGCCCTACTGTAATCATGGAAGATTTAAAAGTAATGTGTACGAGCTCATGTGGGCTGTAACCTGTACATGTGGCTACATGTTTCATTAATTTTAATTTATTTAAATGTAAAGTTGATGTCCCCAAAATGGGAGCAATTTTGTCAAGTCAATCCTTCCACCTTTAATCTCCCTGTTTATCTCATATGGGGGTTACAAGCAATAGGTGCATAAGGGGTATATATACTTCGGAACCTCAACAACATACAGTATGTGTTCTCGTGTAATATGGACACTGTGGGACCAACCAATGATTTCCTGATTGCCAGGTCAGTTTATGTACTAAGAGATACTTTTGGACCTTAAATAAGTGTCTGGATTATGTAGGTGTCCTCAAGTGTCCACATTAGCATATTTCATATTGACCATATAAGGAGGTGCACTATTATCTTGTTTGTATAGCATTTGTCATAACATTTTTGAAGACATTACTGAAGTGAGAACCAGTAATGAAAAGTTGAAGGTGTGTGTTCATGAGAAAGAGTCACAATTAACAGAAAAGAACAAACAGTTTAAACACATGAGGTTAGTAACATTACAGGTTTTTACAATTGAATTCGGTGACTTTGTAGCTGAACTCTCTATAAGGTGACTTCGTCTAGCTGAACTCTCTACAGGGTGATTATTTTGTAGCTGAACTCTCTGCAGGGTGATTTGTTTGCAGCTGAACTCTCTACATGATGGTTTCTTTGTAGCTGAACTTTCTACAAGGTGACTTTGTCCAGCTGATCTCTCTACGGGGTGATTTGTTTCTAGCTGAACTCTCTACAGGTGATTTGTTTGCAGCTAAACTCTCTACATGGTGGTTTCTTTGTAGCTGAACTCCCTACATGATGGTTTCTTTGTAGCTGAACTCTCTACAAGGTAACTTCTTCTCTACAGCAGTGGCGGATCCAGGATGGGGCATTTGGGGCAAATGCCCCCCCCCCCTTCAAGAAATTGCATACAAGATCGAGATACTCTAATAGAGCAGTCAATTACTCTAATAAAGCAGTCACAATGTTCATGAGGCAGTGTAGCTTACCTATGAAGCTATAAATAGGATTTTATTTTACATAACAGACGTGATATAGTTGGTAAGGATAACTAGCTATTATTGTTGTGACCTTTTTTTTTTTTTTTTTTTTTTTTTTTTGGTCTTCAACTGGTTTTCAGCAAGTTTTTTTGGTCTTCAACTGTTTTTCAGAAAGGTGCCCCCCCTCTTTCCAAACTCTGGATCCGCCCCTGTACAGGGTGATTTGTTGTGGTTGAATTCTCTACAAGGTGGTTTGTATGAGGCTGAACTCTCTACATGATGGTTTCTTTGTAACTGAACACTCTACAAGGTGACTTCTTCTAGCTGATCTTTCTACAGGGTGAATTGTTGTAGCTGAACTATCTACAAGGTAACTTCTTCTAGCTGATCTCTATACAGGGTGATTTGTTTGTAGTTGAATTCTGTACAGGTGGTTTCTTTGTAGCTGAACTCTGTACATGATGGTTTCTTTGTAGCTGAACTCTTTACAAGGTGACTTCTTCTAGCTGAACTCTCTATGGGGTAATGTCTTTGTAGCTGAACTCTCTATATGATGGTTTCTTTGTAACTGAACTCTCTACAAGGTAACTTCTTCTAGCTGATCTTTCTACTGGGTGATTTGTTTGCAGCTGAACTCTCTACATGGTGGTTTCTTTGTTGCTGAACTCTCTACAAGGTGAATTCTTCTACCTGATCTCTCTACAGGGTAATTTGTTTGTAACTGAACTCTGTACAAGTGCGTTTTTGTGGGTGATCTCACTGCAGGTTGATTTGTTTGTAGCTGAACTCACTAAAGGGTGATTTTACTTGTAGCTGAACTCCTTGCATTGTATCTAGTTTCTAGCTGATCTCTCTACAGGGTGATTTGTTTGTAGCTGATCTCTCTACAAGTTGATTTGTGTGTAGCTGATCTTTCTACAGGTTGATTTGTTTGTAGCCGATCTCTCTACAGGCAAGAGTTCATAATATATAATATTTAGGATATATATTATGAGCTCTTGCTACAGGGTAATTTGTTTGTAGCTGAACTCTGTACAAGATGCTATTTTGTAGGTGATCTCACTGCAGGTTGATTTGCTTGTAGCTGAACTCCTTACATTGTGTCTAGTTTCTAGCTGATCTCTCTACAGGGTGATTTGTTTGTAGCTGAACTCTCTATAAGGTGATTTGTTTGCAGCTGAACTCTCTACATGGTGGTTTCTTTGTTGCTGAACTCTCTACAGGGTGTTTTGCTTGTAGCTGAACTCTCTACAGGGTGATTTGTTTCTAGCTTATCTCTCTACAGGTTGATTTGTGTGTAACTGATCTCTCTACAAGCTGATTTGTTTGTAGCTGAATTCTCTGCAAAGTGTTTTGTTTGTAGCTGACCTCTCTTCAGGGTGATTTGTTTCTAGCTGATCTCTCTACAGGGTGATTTTTTTGTAGCTGACCTCTCTTCAGGGTGATTTGTTTCTAGCTGATTGCTCTGCAGGTTGATTTGCTTGTAGATGAACTCTCTACAGGGTAACTTGCTTGTAGCTGAACTCCTTACTTTGTGTCTAGTTTGTAGCTGATCTCTCTACAGGGTGATTTGTTTGTAGCTGAACTCCTTACATTGTGTGTGGTTTCTAGCTGATCTCTCTACAGGGTGATTTGTTTGTAGCTGATCTCTATACAAGTTGATTTGTGTGTAGCTGATCTCTCTGCAGGGTGATTTGTTTGTAGCCGATCTCTCTACAAGGTAATTTGTTTGTAGCTGAACTATCTATAAGGTGATTTGTATGTAGCTAATCTCTCTGCAGATTGATTTGTTTTAGCTGAACTCTGATTTGTTTTTAGCTTATCTCTGTACAGGTTGATTTGTGTGTAACTGATCTCTCTACAAGCTGATTTGTTTGTAGCTGATCACTCTGCAGGTTGATTTGTTTCTAGATGATCTCTCTGCAGGTTGATTTGTTTGTTGCTGATCACTCTAAAGGTTGATTTGTTTGTAGCTGAACTCTCTGCAAAATGTTTTGTTTGTAGTTGATCTCTCTACAAGGTGATTTTTTGTAGCTGACCTCTTTTCAAGGTGATTTGCTTCTAGCTGATATCTTTACAGGGTGATTTTTTGTAGCTGACCTCTCTTCAGGGTGATTTGTTTCTAGCTGATATCTCTACAGGGTGATTTTTTGTAGCTGACCTCTCTTCAGGGTAATTTGTTTCTAGCTGATCGCTCTACAGGTTGATTTGTTTGTAGCTGAACTCTCTACAGGGTGATTTGCTTGTAGCTGAACTCCTTACATTGTGTCTAGTTCCTAGCTGATCTCTCTACAGGGTGATTTGTTTGTAGCTGATCTCTCTACAAGTTGAATTGTGTGTAGCTGATCTCTCTGCAGGTTGATTTGTTTGTAGCCGATCTCTCTACAAGGTAATTTGTTTGTAGTTGAACTCTCTATAAAGTGATTTGTTTGTAGCTGATCTCTCTGCAGGTTGATTTGTTTTAGCTGAACTCTCTACAGGGTGATTGCTTGTAGCTGAACTCCTTACATTGTGTCTAGTTTCTAGATGATGTCTCTACAGGGTGATTTTTTGTAGCTGAACTCTCTACAGGGTGATTTGTTTCTAGCTTATCTCTCTACAGGTAGATTTGTGTTGATTTGTTCATTGCTGATCGCTTTTCACCCCGTTCACACTATCCCGGGTTAGCCAGAGTGTTTTCAACTCGGGTTATTGAACTCGGGTTGGCACTTGTTCACACTACTGCATCTGACACGAGCTCGATAGTGTGAGCGCCGAATAATAATTAGTTAAGAGAAGCGCATGAGCTTTTGATTATTTAGGCGCTTAATAAAAAGACACTAGAATTGTAGCAAGGAAGTGTAGAACCAGCTGAAATAAGCCGTACAATGTTAGAGACACCATGTTTAAGCTAGTGGATGTTCCTTTCTCCAGGATTATTAACACGTCGTTCGAGCGTAATTGTCACAAAGTCTACTAGAACTACGGTACGTCATAGCCATTCTGAAGAACAGTTTTAGAACATATAATATACTTGCTGTGTGGCCAACAGAAACAAGTTATATTGTTAACCTGACTTGGCCAGCTCGGAATGCGTTCAGACTGTATGCTATCCTGAGTCAACTCAGGGCCAACCCGTGCCAGCCCACCTCTCCTTGTCGTGCCATGCTGGACCAAGTTCGGCACGGCTCGATTGATTCACACTCCAGTTTGTTTCAAGCCGTGCCGTGCTCTACCCGGGTTAGAGGGTAGTGTGAACGGGGTGTAAAGGTTGATTTGTTGCAGCTGAACACCCTGCAAAGTGTTTTGTTTGTAGCTGATCACTCTAAAGGGTAATTTGTTTGTAGCTGAACTCTCTCCACAGTGACTTGTGTGTAGCTGAATTCTGTGTAACTGAATTCTCTAGAGAGTGACTTAATTGTAGCTGAATTCTCTACACAGTGCATGACTTGTTTATAGCTGAACTTTCTTCAGTGTGACTTATAATGTTCTGAATCTCTATAGTGATATATTTGCTTAACTCTCCACATGGTGACTGTCTTCTTGCTGAACTGTCTATAAGATTAACTGTTTGCAGCTGAACTCCCTACAGAATAACTTGTGATGTAATAAAATTCTATAATGGAATAAATAAATTAGCCGAATGCTCTATTAGGGTGACTGTTCTATTAGAGTATCTCGATCTCGCATTTGCTACACGGAGTTGACTTTCGAATCATAATTCAGTGGTTTGTAATCCGATTCTTCTGTACTACTGCAAGGACTTTCTATGAAGATTATTCCAGCTATACACCGATTTTTAGCTCATTGCTCTAAGCGGTTTGCCTAGTAGGCGTGAAAACTTATACTTTTTTATTTATAAAAATCGATCGCGTAATTGTGACACAGGTTGGGTTTTGTGTCATATCTCCGTGGTCTTTATCTCGATTTCTTTCAAACCACCAAAAGGCACTCCTACGATGGTTACTCCATCTACATAGCAATTTTCAACTCATTCCATGAAGCGGTTTACCCTGTAGGCGTGACAACAAATCGATCTTGTTTTACGCGAATAATCGGTCATAACTCCTGAATCATTCACCGGATTTGCACCAAATTTGATGCTAGGATTCGCCTTTGTACTCCCCTTCTGTGTGCCAAATTGCAAGGCGATCGGAGTACGCGTTTGCTTGTTATAGCAATTTTTGCAAGTATGCGAAAAGACGAAGAAGAAAAAAAACGAAACTTTGGCCACTCGTATCTCGGAAATGGCTTAAGTGATTTCCTTCAAATTTGGAATGTAGACTCCCCTAGCTGGCGGGCAACTCTGCAGGAAATTTGGTTCCAATCGGATGAGGTATCACCGAGATACAAATGTGTGAAAATGACGTTTTCTCACGGTGTGGCACGCCGGCTTCTTGGGCCGCACGACACACTATCGTGTGTCTTGATTAGGGACCCGCTGATTATGCTGGCATAATAATGAGCATAATAGGTGCCTGAAAGCATTGAGCATAATGCTAGCATAATAGGAAGAAAACTTGTGCAATGTTATAAATTCTTGCTTATCAAAATACAAAAGATCGATGTACTCTAATAGAACAGTCAGGAACTCTACGAAAATGGTAGTGGCTATTCGTCAGGTCTCGGACGCCAACTTCACCACGCTATTCGTCCGGCTCGGATCACGTGATCCTCTTTTAGCATAATACGCGTTAGTATACTTGAGCTATCCTGAACTTGTGTGGGAAGATGCAGATGGAATCCTATGACTATGTGTCCTGTTGACGATAGGTTCGCGATTTTTCCCAATTAGAAGAAAAAATTAAGAGTAGGCCGGGTTTGTGCGAGATTGAAGCTGCTAGAAAGAGAGTAGCTAACCCACAAGTGTTTAGCTGCATTCGGAGAAGTGATACCCAATTAATCAGCAGTAAGCTCAGTTGATATGTGATTGCTGCCTCTCTGTGTGTGGGTGTGTATTAGTATTTAGTATTTGTGTTACAGGTGAAGAAGGCTCAAGGAGCCTGTATGTATGCCAAGGAGCCTGTATGTATGGCTCCATACTGCTACGTCCATGTCATCATGGGCTAGTAACACACCACTTCATCATGTCTAATGGCACCACCCTATATCCCTGTTTTAGTAATTGAGACCAGACATCATAGGCCTCCCTTTCCTCAAAGTTGAGTTGCTTTATGCACACCTCTCACGAGGAGAAGTATCTGCTTCCGTAGTTCCCAGCTATCATCCACATGCAGCCATCCACCTTCCTAGAGGTTCTCTAATTAGCTACTAGGCCTAAATTCAAAGCTTGTGGATTGGTTACTATAGCATCCCCTTGATTGGAAGTGGAGATTGATATCCTAGTGTGTAGCGCTTACTGTGTCCAACTAATAATTGATAGTGCACCAGTTGAACAGGACCGAGAGAGTATTATTCCATTGTAACTAGAGGTGTACCGATTATACCGATACATATCGTATCGGTGGCCGATATAGACATTTCTACTATATCGGTGGGAGCCGATATTGCTGCTAAAAACCGATACGATACACCGATATACAACTGAACTATCTTGAGGACACTGTCCAATGATCAAGCTATATTATAAACCCTACTATTTAGCTAAAAAGGGCGGGAAACAGTAGTTATCTTCCTTGTCTAAAAGCAGTATGTTACGCGAAGCCATCTAAGTGCATGGATAATTACTGTTTTGTTGTCACAAAGCTTACCAATCATACAACAAACACTCATAGTGATGAGCCTGGGGAAACAGCAAAAAGATGAACCAAGAGCACAGCATAAAACAACCAGCCATCTCTACAAGCCATTAAAATGCAGAGTAATCCAGACTAATCTTGGCAGGGGCATGTATTAAAATATTTGTGGGTGCCTTATAGTCTGAGCTGTCAATAGAGGCCACACCACCATGGGTAACCAAGCATAGCCAATAATCCTAAGACTGTCTTCAGTAGTTTCTTCAGTAGCTAAAATAAAGTTAAACATGGCATATGCGGTTCTTCAAACATAAATAGCTACACTTAGTTATATCGGTATCGTATCGGTTTGAAAATGATTAATCCATATCGTATCGGTATCGGATCGGTTTAGTTTTCTTATATCGGTACACCTCTAATTGTAACTAGCTGTACAACTACCTGCTGTAACCATCTTTTACAAACACTAGAACTAATCATCACCTAAAATTCTTTCACTACCAACCCAGCACAGAAAGTTACCGTAACTCTTTTTCCCCCAAGACGACTATTGAACAGAATTCTCTACCCTACCCTGATCTACATGAAGTTGACATAAAAATATTTAGGTTGTACTTATTTACATAATGATTATTACTGTGCTTGTACATTAGCGTGTTACCCCTAAGGGTTTTGCTAATAAATAAATAAGCTGTAGCTAGAAACTTAAAATATGTCACATGCTGGTTAGCTCTATAGGGAAGAACCTGGCATTAGTTATATGACATAATTTTGACAATTTGTGTGAATTATATTATATGTGTGTTTTGTGAATAGGAAAGGTGTTTTAGTTGAAAAAATTAAACTCCGTTTTTTGTTTTTTAATCTGAATTACCAGTTAGGCACTGGAGGGTGAACACTAGAGGAAAAGCCTGTATGAGGTGTTTATCACGAGCCAGGGAACCTAAACTAAAATCATTGACTAAAGCGAAACGGTGCTTCAGAGCTTTTTGTAACTTTTATTAACACTGATCACAACCATGAACTAAAGAAGGTACAATATTTGCTGATTAATTGAATATGTTTACATAGTTATAGACATGTACTAATTTCTTATGTGCAAAAGTGATCATGCAGTTATGTATAACTTGCGAAAAGCTGGCACTGAGATGACTATAGGATAGTGCTTTGTATATTTTAATACGGCCCATTGGTTCTTTTAGCACTATTTTGTATCAGTGGTAATTTACATGGATTCTAAACTAAAGTCCTACATTCATACAGATTATACTGCAAAGAAGGCTAATTGTAATTTAGGTCTTATTTCTAAAGTATTTGAATGTATGGACTTGGATGATATGCCAAATCCCTAGTCTGTCCACTGCTTGAGTATAACTAGGGCTGAGGTAATTATGCTCTTGATTCATTACATTATTCTACTCAGAATTTCCTGGGAAAAGCTTGCATTATTCTCAAAATTATTCCAATAAATTAAAATAGAAATGTAGAATTGACTGTTTATTAAAAATTCTATGTTTAATTATAGAGTATATATAGGTGAATATTCTATTAGAGTATCTCAATATGATGACTGTTCTATTAGAGTATCTCGATCTGGTGACTGTTCTATTAGAATACATCGATCGTTCATTCATGAAATCTTTAATAATTCCAAAATGCTAGCATAATGCTAGAATAATGATTTCTGGCATTATGCTGAAAATTATTCTGGCATAATTACCACACCCCTAAGTATAAAAATGCAATTTGGGGGCCATATTACATCATGGATATAAACATAAGATAGAAGCTATACAATGAAGAGCCACTAGAATGATTACCACCTGTTGTGAATTGTCTTAATATGATCAATTGCACTATTTAAATTTACCATCTTTACAGTACTGAAGGCTCAGGGGAGATCTGCTATTTTTGTACCAAATGATCAACAATTTCTATAACAAATACAGAGAGCTTTTAGTCATTCTCCACAATCACAACAACAAGAAGGCACAACATGAAATTATTCAAGCCATGCACATACAAATTGCTTGTCAAGATCATCTTTCTTTTCAGTTAGAGTGATTAATGATTGGAATTCTTTATCCCAATCAGTGATTGACTCCAACTCCCCTAGAATCTGCTGGACAGACACTATAGTAATATAATATATAATTTTTAATGGATAGCTACTTAATTGTGTGTATGATTTGGATGTACAGGTTATGCAAAATAATTTAAAATTTCAATTTTTTGTGACAAAGAAGTTGCTATACATATACTTAAAATTATTGTCCATGCTACCCTAAATTAACTGTACAATGTGCTATATGCTACAGGTGGAATTTGCTCGTCTTCCTCAACAACGTCACCTGGATGATGAGAACAAGAAGAAAACATTAAAATAATACACTTGCTTTGAAAGTTAAAAAAACTACCCCAACAGCCTATGATTGCAGAGACAGGCCATATTGAAGGATTAAGGAATACACACTCACTCACTGAGAAAATTGTGATCAGTTGTGCATGTGCTTATATGACCAATATTGTACAAATCTACTGTGTGCTGTTACATGTCATCCAGACATTAATAAATTGTAATGTGTTTTGAGAAGCTGTATTACTTAGGTAGCCAATGCCCGTCCTGCTATGGCAAGTATGGTTATCTTCCCAATAGCTGGGATCAGTAACCTCGCACACTTTAGCAATAAAAGTTTTCTGATATGGATTGACTACAGCAAGCCATCTATATTATTATTTCCCACATCTATGTCATGACTGTATTTTTAATTGTACAACCATCATAATATATATATATATATATAGTTTTTACTGATGTTTGTAGCTACTGTATGCACAGTAAAATTAAGAAAAGTTGTAAATAAAAAAATCTTAGATAGATATATACACTTATTTTGCAACTTTAATTACATCATCAATCAAATTAGATTATTTTATGACCATCCCTTACCAATTCTGGCTGGCTGTTCAATCTGACCACATTAAAGTTGTCAGATCTGAAAATAGATGGCTACCTTAACTCCATACAGCCTGCTAGTCTCATGTAGCCAGACCACTTATCTTTCCTTTTATGTGGAGGCAGGGAAAATATTAATGAATGCATTATTATGAGAATTCTGCAGTCAACATGAATAATCATAACTTTAGATAAATAACCGGCCCCCACTGTAATATAGATTACATACAAACAATCTAACAAATGTACGTAACTCACAACAATATATAAGCACACAATTGGCCTGGTTCCTCAATTTGTTCCTTAATACTTGCAGAACAGTACCACTTGGAGGGTAGAATGTCTTATCTGCTTGAATGCATGACTGGTGAAAACGTTCTAAGCATGGATGACATTTTACCATACCATCCCAAATGTCAGGCAGTCGACAAGTGCAGGTTTTTTTAGTAATGGTTTTGCAGGAGCTCTTCCTTGTCAAACAACATAAAAAGTGTGACATAAGCTCACTTTGATTATATGTCATTTTCTCTGGAACTGCTCCAGCACATAAAGTATAAGCAAATGCAAGAACAAACAATCCACAGTCAGAACCACCTGGACACCCAGAAACGTTAGGGACAAGTACTTTCCAGGTGTGATTGGAACACTCCCATGCAACTTCTGCCATTAATGTTAACTAGTTTAATTTTACAGTTCTTTTTGACACAAGAATCCAATAGGATTCATAGCAATTTAGTACCAGTACAAATTCACCACTCTTATTATCAAACATACATGTTTGGCTTCGCTGTAATCCTGATACGTTTTGAAACTTTCTCTTCAGCAAAGTTTGCCCAGCATTCATTAGTCTTGCATTAAGCCAATCCATTTGATTCTGTAGAATTTTTAAATTTAGATTCATAAACCTTTACTTCTGCAGCAATTTCAATGACAGTTCTATCTGGTTCCTCATACTCTTCATCTGAACTTGTGGTGCTCAGCACCTGTGTTTTTTAATCTCTCCTTTGCTCTTCTTTCACGTGATCTATTTGCAAATGTTCCAGGCAGAAATGTGACATGTAAAGCATTGTGTTTTAGGGATTACTTGTGGTGTAGTATTTTCACTGTACATGTGTGACTTTGTTTCATTACTGTGACTCATTTAGCACAAGTGGCAAAACCATTCTTTTCGCTTTGGTGTAGACTTCAACCCAACATGAGATATATGACAATCACAGCATATAGCTGTGCATTCCAATAACTCCCTTTCACACACTTGGTAGCTGGGGTTAAACTTCTTCTCCATGACCTGACACAGTTGAGCCCATCCACCATCAGTGAAATGTTTTCTGATTCGGAACAATTAACATTCTCGTCTATGCAGGCATATCATTTGGTATCTTCTCATGCCTTGCATGTACTGATGCTACATCCAGCACGACACCATCATTCATAGCCGTGTTAGCATCAGGAACAGAAACAAACCATTTCAACATTTCCTGAAGAATAGTGCATTGCTATAGTGACGTAATCTAACAGATAATAAGCATACCTCTTTCTTGATACTTGGGATGCTGTCTAAGAAAAGCAAAAGGTCCTTCTGCTAACTTCATTTTCTTTGATAAGCCAATAACTGTTAAGTCTGAACTTTTAGGCATCCCTCGTTTTAGTACTCTACCAGACAATCTTATATCAGACAACTCAACGTCTGCAGTGGATGCATATACACATAATACATGGTGGTATAAGCTCTAGAAACATGTGGGGGTCAAGAAATAAATCCTTCCTCTCATAAGACATAAAGCCATAGATATACTGATGTATAATATTAATATCTGTGATAAAGCTGTTGTAAATTGCAATCCCTGACCCTGCCTGTACTGCAGCAGGGACAGGGATACTGGTGTTAGCTAGTCAAACCACCAAGAGGTGCCGGGTTATCATGCAGCCCTATGATGTGGTCATGGCAGAACAGAGTTATACTCACTCACACACGCACGCGCGCACACATGTCACACACACACATGCAGAAACACACACACAAAAGCATGTAGGCTAGGCCAGCAACCACATCAAGCTTACCACTGATTGGGTCTCTTTCCTTCAGTTTTACTTTTAAATGTTTTTCCTCCGTGAATTCAGCTAAAACAGTCTGAATATACTATCTCTTCCTTGAAATTCTTGTGGGTTTCTCTCTCAGTTGTTCTATTTAGCTATCTCTCAGAATTGCACAAACCAGTCCCCTTCTCGTATCTGTGAATTTTTTGTTCTAATTCAGAAAAAGTTGCGAACCTATCGCCAACTGTAAAACAGGAGTCATCTGATTCCATCAACACATTAAGTTCACTGTAAAGTGCTAATAATAATAATAATAATAATAATAATAATAATAATAATCACTTACTGCTTTTCCATTAAGTGCAAAGTTATTAGAAAAACATGGGAACCGAGGTAAAAATATTGAGCATAATTTGAGCATAATAGGTAAATATTGAGCATTAATTTAAGCATAATAGGTAAATTTTTGAGCAGTGCAGCATAGCATAATAGGTAAAATAATGAGTATAATCGGCGGGTCCCTAATCATAATAATACATCAGTTATACACCCGGCTATGTATTTCAAATATTTTGCATGGTGTCGAGAGGTTGCGCCAGAACGATTCCGAAAGATTTACAAATCTTTTCCTTATTTCATTCAGTGAAATTTCTAACTTTTCGGTTTCCTCGGACAACCACACCTGTACGCCGGGCTGTTCTGGTTTTACGTGGTTCTGGTTTCAATGGCAAAGGGAACATGTGGAGCAGTCAAAGTGACATCAGGATTGTATAGGGAGTCCACAAGAGTTGTGGTAGATTTGTTTTGATTGTTAACTGGTATGGATAAATTTTCAGAGGCCATAATTGAATGTCTGTAATGTATTTACTTGTACCTTGTAGGGCCTAATCAGCCTCGGCTGTCTGCCCTATTTAACCAAATAATAATAATAGCCAGTGGATAGCCACCTATTATTATGTTTATATGATAATTATTTCATGCACACGCAATCTTATAAACAGTACACGAGGTTGTTAAAAAGGCAGTTCACCAACCCATACAAGTACATTTTGTAAAATAATTGTGGTCACAACAATATAACTTATGTTTTATGGACTTTATGCACCTATCAATATTATGCCCCACCACCCCCAAGGGTGGGGGAAAGGTGGAGATTTGACTTTTTCAAAAATCAAATTCCCACCTGTGGGGCATGATGAGTATTCAAATCCCCACGTAGTGTACTTTGGGAAAGTAGGTTATTCTTGCAGGAGGTGGATAGCTTATAAAGTCAAGCAAGTGCTAAAATTTTTGAACTGTCAAATGCCCCAGCAGCCCCACTAGTGGGGTGATTTTTAAGGTCGAATCAGATCAAATCCTCCACTATTTCCCCATGTACGCCCGGAAGGGGGGGTAGTGGGGCTTAATATTGATAGGTGCATTATCCACAATGACGTCATGCACAACAAGATGGCCACATTATTTAAGGTACTAATGTACAGGCGCCTCTGGAGAAATTGTTTTGATCAACCATATTTCACTCATGAAGCTAGATACCGACCAGTAGCCAACAGGTATGGTTATAAAATAATTGCATACAACTGTTATCTCAAAAATTTTCTGGAATGTGATACAAATTGTTTATTGTATTGTCTTGTAACCGTACCTGTTGCTTAGAGCTTGATATCTTCTTGCCTGGCTGAAATATGATCGATCAAAGAATTTCTCCATAGGCTCCTGTACATTAGTATCCCAAATAACGCAGCCATCTTGTGTTCATGACGTCATTGTGGATAAAGTCCATTGCATCATGTCACGCTTGTAGTGATGTTCCGGAGGAGACTCACGTGAGTTCATAGAATTTTTACAGAGCAATTAAAACTTTAGGAGAGTTTCATTGAAAACTAGGTGCCAATCGAAAGCTTTTTGTGAATCCCATGGCCCAGTGGTTTGATATTAATATTAAGGACGATTGAAGACGTCATCTGTGATGAAGAGCCTACTGACACAATGGAGGGCAAACACCAACAATGGAAGAGAATAACACTGGAATACTCAAGTTTTCTATAATCCTGTAATTTAGGCATAAAGTTAGATTAAGCATCAGTTCAGATGCAATTAACATTAATTCTGTTTGATAGCACTAAACATATGTCTTACCTCCTCTGGTGATCTTCTAACAGGGGTAAGTGGAATTAGAGGAAAATGGAAAAGGAGAATGGGAACGACCCATGGAAAATGTCTGATAAGTGTTATCATAATATACAGGTGGATTTTACAGCACAACATTTCTTTATTTGCAGCATTGTTTGGAATCATTCACTGAAACAATCGAAACACTAATAGAGCAGTTACCTTCTTAAAATACTCTAATAGAGCAGTCAGAAATGTTTCGATAACTATCCCACTATACAGCTAGGGACCTGCATTAAAGTGTGCACTGTAATTTATGGACTGTAGCATAAATTAGGTATACAGTATAGATTAGCTAAGTCATCAACATTGAGAGTTAGCTACTCCCTTGAAACCATAACATTAGCTATGGCATGAATAGGTACAAAGGATTCTAATTAACTGCATATAGGTGTGGAAAGTTGTATCTGCAACCTCAGAAAATTCACATGATGGGTATGTGGTAGTTTTAGTGTGTAGGTGCCAAACATACCAGTGCTACATGTATACTCCCATCATATGACTTCTTATCAGAGGAAGTAGTAGGTGCAGTCTTCAAAGCCTATAATGGGCACTGTCAGTTAATTAGAATACTTTGTGATCATCAGTACTAACACTCTCGCATATTTACTCTTGATTTAATGTTTAACTTGAAAAAGCGGTATTACATACTATGCGTCCTCCTGCCCCACTCAAATTAAAACTATTTACAGGAATACACACACATAATGATTAACCCACTGGCTACTCCATACCTAATCATTTGGGCCACTGCTCTAACTGCCACATCTATTGATTACTGTAAATGACAAAAGTTTGGGGTGACAAACGTTTGGTGAATTGGGTTGTTTTCTACCTGCAGAAGGTGTTGTTGTGGGTTTAGGAATACTTTTGCGGGTATGGGAGGCTAGATCATGCGTGTACTGATTTGTTGACACTACAAAGTTGTGGGTTGCTCATAGAGAAAACTTGTCTCTGTAGAGGTACCCACATCTGACTCCAGTCCACCTCGGACTATGGTGAATACCCAACAAACTAGCACTGCTTTTGCTATTGCCAGTGGTGGGATGGTTTTGTATGAACACATATAGTCAAGAACGAGTTGTTTCCATGATATGTATATTATACACATTTGCAATGTGTATCAGGTCAATACTGATATTACTGGTGTGTGTAGGAACGTTTCCTTCAGGGTATCAGCTTCAAAAATGATAAAGCCATATAAGATGTCTAAAAGACGAAACAAACACCATACATGTAACATGTATTTTGCAATATTAAAATAGTATATGCTTGCGAAAAGGCTGAAATTGTGGACCACCCCTATAGTTTATTCTCCAATCAGCTATTTAGTATATAGTTCCATATTAGCTGCATGGTAAATTCATCAAACTTTTGTCCATAAACTGCTTTACATGATGATTTGTCAACTTATTACAAAATAAGTCTCACTAAACTTTCATTGTTTACTGTTGTACTTTGAATTACTCATCTACCCAACCAGAAACTATATCTGAATATACACTAATAGATGAGGCGGCAAAACAAATTATATTCAAATTGCTATATGTGACCCGGTCTGCGAAAAGGGCTCTTATAGCCTTTCCAATTATCCATGTTTGGCTAATCGTAACTCCTAATCTACTAATGCTATCACCATGTAATTACACCCACAGCTACTGCCAGGTTAGGGTTGTTGAGTGACCAAATTGTAGGCTTGTACCATATTCACCAGTCAAGTTATGGGTTACCATATATATGCAATTGGAAAGGCTATAAGAGCCCTTTTCGCAGACCGGGTCACATATACACTTGGAAACGGAACCCCCACCTAGGGTTGGGAGGTATTTAGGTAATAGTAGTTATAATAAAGGTATTTTTCAGATACCGAAGTGGTTTTCTAAAAATACCGAATACCGAATTTGATGTAGTAATTAATTTTTGGTGGTTTAGTGGTGACCATGTGTACGTGAAGTCAATTCCCATACAGCCATGTTTACGCTATGGACAAGCACAGAGCTATGAGTGCATGTTGAAGTATTCACAATGGTTTTTACTTTTTGGGATACTTCAAAACTTACTTGGTGGCACAATATTATTATTGTTGTTTCATTTGTTTCTTTTAAAACAATGTGGGTATAAGTGCAAAAGGTATTTAGTGATACCGAGGTATTTTTCCTAATACCGTACTGTTCTTCAAATATGCAATACCGCCCATGCCTACCCCCACCCCCCACCCCCTCCCCCAAGGTACCAAATGAAGACCTCAAATTTATATAACTTTGTTTTTGTATCCCTACTGAGTATAACTCGGTGGCTACTTTGTCATTGAACAAAATGCAGATTGTTGTAACATGCCAATGTAGGGATTTTCCCACTGTTACAGTAATACCATCATTCATCTCTCGTTTGCTAATTTTTATTGCTTGGATTTTTAAAATTCTAATGTAGTAGTTTGTTTGGTGTTTTGTTATAGCATACAGCTAAACACGTGTGACTTTTCTATTAGGGTTCTACTGTTGTAGGGTACTGCCCAAGTGCAACACCGCACGTACATATTTGCTCGAGATTTATAAAATTGCTTATTAAGGGGTGTGTTTCACTTGTGAGACAGCATGACAGCTGTTTCGCTCACAAGAATCAATAGCGAAACAGTTGCCATGCCCCTAAATTAGTGATTTTTAAAATTTCGAGCAAAATTGTGTGTGTGAGTGACATTGCACTTGGGCAGTACTGTATCAGAGTATCTCAAGCTTTTTGCAAAGGGGTGGGCAGCACCAGACTAGGAACGACCTACAATTAGCAGCACATGCACATACATGATCATGTGATCTGGGGATCATTAGTCGTACTGAGGTGAGTGCAACCAAGAGTTCATAATATATATATTTATTTATATATTTATAAATATATGTATCTAATCCAAAACAGCCAAGCTGTAAAAAAACAGTGCGGCCCTAAAAAAGGCTATGGTGAAAAAAGATGTGAAATCCAAGGTGGCGGCCAAGAAATGGCTGTGATGGTAGGTTAATGGTAAAAATTTTAATAACGACAATTCAGGTGAATTTTTGTGCCACTTGGTCTTGGCAAAAAATTCACCTAAATTGCCGTTATTAAAATTTTTACCATTAACCTACCATCACAGCCATTTCTTGGCCGCCACCTTGGATTTCACATCTTTTTTCACCATAGCCTTTTTGAGGGCCGCACTGTTTTTTTACAGCTTGGCTGTTTTGGATTAGATTTCATTTCTTTTTGTATTTGTATACCACAAATAGGCTGGCTTTGGGACTTTTTTAACCTGTCTTTTTTCTCTACCACAGGAAGAAGAAAAGATGAAGCAGATGTACTTTAAATATTTCTGATTTTATCAGTAAATGTACAAATTATATATATATAATACATATATTTATTACAGAATTCTCGATGGTGGTTTCTTTGTAACTGATCACTCTACAAGGTGACTTCTTCTTGCTGCCCTCTCTACAGGGTGAATTGTTAGTAGCTGAACAATCTACAAGGTAACTTCTTCTAGCTGATCTCTCTACAGGGTGATTTGTTTGTAGCTGAACTATCTACAAGGTAATTTCTTCTAGCTGATCTCTCTACAGGGTGATTTGTTTGTAGCTGAATTCTGTGCAGGTGATTTGTTTGCAGCTGAGCTCTTTACAGAATGGTTTCTTTGTAGCTGAACTCTCTACAAGGTAACTTCTTCTAACTGATCTTTCTACAGGGCAATTTGTTTGTGGCTGAATTTTCTACAGGGTAATTTTTTTGAAGCTGAACTCTCTACATGGTGGTTTCTTTGTAACTGAACTCTCTACAAGGTAATTTCTTCTGGCTAATCTCTCTACAGGGTGATTTGTTTGTAGCTGAACTCTCGACAGGTGATTTCATTGCAGCTGAACTCTCTACATGATGGTTCTTTGTAGCTGAACTTTCTACAAGGTAACTTCTTCTAGCTGATCTTTCTACAGGGAGATTTGTTTGTAGCTGAACTCTCTACAGGTGATTTGTTTGCAGCTGAACTCTCTACATGATGGTTCTTTGTAGCTGAACTCTCTACAAGGTGACTTCTTCTAGCTGATCTTTCTACAGGGAGATTTGTTTGCAGCTGAACTCTCTACATGATGGTTTCTTTTTAGCTGAACTCTCTACAAGGTAACTTCTTCTAGCTGATCTCTCTACAGGGAGATTTGTTTGTAGCTGAACTCTCTACATGGTGGTTTCTTTGTAGCTGAACTCTCTACAAGGTAATTTCTTTTAGCTGATGTCTCTACAAGGTCACTAGTTTGTAGCTGAATTCTCTACATGATGGTTTCTTTGTAACTGAACTCTCTAGAAGGTGACTCCTTCTAGCTGATCTTTCTACAGGGTGATTTGTTTGTTGCAGAACTCTCTACAAGGAAACTTCTTCTAGCTGATCTCTTTTGTTTGTAGCTGAACTCTCTACAAGTGTTTTGTTTGCAGCTGAACTCTCTACATGATGGTTTCTTTGTAGCTAAACTCTCTACAAGGTAATTTCTTCTAGCTGATCTTTCTACAGGGTGAATTGTTTCTAGCTGATCTCTATACAGGTTACTTGTTTCTAGCTGATCTCTTGAATTCTCTTCAAGGTGACTGCTCTATTAGGATGACTGCTCTATTACAGTATCTCGATCTCGCACTTGCTGCTCCAAGTTGGATTTCGTGTTATAACTCCGTGGCTTTAAGTCTGATTCTTCTACACCATTGAAGAGCCTTTCTAAGATGATTACTCCTTCTATACAGCGATTTTCAAAGCATTCCCCCTAGCGGTTTATCTGGTATGCGTGCCAAGTAGTCGTTTTTTATTAGCTAATCTTGATTGCATAATTGTTACACACTATTGGCTTTTTCGTGGTATCTTCCTGGTTTTTAGCTCGATTTCTTTCAAACCACAAAAGGTTTGAGGTTCAATAGTTAACCTATTCATCCACCGATTTTCAGCTTCTTCCCATACGCAGTTTACCCTGTAGGCGTGACAACATATTGGTGTAATTTTTCGTGAATAATCGATCATAACTCTTTTCCTGCTTATCGTATTCCAGCCAAAGTTGGTACAGAGATACACCGTTATACCCCCCCTTCTGTGAGCCAAATTTCAAGGCAATCAGATATAGCGTTCACGTTTTATAGCAGTTTTTGTAAGTGTGCGAAAAGAGGAAGAAAAATAAGAAGAAAAAAAAATGAAAAACTAAGCCAATTTTTGAAGTCGCATATCTCGGGAACGCTTGAAGCGATTTCGCTCTAATTTGGAATGTGGAGTGCTGAAGGTGAGGGAGTGTCCACAGCAAAAATCGTCTTGTTTCATCAAGGCAGCACAGAGCTACGGAGGTGCGAAAATTGCATTTTCTTTCTTCCTGTCAATATACTCACGGGTGTTACGCGCTGCCTTCTTGGGCCGCACGACACACTACCGTGTGTCTTGATTATGAACTCTTGGTGCAACATATCACAAGCTAAGAGTGGCTAAGAGTGTAGTCAAGAGACAAATAATTAACACAAGGTGAAGCTGATCACGATCATGAGTACTACGTATATATCATACAGTATGATTTAAGATTAGGTACTGGGCAGTAGCTCAGCTGGTTTGCCCAGGGGGTGAAAAACCTAAATGGTACAATCAAATACATACATACATACAGTTTGATAACTAATTACAGTAATTAAGGTTAAGTAAGTAAATAAATTCATCCAAGTTTCTTGTTTCTATTATATTAATTGGCAACTCATTCCAGTCTTTAACAGTTCTAGGATAAAAACTATATATATAGGTGTTGAGGGTTGCTTGTGGCAGAATATAAAATGATTGGGGTGATGTCATCTGGTGCAAAATTGAGTTCTTTGATATTGTCAGGGGATGGAGATCGGTAGTGTATTATTAATTATTTTATAGACTAGTGTTAATCTTGATGACTGATAATGTAGGTATACTAAGAGAGGACAATAATGACGTAACACTATTTCTGGAGTAATCTGATAAAATCCATTGAGCAGCTCTTCTTTGCACCTTTTCTAACTTATAAATGTCAGTGTTATAATACGGATCCCAAACTGGGGCGACATATTCCATAATTGGTCAAACTAATGTTAAATACGCTGTTCTTTTAGTATCAGATGGGCAGTTGTTTAGGTTTCGTTTAATAAAATTTAGCAATTTAGTTGCTCTGTTACTTGCTGTTTGTATATATGATGACCATGACATAGTGTTATCGATCGCTACACCTAGGTATGTATGGGACTTCTTTATGTTGAGATTATGACCTGATAAGGTATACGTATATTGTATGGGGCTCATGAAACGAATACACCTCAGCATAGCACATTTCTCAATGTTTATTTTCATTTGCCATTTGTGAGTTCGTTCACATATTTTATGTAGGTCTTCCTGTAACAAAGTGTTTAGTGATGTAAAAAAGGACATTATATGGTGAAAAATAACATGTTCCATTACTTTACAAAGGACTGATGTTAGTGAGATTGGTCTATAATTTGCAGGAGAACTTCGATTTCCCTTCTTGAAGACAGGGGTGATGTTAGCTGACAACCAATCCTGAGGGAGAGTAGCATGTTCTAAAGATTGGGAGTAGATGGTCTGCAATACAGGAGTGATTTGTGGTACACAAAGGATAATTACTTTAGTAGGAAGATGGTCAGGTCCAGGAGCCTTGGTAGAATCCAGCCTCTCCAGCAGTAGTTGGATGCCATGGATTGAGAAACTGAAGTCTTGAATTGAAGGATGAACAGAGTGATCTAGCTGTGGTGCATTTGATAAATCCTCAGTTGTGAATACAGACTGAATTTGGTTATTTAAAACACGAGCTTTATGTTTTGCATCAGTGCAAATGTTTTCTTCATCCTTAAGTGGTGCAACTCCAGTGTTATCTTTCTTTTTGTCTTAATATATGACCAAAATCGTTTTTTACTTGAAGGAGAATCATTAAATAAGTTGGTAACAGTAGTTACGATGTGCAGTTTCTAGTAACGTGTTAACTTCATTTCTAACTTGCTTATAAACACACCAGTCAGTGTAGTTACCTGTTCGCTTAGCCTTGTCATACAGACGTTTTCTCAATTTCATTTTCTGTTTGATTAGCGGATTAATCCATGGTAACTTGTCCCAGGATTTTGCAAGTTTAGATGGAATACGTGTGGAAATGGCTGTCTGAATAGCATCTTTTAGAAGCTTCCAATTGTGTTTGACTGAGTTCTGTAAAGGATCTGAAGTACTAATGAAATTCTTGGAGTTCATTTTTCTATACCAGTTATGTCACCTTTATGATAAAGATATACTCTACGAGAAGCTTTCTTGTTAACTAGGGGACAGTTGCAGTTGATCGAAGATGTTACTATCTCATGATCAGACATTCCAGGGGCAGTATGAAGTTCTTTAATTAGAGTTGGTGTCAATACAAATACAAGGTCTAGTACATGGTTTTGCCTAGTTGGTGAACTGACAAGTTGTTTTAAGTTGTGGTTATTTATATTGTCAATAATTCTAGCCGTTTCCATACGTTGGGTTGGGTAAGATGGTTCGCTGACCGTCACTCCATTCGATGCTGGAAAGATTGAAATCTCCAGCAAGGATAAAATTGATTTTGTCTGGTTAGTAAGCTGTTTTTCCTTGCAGGAGTGGTAACAACACTTATAGTCACAAAATACAAAACAAGATATAGCTATATAAGGCAACTAACTACCTGCTGATGAAAGCTTCCCTCCACCAACTATATTTATAACTACATATAGCTTGCTACACTGCTTCTCGGAATACTGTGACTGCTCTATTAGAGTATCTTGATCTTGACTTCTCTATTAGAGTATCTCGATCTTGACTGCTCTAATAGAGTATCTTGGTCTTGACTACTCTATTTAACTATCTCGATCTTGACTGCTCTATTTGAGTATGATGCCTGGGCCCGCATACCGTTTGATACATGTTGTACATCTTAACTCTATTACAATTTACTACAGTTACAATCCAACTAGTTAAGTCTAGTTTAATTTTCTTTCTTACTTCCCACTATATAATTATAGCTACACGTAGTTCTTATTTTAATATTTGTCCCTTCAGCTCACTATTAATTATTCCAGCTTCAATTCTTTAAAATTGCTTCCAGAGTCAATCTTGGCACACATACTATACATGTCAAGTTTCCCTGGGTAGTACCCCCACAAGTTTAGTCAGAAATTCCTGCAGTTTTCCTCTTTACTAACACTTTGTCACACAAGCCGGCCCTCTCTTTGCTTTAACTGTTTGGACAATCATGGCAATATACAGCACAAAATGTACTTACTTCAAACACTAGGTGTACCCCTGGTCTCAGGTTATAGGGTTATTATTTAAAAAATTAGCCATTGCTAGGAACGTATGCAAAAATCTTTTGAGTAAAGGGAAACAGGACAATACCTAGAAGGCTAAGTAGTGAAGGTAGTATTAAAAAACTTTACACCCCTCCACTCAACCCCACAATCAAAAGTTCCTGGCGTGTGTCGAAACATAATGACGTAGGAATAATGTTCTGAGAGCTATTTTCCCACACAATGGAAACCACAATCGATCATCAGATGATAGTGTATAAAACAAATGGGGTGAGTGATCTGTAGTTCTATCCCCTATCAGGTGAGTGTGCTCTGAGTGATATATAACATCTGTATCAGGATTTTCTGATATATACACCCTTACCCCTAGAGTGTATATATCAGCAAAATTCTTCACAGCCATAATATAACTGTTACATACATAACACCTGGTGAAGGGATCTGATACTTTGACACCTTATTAAGTGTCTGGATTATATAAGTGTCCACATTAACAGGTTCCAGTGTACAATGCTATAATATTTAGTACATAACCTGACTTGGAAAATCAGGGCTTCACTATGACACTAGTGGTTAGTACAGGTGCACTTTAATAAAATCCTTTCAAGCAGCTTTGTGTACTACAGAACATTGTGCAGTATTGCATAGAGCTAATTCACCAGTTCATCACTAACAGTTTTTGCATTAAAACAACTGCAAACAATGGTCCATATGTAGACATGGAAAACACCTTTCTTTAGAATACTTTACAGGATCTTACATAATTTCATTATGTACTAATTCATGTGGGCTTATCCTACCCCCTGTGTGTTGTACTAGTCCTGTGGATTATGTACTGACTCATTGTCACCTTAGTAGTGGTCTCATGACACGTACCTTAAAGTAGTGATCTTTTAACAAGAGGGTTTGTGTGTTCTCTAAGATATTATTAGTGGTCCTTGGTGTGTATGTACATACTGCATGAATATTGAATTTCACCAGTATGTAATTTCTATCCCTCTCACCTGATCACAGATGCAGTGATGGTAGAGAGAGTAACATTGACCATGTTGGAAGACAATCTATGTTAGGAGACCTCAGTTAGATACAACTGATGAAGGAATAGAAGTAACTCACCAATAAAGGACATCTTACCAGGAGTAGATTACTGTTCTCACAACATGATCCTCAAAGCAAGAAAATCTTTGTTTTGTGTTAGTACTCCAAAGGAATCAGAAGATATGGCATTACTTTGCCTTGCATTGGACAAACAATTCTTTATCATTATTTCACAGGTTTTTCCTTCACCCAAAGGCCTGCAAGACTAAGCTCACAAAGCAATAGATTCGCCTGTTCATGAACAACCTGATGGTGTAAGTTGCATCTTAGTAGGGGACTGCATTTGTAAGTTATAACCATTTATTTAAGCGCCTGTAGTTTATTTTCCGTATTGTCACTGTACAGATCGATTTCTCTGTTGCTGCCACTTTGTAGTGCTGTAACTTTGAAAGCTTTTAGAGCTGAAACTTTGGTTGACTTTCCTTTGGCTATCTGGATAAAGAAAATAATATTTTCTTTATCCATTTGATTTTAGTAAAATGGAATTTGAAAACTGCACTAACATGTGGGGTTCTTTCAGATCCAGTTACAAATACTGTATCATGGCATACAATATGCCATGGTAGAAAATTCTATGGAACAGTTCAGGCAGGAGCACATAATAATGAAGGGTAAACACATCCAAACTAATTTTTATTCTATCATTATAATTTACAAGTGTTCAAACAACTGAAATTCATAGGGTATGTATTATCACTCAGAAATGCCTGAAATTCATTGTGGTATGTATTATCACAATGATCACTACTTGATATAACTTGTTATGCGGCAACTACCATGTACAAGTACAATATCATTTCAAAATTCAAGCTCCCTAAAAATCTTAACCTTTTATGAATATGGCAGAGTATATCACTCTTCACTGCTACTTATGTTTTGATCATAAAATATTTTTAAATGCACAGTTCTGATATACAGTTAAAATGATAAAGGAAACAGGTCATGCCTTGCAAGTGATTTGCAAAATAAGGTACTTTGTAATTTTGCAGAAAACATGAGAGGTAAACATTTCTGAGATATGTATGTATGTATGTATGTATGTATGTATGTATGTATGTATGTATGTATGTATGTATGTATGTATGTATGTATGTATGTATGTATGTATGTATGTATGTATGTATGTATGTATGTATGTATGTATGTATGTATGTATGTATGTATGTATGTATGTATGTATGTATGTATGTATGTATGTATGTATGCATGCATGCATGCATGTATGTATGTATGCAGACAAACCTGTACATAGAGAATACACTTAATGGATTTTCACATTCAATAAACTAGTGAAGTTTATTAATGTGTTAGTGTTACTCACAAATTTTTGTCACCACTTTTTCACAGCAAAACTCATAAACTGATACTGACTGATACAGAACTCCATAATTATTTACTCAGTCTTACTCTGTCTTAGAATAAATTTATTCAAGTACAGCTAAAATGAGGAAAAACTAGACTACTAGTCATAGCAGTAGTCCATTACTGTGTAAATTTTGACATAATTCAGTGGCGGATCCAGAGGGGGGAACAGGGGGCACGTGCCCCCCTCCCTTCATCCCTTTCAAAATAATTGCATACAAGATCGAGATACTCTAATAGAGCAGTCACAGTGTTCATGAGGCAGTGTATAGTTTAACTATGAAATTGGTCTGGTGACATTACTATTTCTATTGGAATATAAATAACTATTACAATTACAAACAACTATTACAACTACATAAACTACAGCTAGCTACAGGGGGAAAACTATTACTAGGGGAAAAGGGGATTGCTTGAGCACCATATGCTGTGCTACTAAACTGGTAATGGGTCGTAATGTCACTAGACCAATTACAGCCGGCGCTTATAATCAGGATATCGATAAGCTCCTGGCGCGTATTGATTTGGCAACGCGAGACTAGAGGCAGTATTGGTTAGGTAGAACTAAGCCCAAACAAGCTTTCAGATCGACCCGAAACGCTTTCAACAATTGCAAGTTGCTACGGAATTTTAAAAATACTTTATTTTAACAGAATGATTGACTGAGTAAGTAACTGACTGATGCCTTCAGACAAGCGTAGCTAACTCGATAAGGCCACTCCAAATAAAATTCTCTGTTTCCCGTCCACCGCCCAAATCTGGTTACTTTCAGCTCTAAAACTTCCATTACTCCGTATTCTTCCATTATTTTTCTGGTTATTCTTGCATACTGAAAGGCTCAGTAAAAACCATCTCGAAACGGTGTCAGCTCACGTGTCAGCAGTGCTATGGCCCACACTTCATGCTTGTGTTATTTTTGCAACTTAAAAAAGAACTCCTTAACTTTAAATGTGTTTTCTTCTACTATCAATGCTTTCCGTTATTGTTTTTTTTGTATCCGTGGCATTCTTGTGGAACACTATTCCTGAGGACATTTTGGCACGAAGCCAGGTTAAACATTTCAGATCTAGATTGAAACAGTTTCACTGTGAAAAAAGAGGGATATAAGATGGTATTTCCAGTGGCTTAGTGAATACAAAAAAGCTTGGTATAACCTGTATTATACTAACAATCCCACATAAGGCTTTAGTTAATGTGTTAAACATACTGAAACCATATATGTGATGGTATAGTGTGGGCATTATATCAGATATAAGTTACTTCAAGTATTGTGGTAATTAAACTGAAACCATACATGCAATAGTATAGTATGCATTATACTAAAGTATAAGATGAGTATAATACTGGATTTATATTAAGGCTTATTTGTATTCAATAAGCCACTGGAAATACCATATTATATCCCACCTTTTTCACAGTGTTTATTTTAATGTGATTGTTTAATTCTGTACTTATATTGTGTATGTTGTTCTGTTTTGTAATTGTATTTTTGTAACTGTAAAGATTGTATGTAAGGGTATCACCTTGTACAGGCACATGCCTTTTGTGTATCCCTTTAAACAATTTGATAATAATAATAAAATAATAAGAAGGATCAAGCTTAAGCATGCTTTTATGCAGCTTTTTATGGTTGTGCTAGGAAAATAATGGCTTGAAAAGCTGCCAATCTTATAATGAAATAATGGAAATGGACCGCCCGCCCGCATGCAAATATGCTTGAGTCCAGGACAGGAAACAGAGAATTTATTTGGAGTGGCCTAACGGCTAAGGCTACGGGCTTGATTTTTTCACTGTTCGACGTCGCTTCGGCCCGACGGGTGCCTTTTGGCATACTGCAGTACGTACAATGCATTTTTCATGGACTTTATACCAGTGTCCTCCTTTGTGTCCCATTCATCTTTGCTGATAGTGAAAAGTGTCGATTTGGCGATAGCACGTGATGGCTTCCCTTTGTAATGGAAATTGTCCATATTTATCATAGTGGCTATTTTAATAGCAGGTGTGCTTTTCAAACAGTTCTTGATTCATACTGCTGTGTAACGGGTTGAACATAGCCGACAACGAAGCGTAATGAATACTTCACTTTTAAGATGATATTGATATAACCGGGGCGTGCGGCATCGTTTCTTTTGGGATGCGTGGATTGCAGAGGTGCTTTTCGAACAGTTCTTGATTCGAAATGCTGCGTAATTGGTTGAACAAAGCTGATAACGAAGCATATTGGATACTTCACTTTACAGACGATGATTGGGGCATGCGGTTCCATTTCAAATTCATGGGTTCACCGGTCCATAATAATTATTTACAAAAAAAGTTGCAATTTGGAATTTTCAACTAGAGTAGAGACCATAGCACATCGATAAAAAGTACTGAAACAAGTTGGAGTAGTGCACAATATTAAATCACAGTAAAACAATAAGAAGTGTTATATCCCTACTGTGCATTTCCATTATGGTATCATGAGCACAGTAGGGATATACACTTCTTATTGTTTTACTGTGATTTAATATTGTACACTACTCCAGCTTGTTTCAGTACTTTTTATTGATGTGCTATGGTCCCTACTCTAGTTGAAAATTCCAAATTTTTCTGTGTATATGTAGTAAATACATTTGGTAAAGAGCAGCCATTATATGCTGTGGCTTTTTTGCTCTTCAACTTTTCAGCAAAGTGCACCCCCTTTCCAAACTCTGGATCCGCCCTTGTAATTTTAATAATGGTCCCAAGATAGTCGCAATACGAAGTAAAGATGGAGCAATGCAGAGTTTGTGTCACTCAGTATCAGTATATGAGTTTTGCTGTGTTTAATCCAGTTATAAAAAAGTCAGTAAGATGGTAATAAAAATCACTAGCGTTTTTGGTCACTTGATTTACTCCAGTGAAAGATCAGTGAAGGTCACTAACAGAGTAGTGGCCCTCAATAACAAAGTGTTTCACTACTAGGTAGTGAAACTGAAAACTGAAGTTAGTGATGCTCACTAGGTCATTTTTACTATGATGAATCCTACCTGGATCTGCCCCATGTATCCCAAGTCAGAATACGTGCGATCATTGATCTAATTAAATATTGAAAAAAAATGTCAGCTACATGCATGCTATGAAGTAAATCTGCTGCTTATTCAATGTTAAATCCTTCAGTATTCTCCACTGCCAGTGTCAATTTCTCCAGCAGAGTCAAATAATTTGGATATGGTGGTAAGTCCAATCGATTGAAGCTGAAATAGTAGAGTGTACATATAACTAAATTATATTAATATAGTTTGTTTTACCAGGTGTGGGAGAGTGGGAGAGAATTTGGGTTTCCAGTTTTCTTAATTGTGAACTTTTGACGACCATCACTTCCTTTTATGATTACATATACAACAAAATATTTGACAGTATAATATGTCAAACACAATGATTAAATATCACCTTGTAATTCACGAAATCCATTCATTGGAACCTTAGTGGTTCCAGTAACAAACTGTAGTAATCTTGCACGTGTCTCATTATCAAAACTCTCCACTGCCTAGAGTAACATACATGAATGCATAACTTAAACACAACATAGAGACTGCCTTTAATTCAGGCAAGCAGTAAAAAGAATTAACACAACATGATAGTGTGTCATGCGGCCCAAGAAGCAGTTGTGTCACTCCATGAGGAAGAGAGAAAACGTCATTTTACACCTTTGTATCTCGGTGATCCCTTATCTGATTGGAACCAAATTTGCTGCAGAGTTGCCTGCCAGTAAAGGGAGTCAACATTCCAAATTTAATGAAATCGCCCCAACCATTTCCGATATACGAGTGGCCAAAGTTTCTTTGTCTTTTTTCTTCTTCATCTTTATGCACACTTTGGAAAAATTTGGGATGAAACACAAATTCATTATCCATTTGCCTTGAAGTTCGGCACACATAACAGGAGTCCAAATGCAAGTCCTAGTATTAAATGTGGCGCATATCAGATGAATGGTTTGGGATTTATGACCAATCATCCGAATAAAGCAAGATCGATTTGTTGTCATGCCTACAGGCTTCATTATGATGCAGTGAGTTGAAAATCAGTTTGTGGATAGATCAACCATTGTAGGAGTGCATTTTGGAGGTTTGAAAGTAATTCAAATGAAGATTATGGAGATATGACTCCAAACCAAAAGTGTGTAACAATTGCGTGATCAAGATTGGTGAATAAAAATGTCAATTATTTTCACGACTGCCAGGAAAACCGCTTAGAGCAATGAGCTGAAAACCAGTATGTAGCTGGAATAATCATCATAGAAAGTCCTTGCAGTAGTACACAAGAGTGGGATACAAACCACTGAGTTATGGTTCAAAAGCCAACTATATACGTCGAGGAGTAGGTACCGAGCTAAAATCATCTACGAAATTCAAAGATGACTGCCCATATTTCATCTTTCAATACAAATTTCAGTTCAAAAATCTCTGTAAAATCCAGCAATTCTAAAATTAGTTAATCCGTAAATTTTAGACTCCATAAAATTCTGCAAATTGTCGTCACATCTTTTCGATTGTCAAATTTCATCTTTCAAACTACACAAATTTCAGGCAATATTTCATCTTCAGAAATAATTTCAGAGGTAATCTATGAAATTTCAGGTCGTTACCTACCCCTCAATATACGTGTAGCAAATGGAAGATCGAGATACTCTAATAGAACAGTCACCCTAATAGAGCATTGAGCTACGTTTATAACTTACTCCATTATAGAATTCTATTACATTGCAAGTTATTCTGTAGGGAGTTCAGTTACAAACAATTAATTTTATAGACAGTTCAGCTACAAGCAAGTCACCCTGTAGAGAGTTCAGCTACAATTATTATTGCTATAGAGATTCAGAACATTGCAAGTCACACTTAAGAGAGTTCAGCTATAAACAAGTCATCCTGTAGAGAGTTCAGCTACAAACAAGTCACTGTGTAGAGAGTTCAGCTACAAAGAAACTACCCTGTAGAGAGTGTAAAAACAAGTTACCTTATAGAGATCAGCTACAAACACCCCTGTAGAGAGTTCATCTATACAAACAAGTTACCCTATAGACATCAGCTATAAAACAAGTAACCATGTAGAGAGTTCAGCTACAAACAAGTTACTCTATAGAGAATTCAGCTACACACAAGTCACTGTGTGGAGAGTTCAGCTACAAATAAGCTACCTTGTAGAGAGTTAATCTATACAAACAAGTTACCTGATAGTGATCAGCTATACAAACAATTAACAACTGTAGAGAGTCCAACTACAAAAAATTCAATGTTCAGCTACAAGTAAGTCACTCTGTAGAGAGTTCAACTACAAACAAGTCACTCTGTAGAGAATTCTGCTACAAACAAGTCACCATGTTGAGAGTTTAGCAACCAAATAACCACCCTGTAAAGAGTTCAGTTATACAAAAAAGTTACTCTGTAGAGAGCTCAGCCAGAAACAAGACAGAACTCAGCTACAGATCACACACTGTAGAGATTTCAGCTAGAATCAAGCCACCTTGTAGAGAGCTCAGCTAAAAATATATTGCTGTAGAGATTCACAACATTACAAGTGATGCTAAAGAGAGTTCAGCTATAAACAAGTCACCCTGTAGAGAGTTCAGCTACAAACAAGTCACTCTGTAGAGAATTCAGCTACAAACAAGTCATTATCTATACAAACAAGTTACTCTATAGAGAGATCAGAGTGGATTATAACAGTCAGCCATCGGACATTTACCAACCAATTAGCTCGAGGACTGCCCAATTACCTACTGAACTGGTCAGGAATGGCTGACTACTTTCCACTAAAAAGATCGATATACTCTAATAGAACAGTCAGTAACTCTAATAGAGCAGTCAACGAGTTTCTAAAAGGTGCACCTAAAAGGTCCAAAAGAGTGAAAAATAATTGTCTAGCTTGGGGAATAGAACCTGCAGCTTTTGGTGAAATGCAACCTTCACCATTCTACCACATTTTCACACACTGTTTAAGCGGCTTGGGTTTTAAATGTACTGCAGTATATTTGATATAGATACATGTCACAAAACATCACATCAGATAATTTCATATCAAATCATCACAATGTTATTATTACAGATTTATTATGTATGTGGCTTAACAATGATGCAGTGCATGGCTGCTGAAGGAGTTTGGGTGTCAAAATACTCACATCCAAGCTTTGAAAATCCAAAATTTTTTCAGGGGGCATGCTGCTAAGCATTGCCATACAATGTCTTTGATCTGACATTATAATGAAGACTAGTTATAATCTTCTCTGAGAGAGACTAGCTAGAAAACTCAGCTACAAACAGATCACCCTGTAAAGAGTTCAGCTAGAAACAAGTCACCCTGTAGAGAGATCAGCTAGAAACAACTTGAGTCACCCTGTAGAGAGATCAGCTAGAAGACGTCACTTTGTAGAGAGTTCAGCTACAAACATATCACTCTGTAGAGAGTTCAGCTATAAACAAATCATCCTGTAAAGAGATCAGCTAGAAGAAGTCACATTGTAGAGAGTTCAGCTACAAAGAAACCACCCTGTAGAGAGTTCAGCTAGAAACAAGTAGGGACCTGCCGATTATGCTGGCATAATTATGAGCATAATAGGTGTCTGAAATCATTGAGCATAATGCTAACATAATAGGTAGAATATTTGTGTAATAGTATGAATTCTTGTTTATCAAAATAGCTATCACAATAAGATCAATATATTCTAATAGAACAGTCAGTAACTCTAATAGAACAATCATATAACTGACTGTTCTATTAGAGTATATCGAACTTTTCTGTGTTTGACAAGTAAGTTTGTGCTTCAGCCACTTATTATTTATCCATTAATTGGAAATTATTACTAGAGCATGGGAACTGAAGCATAAATAATTGGGCATAATTTGAGCATAATGGGTAAGTATTGAGGATATATTTAAGCATATAATAGGTAAATTTTTGAGCAGTGCAGCATAGCATAATAGGTAAAATTATGAGCATAATCGGCGGGTCCCTAGAAACAAGTCACTCTGTAGATAGATCAGCTACAAAGAAACTACCCTGTAGAGAGTTTGGCTACCAACAAGCTACCCTATAGAGATCATCAACTACAAAAAGTAATTCTGTAGACTTCAAACAAACTACAAACAAATCACCCTGCAGAGAGTTCAGCTACAAACAAATCACCCTTTAGTAAGTTCAGCTACAAACAAGTCACCCTGTAGAGAGATCAGCTAAAAGAAGTCACCTTGTAGAGAGTTCAACTACAATACACTACCCTGTAGGGGTTTCAGCTACAAAGAAACCATCCTGCAGAAAGTTCAGCTACAAACAAGTTACCCTATAGAGAGATCAGCTACAAGCAGATCACCCTGTAGAGAGTTCAGCTACAAAAAACTACACTGTAGAGAGTTCAGCCACAACAAATTACCCTATAGAGGGATCAGGTAGAAACAAGTCACCCTGTAGAGAGTTCAAGTCACCTTAAAGTGAGCTCAGGTACAAAGAAACTATCCTGTGGAGAGTTCAGCTACGAACAAGTTACCCTATAGAGAGATCAGCTAGAAACAAGCTACCCTGTAGAGTGTTAACTACAAACAAATCAACCTGTAGAGTATTCAGCTAGAGAGTTCAGCTAGAAACAAGCCACGCTGTAGAGATATCAGAGAGAAACAATTCAGATAAGCTAGAAGAATTAATTTATAGTTAGGTTGTTTAAAGCCAAATTTAAAACTAATGTGGACACAAGTGACAAAAGAACCAAACTTTTCCACATATGTAGTACAACCTTAACTTAAATTTTTTGATAGGATCCATCTTATTCTAAAAAGGGCCTTTCCATAAAAGCTTTTATAGTTATGTAACTTAAGAATTTTCAAAATCGGCAAGCCATATAAGTGCTAGTTTTGCTCTATTTCGTGCAAGAGAACATAATGCAGGGTTGAACATTAAACCAACGTTGAAACCGGGTCACTACTGCTGACCTGGATGACCCACTGACCCGGATTTGACCCGGATGTGACCCGGATTAAGTAATAGTTAGACTTCAGACCACAGGGGTCTAAGTAATTTAGTAACCCGATGGCCCTGTGTCGTGGCGCCTGAGCGAAGCGAAGGCGCTACTACAGGGCCTGAGGGTTACTAAATTACTTAGACCCCTGTGGTCTGAAGTCTAAGTTATTTAGACCCTTTATGTAGTTGTTGTACCTTAACATTGTTGACAGCTGCTTGTAACAGAGAAATGTAGCGTTCATTAGTAGAAACAAGCCATTACTCCACCCGTTACCGTTTAAAATAAATTTTCAGGTGGCGATGCGTTGCCAATGCTACCAGTCCGGGTGCGCGTAATAAACATGAAAAGGGTCTAAGTAAACATGAAAAGGGTCTAAGTAACTTAGACACCTCCAAAATCCACCAAATTCACCACCAAAAGGGTCTAATTAAAGCCGAGACGCGTTTCGGCTAGTCTCGAGCGAACGAGTCTACATTTTGAGCGTTCGATTTGTGTTGAGTAAATATTGCAACTTCAGCCTAGCTGTAGGTTGAAGACCAAAAAAAAAAAAAAGGTCTTCACCTACTGACAATAGCTACCCCTCACCATAGATACCCTCAATTTCGTGCTACATACTACACTTACTAACAAATGAGCGTGGCTGAGCGTATGTTGGTAATGCGATAAGTGGGCGTGGCTCACGAAAGAACTACGCGATAGCGTTTATAAGTTTCCACGTCGTCAAACGAACAATTTCGTTTCTCACGTGATCCAAATCCGGGTCAGACCCGGAGAAAATGTGACCCGGATGACCCGACCCGGTTTCAACGCTGCATTAAACCACAACCTGATAAACAGTAATATTACTCTCACAAGCTTTATTCAATGCTGACAAGTACTTTTTTCATTCATACCAGATTTGCAAAAAGGTGCCTTTTCCACACACAAAATTTGATCCATTTTTTCAACTTTGAAGCTTCATCATGGCATATAATAGCCTAAAATTTTCCATGGGTGTAACTACAGTATCTGGCTGCATTCTGGTACTAAGAGCAAGAGTATAAGGGGTCAAGTGTTACATCATTTTGTTTGCTGGTATGTAAAATGTGTGGAAAAGGTACCTTTTCGCAAATCCAGTCACCTATAGTTTACAGCGTATACAGCTTGTATGATCCACAAACTGTATGGAGACATTTCTCTATAGTTGCTCACTATGGAAATGAATATACACTGTAATATTTGTAGTAATTAGTTTGTAATATATAAATGAAATATCTCTTACATAATACTTGTTAATTTATTTATTCAGGCTTTACAGCACAAGTGCTGAAGGTCTGTAGGACACCTGGTCCTACAGCCTGTTCGAGCGTTAATCGGATGGCTGCAGGTTCAAGGCTGCCCAGGTCCAGTCATGGATTTTTCTCCTTTTCAAACACATTTTATGTAACAACTTTAAACAGTCTGTAGGTCCAGGTGTCCTACAGACCTTCAGTACTTGTGCTGTAAAGCCTTAATATATAAATAAATAAATACTGTAGTCATTCAGATGTCACATCTTATACAGAATTCATTTTATACTTATTTGTGAAGTAGCTATAGTTTGATAACTTACCAGCTCTTGTTATTTAGTATGAAAATATGTGTTATTGCTACAAGCATGATTTTGTGTTTATGCTATAACCGTGGGATGCAGTCACCATGGATTTTTTTCATGAATTTCCAAACAGCTCTCATTAAGCAATGGTAGATATAAATGACTAACTATGTACATGTAAATATAATTGCCTTGCTACCAGAGCTTGACTGGACATGTAGGTACGTATATATCAAGTGCTATAGTTTTAAAGATGTTTCAAACATAATATTATGTTGCAATCTGATAAAGTATTGCAATTTTAAAATCAAACTGTAGCAACGAAAAATAACTTTCAGTACTGCATGTTTACATTCACCATTACCGTGAAACTTAGCAGCCAAAGATCACACATAGTTAGCTTTGACATGCTTGGTTAGGATGTAAAGAACACAGAATTGCAATATTTCATTGATCAGTTAATCAGCAGTGTAGAATTTCAACTATGACATGTTTGGCACAATTGTATGCATACAATATTATTGGGTAAGATAGCTGTGCTGAAATCACATGCAAAGAAGAGTTCAACTAACACAGTGGTCATGGTAATTTTATTACTGTGTAGCAGAACTTTATAGAATACTGTTCTAGCAGTATTATTCTTTCAAATTCCTACATTCAATAAATCAGTCCTGCAAATATAATTTTGACCATGCAGTACTGATTAGTTTTCAGAAGAGCTTAGTTCTTTTCGCTATTTTATTTTTCTGTTATGGTACACTTGTTGTATCATAAGTAAACAGTTGATGAAATATACTCTACTAGCTTTTCCTATAAGCAAGTACATGGTTAAATTTCTGAGGGGGTAAACACTCCTAGGTCTGGGCCCCTAGGCTGGAAATTGTACACTTCAGAGCAAACTAACTTAAAGATTCCATCTGTCAAAATACGTACATGCTTGAGGAGAGTGCATATGCACTGCACAACACAACACACACAGCCTGGGATACTTGTGGTGGTGGTCTGGTGGATTATTGCATGCTTTAAGTGATTGTGGTACAAGTGAATGTAAAACGCAGAATGAAGATGTGCTTATCTTTGTGTTACAGGACTGCCCAACTGCTCTAATAGAGTAATTGTCACAAAAACATAGATATGTGTTGATAAATAATGACTTAATTTATAACTTAATGACATACTTTATAATTTAATGTCACTTGAAATACTCTAAAGTTTCAAATTACTATTTAAAACACCTAAATCGCAAAAAGGCATATTTCTGAGCCTAGGATGGCTTCCCAGCATGCATGCCTGAGATGGATCCTATCAAAAATTTCAATCTGATGTGGTAAGGAACTCACAGAAAAAAAATTGTGTTTTTGTCAGTTGTGTCCACATTTTTTTTGCTAAGCCACCTAACTATTAGCAGTGAGTTCAGCTTCAAAGAAACCACCCTGTAGAAAGATCATCCACAAACAAGCTACCCTGTAGAGAGATCAGCTTAAAACAAGTCACCCTGTAGAGAATTCAGCTGCAAACAAATCACCCTGTAGAGATTTCAGCTACAAACAGATCACCCTGTAGAGAGTTCAGCTACATACAAGTTGCCCTGTAGAGAATTCATCTACAAACAGATCACCCTGTGGAGAGTTCAGCTAGAATCAAGTCACCCTGTAGAGAGATCAGTTAGAAACAAGTCACCCTGTAAAAAATCAGCTAGGAGAAGTTACTTTGTAGAGAGTTCCCTACAAAGAAACCACCCTCTGGAAAGTTCAACTACAAAAAAGTTACTGTGTAGAGAGATCAGCTAGAACCAGTGACCTGTAGAGGGTTCAGCTACAAAAACAAATCACCATTTAGAGAGACCAGCCAGACAAAGTAACCCTCTAGAGAGATCAGCTAGAAACAAATCACCCTATAGAGTGTTCAGCTACTGTATAAACAAGTTATCCTGTATAGAGATTGGCTAGAAACAAGTCACCTTACAGAGAGATCAGCTAGAAACTAGACACAAATGTAGACATTTCAGCTACAAATAAATCACCCTGTGTATAGAGAGGCCAGCTACAAACAAGTTACCCTGTAGAGAGATCAGCTAGAAACTAAACACCTTGTAGCGAGTTCAGCTGCAAACAAATCACCCTGTGGAGAGTTCAACTACAAACAGATTGTTCTGTAGAGAGTTCGGCTACAGAAACAAGTCATCCTGTAGAGAGAATCCCGTAGAGAGTTCAGCTACAAGCAAATCCCCCTGTAGAGAGTTCAGCTACACTTCAAGTCACCCAGTAGAAAGATCAGCTACAAACAAATTATCCTGTAGGGGATAATTGGCATCTAATAAATATATGTATGTATATATATATATATATATATGTATATGTACGTATGTATGTATTATCTAATCCAAAACAGCCAAGCTGTAAAAAAAGAGTGCGGCCCTGAGAAAGGCTATGGTGAAAAAAGATGTGAAATCCAAGGTGGCGGCCAAGAAATGGTAGGTTAATGGTAAAAATTTTAATAACAACAATTCAGGTGAATTTGGTGCCGCTTGGTTTTGGCACAAAATTCACCTGAATTGTCATTATTAAAAGTTTTACCATTAACCTACCATCACAGCCATTTCTTGGCCGCCACCTTGGATTTCACATCTTTTTTCACCATAGCCTTTCTCAGGGCCGCACTCTTTTTTTACAGCTTGGCTGTTTTGGATTAGATTTCACTTCTTTTTGTACTTGTATACCCGGCTTATTAACCGGCTTTTTAACCCGGCTTTTTAACCTATCATTTTTTCTTTACTACATGCAGGAAGAAAAGATGAAGCAGGGTGATTTCTTTGTAGCTGACCTCTCTGCAAGGTGATCCTTCTAGCTGATCTCTTTACCAGATGACTTGTTTGTAGCTGAACTCTCTACAGGGTGATTTGTTTGTAGCTGAATTCTCTACAGGGTGATTTGTTTGCAGCTAAACTGCTGAACTCTCTACAATGTAACTTATACTAGCTGAACTCTCTACGGGTGGCTTGTTTCTAGCTGATCTCTCTACAGGGTGTCTTGTTTCTAGCTGAACTCTCTACAGGGTGATTTGTTTGTAGCTGAACTCTCTACAAGGTAACTTCTTCTAGCTGATCTTTCTACAGGGTGATTTGTTTGTAGCTGAATTCTCTACAGGGAAATTTGTTTGCAGCTGAACTCTCTACATGGTAGTTTCTTTGTAGCTGAACTCTCTACAATGTAACTTCTTCTAGCTGAGCTCTCTACAGGATGACTTGTTTCTAGCTGATCTATGTACAGGGTGACTTGTTCCTAGCTGAACTCTCTACAGGTGATTTGTTTGCAGCTGAACTCTCTTACATGATTGTTTCTTTGTAACTGAACTCTCTACAAGGTAACTTCTTTTAGCTGATCTCTCTACAGGATGACTTGTTTCTAACTAAACTCTCTACAGTGTGATCAGTTCATAGTGGAACTTTTCTACTAGGTGATTTGTTTGCAGTTAAGCTCTTTGCATGATTATTTCTTTGTAACTGAACTCTCTATAAGGTAACTTCTTCTAGCTGATCTCTCTACAGGGCAATTTGTTTGTAGCTGAATTCTCTACAGGGTGATTTATTTGAGCTGAACTCTCTACATGATGGCTTCTTTGTAGCTGAACTCTCTATTACAGGCCCGTATCCAGGGATTTTGAAAGAGGGGTTCTTTTTGACCAAAAGTGGACCTTTAGTAAAGGTCCAAATATTGTGACTGTTCTATTAGAGTGGTTGACTGCTCTATTAGAGTATCTCGATCTTGCATTGCATTTAATCCATGCAATGAATGAGTTACTCGAAGCGCTTAATTTAGTTTCTTATTAGTGGTATCTAGTAAACTGTAGCTAATGGACTTTTGCTCCTGAAAATTTGGACTTGTATACCAAAAATTGTGGACCTTTTTTCCAAGAGGGCGGTTCTTCAGAACCCCCCGAACCCCCCCTGGCTACGGGCCTGGAATAGGTACCTTCTTCTAGCTGATCTGACTACTGGGTGACTTGTTTGTAGCTGAATTCCCTACAGAATAACTTGCAATGTAATATAACTTAGTAAATTATAAATGCAACTGAATGCTTAATTAGGGTGACTGTTCTATTAGAGTATCTCGATCTTGCATTTGCTGCACGTAGTTGCCTTTCAAATCATAACTCAGTGATTTGTAAACCGATTCTTCTGTACTACTGCAAGGACTTTCTATGATTATTATTCCAGCTACATACTGATTTTCAGCTTGTTACTCTAAGCGGTTTGCCTGGTAGACACGAAAACAAAGGCTGCAGCACATGTTGCTGTCAGACCTTCAGTGCAGGCTACTGTAAAGCTTTAATAATAATAATAAAACTAATAGTTTTTTATTCATAAAAATCGACCGCATAATTTTGACACAGGCTGGGTTTTGTGTCATATCTCCATGGTCTTTATCCCAATTCCTTTCAAACTACAAAAAGGCACTCCTACGATGGTTGCTCCATCTACATATCAATTTTCAACTGATTTCTCCAAGGGGTTTACCCTGTAGGCGTGACAGACCTTCGACCTTATTTTACGCAAATAATCGGTCATAACTCCGTGAATGTTCATCGGATTCCTACCAACGTTAGTACGGAGATTCGCTTTAATGAGCCCTTTAAGTGTGCCAAATTTCAGCCCAATCCAAGCACGCATTCGTGTTTTATGGCGAATTTTGCAAAGTGTGCGAAATGAAGATGAAGAAGAAAAAAACAAAGAAATTAAAACGACATTTTGTTCGCTCGTATCTCGAAAATGGCTGGAGCAATTGTCTTCAAATTTGGTGTGTAGACTCCCTTAACTGGGCGGCACGTCTCTAGCAAATTTGATTCCAATGAGTGATATCCGCAATGACGTATTTTGACATTGTGATTACAAAATTTGATGTCATAATTGACAAAATGGCCGTGTTAGTGTGGGGGCTTTAGAGACTTTGGCACGCAGTATTCGAAATGAATGTTGTCTGTATATTTTTATACATGGAACCACGAGATAATAAAGGTAAGAAGTAGTACACGCACCGTGACAGTGCAAAACGAGCTCTAACAAGCAAAGCAGACCAAAAAATTTAAAATCGCCCACAAATAGGCTTATTTGTATTGCCTTATATACTATAAGCCTCACCTTCGCCCTTATTCGAATTTATAAACGTTATCATAAAGAAACACCATCTCACCCGATACCTCTATGTACAAAGTCCCATTTATGTCAAAGTCCCCACACTACGGCAGCCATTTTGTTTTGTGACATCACAGATAATGCATGCTACGTCAAGAAACGTAATTGCGGATATCACTCATTGGATAAGGGATCACAGAGCTACATAGGTGTGAAAATTGCATTTTTTTCTTCCTGTTAATATACTCATGGTGTGGCGCACCAACTTCTTGGGCCGCACGACACACTACCGTGTGTCTTGATATCAGGCCAAGTAGACTACGGGCGCCCGACAGACAAGTGTGTATTTTACAGGAACAAGGAATATGCCGTTTTCATGCATCTGTAGTTAGATAGTGCCTGATGGGAAATTAACCATTTTTGCTGTGGTAATTTCCTCAGGGTGGGGTACCTCCAGTTTCAAATTTGAGCCGAATCCGCCAATAGATCACTGAGATATGCATCTTCAAACTTTGTCTTAGTTTCTTCGTATTTTTCTTCTTATTGTTCTTTTTGCAACACTTAGAAAAATCGCTATAACTAGCGCATACTTTAGTCTTGAATTTGGAGGGCAGTAAGAACGTAATGAAGCACAATTACAGTCCAATTTTCGTAGACATTGCATAAAGAACGAGGGATTTATACGCGATTTTCGAAAAATTTGATAACAATTTTTTTGTCACGACCACAGGATAAACTCGAGGTAAACCGTTTGAAGGAATGACTTGAAAATCGGTCTGTACATGGAGTAACCTTCGTAGTGCAAACCTTTTGTGGTTTGAAAGAAATCGCACTAACAGTCATGGAGTTATAACAAAAACGCCAACCTATGTTAAATGTGCACCATCGAGTTTTGAAGTAATACTTTATGTATATGTTAAAGCATAGCCGCGAGTGCTATATGAAAAATAAAGTACGAGGCGCGCGGCCGAGATGCTAATAAAGCACGAGGCGAAGCCGAGTGCTTTATTAGCATCGAGGCCAAGCGCCAAGTACTTTATTTTTCATATAGCACGAGCAAGGCTATGCTTTAAATGATTTATGGAACTTTCTAGTCGTGTAGCTTCACCATACACTAGGACTCGTAATTAACAAGCGTTGCACGAACTATTAGCAGCCTGAACGCACACAAACTAGTTTAACAAAGTAACTCACGCGTATTTCACCATAGTTTGGCATAGTAGACGTTCATTGCGTCTTTTGGCAGGTTTTGCTCGCAACCCACAATCGATTCTATTGCGAGTCACATGGTGAAGTATTTCCGTGATATCTCCAGGACTTTTCTGTTTACATTAACAAACGTAACAGCAACGTTATCTTCTCCCACCCATCATCGAAGCATTTAGGTATGTCTATAAAAGCAATCCAGTGGTGGAACTCGTATCAGCTGGGGTGATTGATCACTCAGCGCGGCGAGGCTATCAGCCTTCACCGGCTTGGGTGATTAGTCGTACTGGCGCGATCCCCGTAGGCTATTAGCCTACACTGAGGCACATGGGCAACTGTGCTTTATTGCCCACAAAGAGTGCTTTATTGTACCGCAAAGAGTGCTTTATTGAACGAATAAAGCACTCTTTGTGGTACAATAAAGCACTCTTTGTGGTCGATGAAGCAGTTGGCCGGCTGAGAGTGTACTTTATGAAATTTAAAGTACACTTTTTCCTTTGATCTCGCCCACACAAAGTTCTATAAAATTATTATTATGGGAGACAATATTAATAGAACATGTTTTAACAAGACATAAAACCATAATAACAATTGTTCTAATCAATAAGAACATGGCTCTCCACTAAGCGCATCTCGGTGGAGACAGCAGGGAGCTCTGAGCTCTGTTGACTGCATCTTTCTGCACCTACGAATGGCCAGTACAGAGGAACGTAATGGTGAAAATGATAAAGCACAGCACATCCAGGAGAGTGTCTGGTTGTAAGATGTATTGTGCTTCTGTGATAAAAGATTTGCCAAAAGGTTGTAGAAAATAGTGCCTCCGGGCCCAAACCACCAAAAGTTCAAAAAACAAGTGGGGTGAAAGATCCACAGTCAACAGTACGTATGCGATCCCCATATTCTCGCTTCTTCTCGAGCTCATGTCGACGAAAAAGGGAAGCAATCCGGGTCTGACAATAACTTGGTGCATAGGGATGGAAAATCCTGACGTCAAACAATGCACCTTGTCATCTGCCCCAGAAGCCCCTTGCATGGATCCTTACCCCTTGCCCCTTATATTATTATTATTGTTATTATATGTTATAATTGTAGGAATCACATCAGTGAGTATGTTAGAATAGAAAGGCAATTTAAAAAACTACATACTACAAAATAAAGCTACACAAATTTACAATGTGATTTGATATAAGAGATCCTTAAAAGTGTCTACATTTTTACAAATTATAATATCTTCAGGTAGAGTGTTCCACAATTGAATCATACTGGGGAAGAAGCTGTACTTATAAGCGTCCACAGTTGAACCTGTCTCAATGAATTTATAATCTCTGCTCCGGTTACATCTTGATCTATATGTTACATAACTAGGTAGTGTGATGTCAACATGATTGTAAATAATTTTATGTAACATCTGTAATCTCTCTCTACTTGCCACACCTACCAGGTAAACTAGTTAATGGAATCAGCTGAAATCAGGTAGAGAGGTAGACAAATCATTTAACAACGATATTTCAGTGGTTTACATGGAATCAGATTAAAATCCACTGAGCTACACTATGAAAGTGAACTAGGTGTAACAAGTGCACAATTGAGATACTAATAGTGCAGTCACCCTAATACAACATTCAGCTGCGCAATAAGTTGCTCTATTAGAACGTTCATCTACAATAAAGTCACCATGTAGAGAGTTCAGCTAACAACAAGTCACCCAATAGGGAGTTCAACTACAATCAAGTCACCCTTCAACTAGTATCAAAATAAATAACTCTGTAGAGAGTTCAACTACAAACAAGTTACCCTGAAGACAGTTCATCAGCAAACAAATCCATCTGTAGAGAATTCAGCTATGTATGAAGTCACCCTGTAAAGAGCTCAGTAGAGATCAGCTGGAAAGCAATTCACCATTTAGAGATAAGCTAGAAACATATCACCCTGTAGAGTGATCAGGTAGACAAGAGTCACCCTGTAGAGAGTTCAGCTGGAAACAAGCCACCTGTAGAGAGATCAGCTAGAAACAAGTTACCCTATAGAGAATTCAGCTACATTTCGTAGAGTGTTTCAGCTAGAAATAAGCAACTCTGTGGAGAGTTCAACTATATACAACAAACTTTATCAGTAGAAAGATCAGCTGGAAGTAAGTTATCCTGCAAAGAGTTCAAATACATTTGAAGTCACCCTGTAGAGAGATCAACTCGAAACAAATCACCCTGTAGAGAGACCGGGTAGAAACAAGTCACCCTGTAGAGAAATCAGCTAGAAACAATTCACCCTGTAGAGATCAGCCAGAAACAAATCACCCTGTAGGGAGATCAGCTCAATACAAATCACCCTGTATAGAGATCTGGTAGAAATGACTCACACTGTAGACAGTTAAAGAAGCAACAAATCACCCTGTAGAGAAATCAGCTAGAAACAATTCATCCTGTAGAGATCAGCTAGAAACAAATCACCCTGTAGAAGAGATCAAATCACTCTGTAGAGAGATCTGGTAGAAACAAGTTACTCTGTAGAGAAATCAACTAGAAACAATTCACCCTGTAGAGATCAGCTAGAAACAAATCATCCTGTAGATATATCAGCTAGAAATAAGTTACCCTGTAGACAGTTCAGTAGGAAACAAGTCACCTGTACAGAGATCAGCTAGAAACAAACCATCTAGAGACAATTCAGCTACATTTCGTAGAGTGATTCAGCTACAATAAGTAATCCTGCAGAGAGTTCAGCTTCAAATTCTCTCAGTAGAGAGATCAGCTAGAAGCACATTATCCTGCAAAGGGTTCAACTACACACTCTGTAGAGAGAACCACTAGAAATCAGGGGTGTAGCCAGGATTATTTTGAAGGGGGTTCGGATTTAAAGTGGCCGGAATGTCTTAAGGGGAAGGCCTGGGTGCTTCCCCTAGACCATGTTTGGACAAAAATAATGTATACACAAAATGTGCCCTTAGGCAGTAACATTAAAAGGTGTTTGTGCATCTAACTAGCTAAAACCTACATACTGCTGTTTATGCAGCTTATAGAAACTATAAACCTATTGTAACACTAACTAATCTTCACTTCCAGACAGCATACTGACAGCCAACTTCAATTTCCTAGCCATCCACACTCGAGTCCGTTAGTTGGCAATACTTCATTCCAGCTGTATACATTATTCTCGTCCGGTTCTCCTGTTGATGGTCAATAACTTCAAACTTGGCTTGTACTCCAATATGTTCGAGACATCACGTGACCACAACATTAATAAATAAACAAACAATTCATCAGGTAAATATACATCTAATCCAAAACAGCCAAGCTGTAAAAAAAGTGTGCGGCCCTCAGAAAGGCTATGGTGAAAAAAGATGTGAAATCCAAGGTGGCGGCCAAGAAATGGCTGTGATGGTAGGTTAATAGTAAAAATTTTAATAATGACAATTCAGGTGAATTTTGTGAAGCGGCACAAAAATTCACCTGAATTGTCGTTATTAAAAGTTTTACCATTAACCTACCATCACAGCCATTTCTTGGCCGCCACCTTGGATTTCACATCTTTTTTCACCATAGCCTTTCTAAGGGCCGCACACTTTTTTTACAGCTAGGCTGTTTTGGATTAGATATCATTTCTTTTTGTATTTGCATACCCCAAAGCCGGCCTATGGCCAGCTTTGGGACTTTTTAACCTATGTTTTTTTCTTTACTACAGGAAGAAGAAAAGATGTACTTTAATATTTTATCAGTAAATGTACAAATTATATATATGTGACCGGATTTGCGAAAAGGGGTCTTCCACACACATCCAATTTACGAACTTTGGCAGTTCGTAATGTCAGATAGGACAATAGTATTGCCTTGAAATTTGGACAGTGATGAGTAACAACATAGGTTAATACATGAACAAAATTTCAGGTTAGTATCTTCTTTGAGCACAAAGTATGGTCATTCAAGTTCATAGAATTGGATGTGTGTGGAAGACCCTTTTCGTAAATCCGGTCACATATAATACATATGTGACCGGATTTGCGAAAAGGGGCCTTCCACACATCCAATTTGCCAACTTTGACAATTGATAACTTCAGATTGGAAAGAGCTATTGCCTTGAAATTTGGGCAGTGGTGATTTCTTTGCAGCTGAACTCTCTACATGATGGTTTCTTTGTAGCTGAACTCTCTACAAGGTAATTTCTTCTAGCTGATCTCTCTACAGGAAGATTTGTTTGTAGCTGAACTATCTACTAGGTAACTTCTTCTAGCTGATCTCTCTACAGGGTGATTTGTTTGTAGCTGAACTCTCTACAGGTGATTTGTTTGTAGCTGAATTCTGTACAGGTGATTTGTTTGCAGCTGAGCTCTTTACAGAATGGTTTCTTTGTAGCTGAACTCTCTAAAAGGTAACTTCTTCTAACTGATCTTTCTACAGGGTGATTTGTTTGTAGCTGAACTATCTACAAGGTAATTTCTTCTAGCTGATCTTTCTACAGGGAGATTTGTTTGTAGCTGAACTATCTACAAGGTAACTTCAATCTTCTAGCTGATCTCTCTACAGGGTGATTTGTTTGTAGCTGAATTCTGTACTGGTGATTTGTTTGTAGCTGAGCTCTTTACAGAATGGTTTCTTTGTAGCTGAACTCTCTAAAAGGTAACTTCTTCTAACTGATCTTTCTACAGGGCAATTTGTTAGTGGCTACATTTTCTACAGGGTGATTTCTTTGCAGCTGAACTCTCTACATGGTGGTTTCTTTGTAGCTGAACTCTCTACAAGGTGACTTCTTCTAGCTGATCTTTCTACAGGGTGATTTGTTTGTAGCTGAACTCTCTACAAGGTAACTTCTTCTAGCTGATCTCTCTACAGGGAGATTTGTTTGTAGCTGAACTCTCTACAGGTGATTTGTTTGAAGTTGAACTCTCTAAATGATGGTTTCTTTGTAGCTGAACTCTCTACAAGTAAACTTCTTCTAGCTGATCTCTCTACAGGATGATTTGTTCGTAGCTGAATTCTGTAAAGGTGATTTGTTTGCAGCTGAGCTCTTTACAGAATGATTTCTTTGTAGCTGAACTCTCTAAAAGGTAACTTCTTCTAACTGATCTTTCTACAGGGCAATTTGTTTGTGGCTACATTTTCTACAGGGTGATTTCTTTGCAGCTGAACTCTCTACATGGTGGTTTCTTTGTAGCTGAACTCTCTACAAGGTAATTTCTTCTAGCTGATGTCTCTACAAGGTGACTAGTTTGTAGCTGAACTCTCTACATGGTGGTTTCTTTGTAACTGAACTTTCTACAAGGTGACTTCTTCTAACTGATCTTTCTACAGGGTGATTTGTTTGTAGCTGAACTATCTACAAGGTAATTTCTTCTAGCTGATCTCTCTACAGGGTGGTTTCTTTGTAGCTGAACTCTACAAGGTGATTTTTTCTAGCTGAACTATCTCTTTCCATAGTTGCATGAACTCCCTACAAGGTAACTTCTTCTATATAGCTGATCTCTCTACAGGGTGACTTGTGTGTAGCTGATCTCTATACAGGTTTCTTATTTCTAGCTGATCTCTTGAATTCTCTTCAGGGTGACTGCTCTATTAGAGTATCTCGATCTCGCACTTGCTGCACCAAGTTGGATTTCGTGTTATAACTCCGTGGCTTTAAGTCTTATTCTTCTACATCATTGATGAGCCTTTCTAAGATGATTACTCCATCTGTACAACGATTTTCAATGCATTACTCCAAGCGGTTTATCTGGTAGGCGTGGCAAGCAGTCGTTTTTTTATTAGCTGATCTTGATTGCGTAATTGTTACACACTGTTGGTTTTTTCGTTGTATCTTCCTGGTTTTTAGCTCGATTTCTTTCAAACCACAAAAGGTTTGAGGTTCAATAGTTAACCTATTCACCCACCGATTTTCAGCTTCTTCCCATACGCGGTTTACCCTGTAGGCGTGACAACATATTGGTGTTATTTTTCGTGAATAATCGCTCATAACTCTTTGCCTGTTTATCGTATTTCAGCCAAAGTTGGTACCGAGATGCGCCTTTATATCCCCCTTCTGTGTGCCAAATTTCAAGGCAATCGGATATGGCGTTTGAGGTTTATAGCAGTTTTTGTAAGTGTGCGACAAGAAAAAGAAAAATAAGAAGAAAAAAAACGAAGAAACTGAGCCAATTTTTGAAGTCACATATCTCGGGAACGCGTGAAGCGATTTCGCTCAAATTTGGAATGTGGAGTGCTGCAGTTGGAGGGCATGTCCACAGCAAAAATCGTCTTGTTTCATCAAGGAAGCACAAAGCTACGGAGGTGCGAAAATTGCGTTTTCTTTCTTCCTGTCAGTATACTCACGGGTGTTACGCGCCGGCTTCTTGGGCCGCACGAAACAATACCGTGTGTCTTAATCAACTATTCACAGTTCATGCTAATGTATAACACGACCACTCAAGTTTAGCAGCTGCTGCCTTAAGCTTGTAATGTGTCTCAACCAACCACTGAACAGTCCTTCGCCATTTCATCTGCACCATTCATCACATGCGCAATTGATCACGTGATGCAATAGATATGATTTGCAGGGTTCAGCATTAATGTGATGTGACCCTCAAGAGAAGTACAGAGGAGTGCCAGTTGGAAAGTAGCTACCGGAGAGCTCCGAGGCTGTAAGATTTGGTGTGATTTTTAATTTAAAAAATTCTGCTTCTGAAAGGAGGGTTCGTCCGAACCATCCGAACCCCCCCTGCCAACGCCCTTAGAAATAATTAACCTTGTAAAGAGATAAGCTACATTTCAAATCATCCTGTAGAAAGATCAGCTTGAAACAAATCACCCTGTAGAGAGATCTGGTAGAAACAAGTCACCCTGTGGAGAGTTTAGCCAGCAAGAAGTCACACTGTAGAGAAATCAGCTAGAAACAAATCACCCATCAGCTTAATACAAATCACTCTGTTGAAAGATTAGTTAGAAACAAGTCACCCTATAGAGAGATAAGATAGAATAAATTAAGTCACCATGTAGCACTACCAGAGAACAGTGCCATCAAACACCTATGGATTATCCATGAATAGTAAAATAATGCATTGTAAATTTTTTATAGGCAGTGTCCATGAAAACTACATGAAATTTCATGGTTTACCATCGCATTTTCACAGGCTCTTCCCTGGGAGTTCAGCTAGAAATAAGTCAGATCAGCTGGAAACAAATCACGCTGTAGAAAGATCAGCTAGAAAATCACTCTATAAAAATATCTGCTGGAAGGCACTCTGTAGAGATATCAGTGTGATCAAATCACCCTGTAATACTTTTCAAATCACCTCACGCAGAGTCCAGCTATGAACAAATTACTCAGTAGAAAGAACAGCTAGAAACAAATCACCCTTTACAGTAGTCAGTTAGAAACAAATCTCCGTGTAGAGAGATCAGTTAGGCAAGTTACCCTGTACCTGCAGGAGTTCAAGTATTTTTCAAGTCACCCTGTAGAGAGATCAGTAGAAACAAGCAGCCCTGTAGAGAGATCAGCCAGAAAGAAACTATTCTGTAGAGAGATCAGCCAGAAACAAATCACCCTGTAGAGAGATCAGCTTGATCAAGTCACCCAGTAGGGACATTTCAAGTCACCCTGTAGATAGTGTAGCTAGACAAAAGTCACCCTGTAGAGAGATCAGCTAGAAACAAGTCACCCTGTAGAGAGTTCAGTTGGAAACAAGTCACCCTGTAAAAAGATCAGTTAAAATAATTCACCCTGTAGAGATTGGCTAGAAACAAGTCACCCTGTAAAGAGATCAGCTGGAAACAAGAGAGAATTCAGCTACATTTTGTGGAGTGTTTCAGCTAGAAACAAGCTACCATGTGGTGAGTTCAACTACAAATCATTCATCATGTAGTCAAAGAGTACAGTTACATTGTGAGGCTCCCTGTAGAACTACATACACGTTTCCCTGTAGAGTGTTCAGTTGTGAGCACTTCAACCTGTGTTACTTATTTTTATGATCAATCAACAGATTCAACACAATAATGCCTAAATTAATGTACATGTAGCTAAACAAATCATTAAAATCTTCTTCATATGTATTAATCTTCTCTCTGTAGTAAAGATAAAGACAAGTTAAAAGAAATATCTAAAGATTGCCACTTGCTGGCTTTAGGCATGAAATTACAAAAAGAAGTGATATTTAATCAAAAACAGCCAAGCTGTAAAAACCTCCAAAAAAGCCAGGGTGAAAAAAGATGTGAACTCAAAGGTGGCAGCCAAGAAAATGGCTGTGATGGTAGGCTAATGGCAAATTTTTTAATAACGACAATTCAGGTGAATTTGTGTTGCCTCTTCCAAGTTTCACTACGATTAGGCACCAAATTTGCTAAATTGTCGTTATTAAAATTTTTGCCATTAACCTACAATCACAGCCATTTCTTGGCCACCACCTTTGATTTCACATCTTCTTCACCCTGGCTTTTTTGGAGGCCGCACCTTTTTTACAGCTTGGCTGGTTTTGATTAGATATATCATACAGTACGATAGTACTGTATAGTAGGGGTTAGTAAGAAATCATATGGTTTTGTGGATTTTCGCACCTTAAAAATGGTCTTGCAATACGTTTTACCCCAAAAAAACACCTGGAATGCATTGGTACTGTTATAATGATGCTGTACCTTAGGTAAACGAAGCGAAAAGTCAAATGTTTCGATGTAGTGAGTTTTAAAAATTTCAAAATTCACCTACATTTCGTCTGCCAGCCTGCCTGCTGTAAGACCTGTATGGCTCCAGAAATTTCAGAGGGTCAAGGTAATGACGGCGGATTCATGAATCTATTGTTCTGATTACGTTCTGTCTACTGCACTGTGCTGTTTGCTTTCATCATTCATCCGCTTGAAATCTCGTACGCTTCATCAAAAATCACATTTGAAATCATGAAATCACACAAAAAATTAAATCAGAAATCACACTAGACAACAATAAATCCGTATATTTCCATAAATTAAAATATATTTCTGTAAATTACTGACGAATTAAAATGATGCGATATTCTTAATAGGAACTTAGTAGAAGTGATTTAAGGCTTTGAAACCCTGAGTCACTTGATTTGGCACTGGTTCTAGTATGCTAACGGTCAAAATCTTCAATTACTGGAGCCACTGAACTTGAAACACGAGTGATCTGCATGAGAAGCTATCCACTGAACTACAGCAATTTAGGCTCTACTCGCAATCACATGTGACAGTATAAATTATGACAGCATGAGGATTAACGATGAAACGGATTAGTTAACCATGTAGAAGGGCTGAAAACTGACCACACATTTGTAAAGAAAGTAGTTCCATTAGCTTCAAGACAAATATGCAGCTTGTCTGAGCAATCATGTGTATCAGTATATTGGTCAGTAACTAGCTACTAGGTGTTCAACTATTCAAAGATTAATTCGTATAATAGCTATTATCTTCGCACAACTCACAAACAAATGTTCCATAGTTCATATACAATAAAGACTATGGATGTATCCAGATCAGTCGACTGTGTACTTTTAGTGTTTCTGGTTGCTAGTCAAGATGACATGAGATCAGGTTAACAGAGAGCCATCCCTGAAACTGCAGTTTTCAATACCATTATGAAGGAAAGGATGTGCATGTTACTGTTGTTAGTAGAGATATTGTTCATAGTGAGCTAACAGGTGCGATTCAATCTGTTGTGATCAATTTGATGGATTAAATCTACATGCAATAACCAAGCTGATTGTATGCCGAAAGATAGCTGCTTGTATGTACGTAGCTACCAGTTTGATAATTATCGTTAAAATATTGTAGATGAGGTATACATGCATTCTTACTAATAGATAATATAATATATTGTGCTGTATAAGGTTTATAAGTTCTGCAATTGTATTAAAGCTTGCTTGTACATTCATTGCTGGTATTGCATGTGCTGGTTTGCGCTATAATATACAGAACTGATAATGCAGCATACATTGGAGCTACCAGGCATATAGCACAAGCCTTCTGTTTTACTGGACAGCCACAGAATAAGTGATATTGTCCAGAGGGCCATCTTCATGCATGCAGACAAGAAAATCAATGACACACAAAGCTATACATATAATTTGATCACCTACATATATAATCTAATCCAAAACAGCCAAGCTGTAAAAAAGAGTGCGGCCTTCAAAAAGGCTATGGTGAAAAAAGATGTGAAATCCAAGGTGGCGGCCAAGAAATGACTGTGATGGTAGGTTAAAGGTAAAAATTTTAATAATGACAATTCAGGTGAATTTTGGTGCCGCTTGGTCTTGGCACAAAATTCACCTGAATTGTCGTTATTAAATTTTTTACCATTAACCTATCATCACAGTCATTTCTTGGTCGCCACCTTGGATTTCACATCTTTTTTCACCATAGCCTTTTTGAGGGCCGCACTCTTTTTTTACAACTTGGCTGTTTTGGATTAGATTTCATTTCTTTTTGTATTTGTATACCCCAAAGCCGGCCTATAGCCGGCTTTGGGACTTTTTAAACCTATCTTCTTTTCTTTACCACAGGAAGAAGAAAAGATGAAGCAAATGTACTTTAAATATTTTTGATTTTATCAGTAAATGTACAAATTATATATATAATACATATATTTCTTACAGAACTCTCCACGGTGGTTTCGTTGTAACTGAACACTCTACAAGGTGACTTCTTCAAGCTGCTCTCTCTACAGGGTGAATTGTTTGTAGCTTAATGATGTACAAGGTAACTTCTTCTAGCTGATCTCTCTACAAGGTGATTTGTTTGTAGCTGAATTCTGTGCAGGTGATTTGTTTGCAGCTGAGCTCTTTACAGAATAGTTTTTTTGTAGCTGAACTCTCTACAAGGTAACTTCTTCAAACTGATCATGCTACTGGGCAATTTGTTTGTGGCTGAATTTTCTACAGGGTGATTTCTTTGTAGCTGAACTCTCTACATGGTGGTTTCACTGAACTCTCTACAAGGTACTTTCTTCTAGCTGATCTCTCTACAGGGAAATTTGTTCGTAGCTGAACTCTCTAATGGTGATTTGTTTGCAGCTGAACTCTCTACATGGTGGTTTCTTTGTAGCTGAACTCTCTACAAGGTGACTTCTTCTAGCTGATCTTTCTACAGGGTGATTTGTTTGTAGCTGAACTCTACAAGGAAATTTCTTCTAGCTGATCTCTCTACAGGGAGGTTTGTTTGTCGCTGAACTCTCTACAGGTGATTTGTTTGCAGCTGAACTCTCTACATGATGGTTTCTTTGTAGCTGAACTCTCTACAAGGTAACTTCTTCTAGCTGATGTCTCTACAAGGTCACTAGTTTGTAGCTGAACTCTCTACATGGTGGTTTCTTTGTAACTGAACTCCCTACAAGGTGATTTCTTCTAGCTGATCTTTCTTTGTAGCTGAACTCTGTACAAGGAAACTTCTTCTAGCTGATCTCTCTACAGGGAGATTTGTTTGTAGCTGAACTCTCTACGTGATGGTTTCTTTGTAGCTGAATTCTCTGCAAGGTAACTTCTTCTATTGATCTCTCTACAGGGTGATTTGTTTGTAGCTGATCTCTATACAGGTTACTTGTTTCTTGCTGATCTCTTGAATTCTCTTCAGTGTGACTGCTCTATTAGGATGACTGCTCTATTAGAGTGTCTCGATCTCGCACTTGCTGCACCAAGTTGGATTTCGTGTTATAACTCCGTGGCTTTATGTCTGATTCTTCTACACTATTGATGAGCCTTTCTAAGATGATTACTCAATCTGTACAACGATTTTCAAAGCATTACCCCAAGCGGTTTATCTGGTAGGCGTGGCAATCAGTGGTTTTTTATTAGCTAATCTCAATTGCATAATTGTTACACACTGTTGGTGTTTTTGTTGTATCTTCCTGGTTTTTAGCTCGATTTCTTTCAAACCACAAAAGGTTTGAGGTTCAATAGTTAACCTATTTACCCACCGATTTTTAGCTTCTTCCCATACATGGTTTACCCTGTAGGTGTGACAACATATTGGTGTTATGTTTTGTGAATAATCGCTCATAACTCTTTGCTTTTTTATCATATTGATGCCAAAGTTGGTACCGAGATGAGCCTTTGTACCCCCCTTTGGTGTGCCAAAGTTCAAGGCAATCGGACATGACGTTCGCGTTTTATAGCAGTTTTTGTAAGTGTGCGAAAAGAGGAAGAAAAATAAGAAAAAAACGAAGAAACTAAGCCAATTCTTGAAGTTGCATATCTCAGGAACGCTTGAAGCGATTTCGCTCAAATTTGGAATGTGGAGTGCTGAAGTTGGAGGGAGTGTGCATAGCAAAAATAGTCTTGTTTCATCAAGGCAGCACAGAGCTACGGAGGTGCGAAAATTGCCTTTTCTTTCTTCCTGTCAATATACTCACGGGTGTTGCGTGCCGGCTTCTTGGGCCGCACGACACACTACCGTGTGTCTTGATACATGCAAACATTATATACCTACACAATAAATCAAATGCTCCTGACTCAATTACTTGGTGGGTAAGTAGTTCCAAGCATTTAATTGTTCTATGAAAATAATTAAAAATTTTATAACAATTAATAATTATCAGGGTGTTGAGAATTGTAGGAGTGATAAATTCAAGCTGATTATATACTTGAGTGTTTAAGTATAATCTTGTACTCTCTGTCCAGACGCATGTGCACTAGCTATAGTCTGCTTTGCATAATCAATAACTTTGACTTCAGTCTGGAATGACTGTCTTCACAATGAATATGGTTGCCACCAAAAATAATTTAGATCAGACAACTAATATACTTCACACCAATGTGTTAATTATGCTGCTATTTTTTCATCACAAAGTACTGATGCCTTTGACCCATTTATATGATAAACTCAAACAATATGATTATAGGTCCGACAAGATGAATATATCATGCACTTGTACTTTTATATTCAGCAGATAAAGTAGTAATACAGCATTGCAGCTATTTATATATAACTAGGCTGGAATCTGTTTATATGGACACTTGAAAATGAGGATAACTGTGTAGTAATCTGGATATTTCATAATGCTACCAAATTATTGCTTGGCATCTGGAAAATAATAAGGATAAGACAACAGGGTGCTATGGCCCATGGGTAGGTGCAAAGTACTCATATATCCACTGTATGCATAGTAATAGCTAGATGATCAAAATTGTATAATTTTGGTGAGAACATTTACCTAATAACTATACTGACTGAGTCCAAGTCTACGTACCTGCCAAAGATATATTATTTACAATTCAGTGATGTTTGTAGATAAAAGTGTAATTGAAAACATGTGGACCCATGGATGACATGCAACCATCTAAATAGTAACCAATTCCAATATGCTGAATTGATCACATGTATCACCATCAGCTACTTTATTATTATTACTGGGCAGACAGCATGTCGATGTGCCAAGGGGCAAGTAACACCCCAAGGAAAAAGTTACACAAACAAACATTACAACAGTGCTGCTTAATTATAAGTTACATGTCCAGTAATTGATTAGTATAAGTAATTGCCCGTAAGGCAATGCCAGCGCAAGTGCTTTCTGACTCAGTCGCTGAAGTTGGCATATTATTCCAGTCAATGATAGCTCTTTGAAGGAAGGAATGCATATAGCTGGTTCATGTACCTGGATGAAGTGGTAAGGATGGTGGTATCTAGTTGAACATTGTGTGGTTAGGAAGCATCATAGTATTGATAGGCCAGTGGATTGCCTCGTAAAAGCTCTACCAGGCCAGTGCACTGATTCCTTTGTCTTTTTTTTACCTTTATTCAACTAGAATATGCATGAAGTTCTGGGACAGCTTCTAACAAACTGAATCCTATCTTAGACAGCCTCTTAATGCTTTATATTGGATGATATACTGTTAGCTTGCCTGTTAATCATGTCACCACTGCATGACAACCTTGATCCGTCACCACTACTGGTGCCTGGACCCGAGCCTGGACCTCAGCCAGCCAGCTATGGCCCCAGCATCTGCCCTTCTCAACTTTTCCAAATAATGATATAACTATTAACTTTATCCAGTTTACTGAAAAGTGATTACGACGAGGCTTCTGGATATTTGAGACTCAACCATGGTGAAATCACAGAAACCAAAATTGAAATCACGGAGTCACAGTTGAAATCATGAAATCCCGAATGAAATCATTGATTTCAGAGAAATCACTGTGATTTCAAAATCTCGTACACCCTTCGAATAGTGGCGGACCCCTTGGCTTCTTTGTTCTTCGAAGGATAATTAATAGTTGCGGTGTTTAATAGATGCGGCGTGCACCACAAGCCAAAACACGTGGTTTTGACGAAGTGTGAATACGTGTGCGTATTATCTTATGTCATTAATTGAAAAAAATAAAATTATAAAGTAAAAAAAAAATTTAGATGAGAGTGAACAGGTGTAGTACCCAAGGAGTTGTCTCTAGCATTTGTTAATGCTGCGTAGTCGTTTTGTATAGTTTTGATTACCAGCTTAGCTTCTTTGTGAGGTAGCTAGCTAATAATGTCTTTGAGGGGCGGGTCCACTTCGGGATCCAAACTTCTAAAAGTGAGGGTTCCACTCTTATAATGGTGGACTCTCCAGCGATGTTTTACTGTAAAATCATCAACATTTAGGCCATTAGAAATGCAGTTAAAGCCTTAAACAGTTACCGTAATAGCTTTAAAAGACAAGATGATAATTCTTTTTATAGGAGCTTATTGCGTACAAAGGTAAAAGATAGTTGCTTCAAGTGATATTTGTACTATTTGGAAAACAAAAAGGGTATAATATAGCTAGCTAGCTAGACAAAAAAGTAATCAAACTATCTATTTAAAAAATTAAAAATTTCAAATTTCAAAAAAAAGTAGGGGTTGATATAATTAGAGATTTCCAACCTACCAATTTGTCACATATATATTTGCTAATCAACTTACACCCCTTCAACAAGTGTTTCATGAGCTGCTGTTCTAGTATGTAGTAGCGTACTTTGTAATGCACTTAACCAAATTGAATTTCATCCAGTATTTATTGAAATACGCGAAATCAAAGTTTGAGAAACAAAATGGAGCCATACAAAAATTCTGTACGACGTAATGTATGGGAAAACACGGGATTTTATGGCACCACTTGTAGTTTATTTATTTATTATTATTAACACTTTACAGTGACCAGCACTGAAGGTCTACAGCAACATGTGCTGCAGCCTTAGGATTACCTAACCTAATTTCAAGGACTTAGACTTGCTGACTTAGACTTAATGACTTATAGCTGGAAAGGTGTAACCGAAAAGGGGTCAAAGTAAGGGAAAAAATCCCTCCAACCCCAGGATTTGAACTGCAGGTCACCCAATGTCTAGTCAGGGCCACATTCAGTCTTCCCCCAGGAGGGATGGATTTTCTTCCTTAAACCTAAAGTATTTATTATTAACACTTTACAGTGACCAGCACTGAAGGTCTACAGCAACATGTGCTGCAGCTTTAGGATTACCTAACCTAATTTCAAGGACTCAGACTAATGTCAAGGACTTAGTCAAATGTTATCGAGTTTTCCGTGAGTTTTTGTGACCTGCAAGGCTGAAAGAAGTAATCCTAGGCAAAGTAGATACACTGATTCTGATTTTGGCATCGGTTTTCTGATGAAAAGATGTTTTGTGGTGGTCAACGATGAAAATTTGTCTTGTGAAAGGGTATAGCACCAACTAGGACACTTCAGAATTCTGCATTACAACCATCCTTGTGTTCAAGACATCCGTCCACATCAATCCAAGTATAGTTTGAAAGTGAGCAGTTTGTTGTGTTGCACGGAATTGCTTTATAGCATGCATGGTGATGCATAACTTTTGAAAAAGCAGTGTTTGGCAATTGATACCAACCTTGTAAGGCTTCACAACTAGGCTTCACAACTACCTGTTGTGATGTTCTGATATGCACACTACTGTTATTGTTGCAGTAGCATGACTGTAATTCTAGTCAGAGACAGTTTATTGTTTCTCTTTGTTGTACAATGATGTCATCATATTATATAATAATTACTATCTTCTGTACTTTTAGTGTGGCAAATAAAGTGACGTAGTATCAAAAAATTGCTGCCTTACAATAATATTGAAGAGTAGTGGTCATATGTCAGAATCCAATTGTTATATTTTGCAAAGTAATTGTTAATTATGCCCTGTAATGTCAAAGGTCACTCTGTCATACAATGTCACCAGTTAATCATTTGTAAATATGTGTGGGGTACACCTGTATGTAATTTGATTTACAGAACTCATGCTATTCTTAGCAAATTACTGACTCAAACATTAAATATTACAAGTGGTCATTCTACAAAGAGTGGTCACTCTTGAGAGGTCTTACCTAGCTCATGCATTTTACTACATTAAGTGGTTTATGTGGTGAAAATTTCATGTCATTAAGAGATTCAGATTCAAATTTATGGCACTTTGGATATTGTGCTTGGTGCCATGCTAATGTACAGAAAAATCATAAAAATGTCGTGCACAAAAATCACCGCTCTGCTGACTTCTTTTGCGTGTATCTTTTGGCAGGAGCCGCTGATTGAGGTGTGGTTTGTACTAAAATGATTCTAATAGATAACACAATATTTGCCATACCAAAGAATTTAAGGAATGTAAAATTTTTAATTTGGTTGGAAATCTCTAATATAATATACGTATGTGCTACAAAAAGTAAGGAAACAAGCTCAAAAATGTTACAGCTGAAATGAGATGATCCAGCAGTACAAAGTAAGGAAACAAGATTAGACGACTACTTGCTAAAATGAGACACACTTTAATCCCTACTTTTGGCTAATTTGATGGTCTCCTTTCAAGATACTAGCCAATAGTAGGGATTAAAGTGTGTCTCATTTTAGCAAGTAGTCGTCTAATCTTGTTTCCTTACTTTTTACTGCTGGATCATTTCTCATTTCAGCTGTAACATTTTGAGCTTGTTTCCTTACTTTTTGTAGCACATATCAAGGGCGGATTTAGGGGGGGTGCTTGGGGCGTTGAAGCACCCCCCTCCAAAATTTTACAATGAGCAAGCTAGGAAGCTTCTAGAAGCTGTAGTACAGGTGCAGTTGCATTTTATACACATGTATGGGCAATAAAAATATGGAAAGAGCAAGGGGAATAGCTAATCTTATCCAAGAATTACTGTGAGGGGTTCAAAATTATACTTTTGGAGCAAGTCTTACCTTAGAAGTTGCTAAATCCGAAATACTCTAATAGAACAGTCAACTACTCTAATAGAACACCCAACATTAAAACTATAATTTTCAAGAAGTTACCAGAGTGTAAGCTGAAATTAAACCTATTCTTCTAGACCTGTGCACTGCTACCCTTACCATTGTACCAAAAATCCTGCCATATACCAATCACTTCAGGTAAAAGATTTATACCTTTAATGTACTATAAACATCATTAATTGAAAATCTATTCTGAAAATAACCCTTTCTGTCAAATAGTTTAAGTTTTTTAGGCTCCTCTACAAACTTGATTCTTGGGTTAAAATGCTTCTCTTGTAAGTAAAACAATAATATAATAATAGTGAATTTCGTAGCTTTTATAAAGTTCGCAAGGCTGCAACATCTGAGAACTGTTTGTTTTGTTTCCCTTGCTTGATCAAATCCCATGCTACATTTGTACAAATCTAGCAGCTTTGGAGTTTGCACTATCAAATCCCTTGAAACTCAACTTTAAGCTTAAATGATACTGCAGCATTTATGTTGTCATGATCATTGTGTGCTAAAAAGGGGTTAGTTGTGACCAAAAACTATAGTTGTATTTGTAGACTAGTTGTAAAACAATTATAATGATGGGTGGATTCATTATTTTAAAAGTTAGATTGAAATAGCAACCTGCACTTCAGAACAGTGGCTACATATAGTAGATCCAATCCTGTGTTTTAAATATTCTCCTTGACCTTACATTCAATTAACTATACACTCTTATTCTCTTTGACAAGCCACTATTATACATTTAAAATTTCTTAAAATTCAATAACAAGAAACAGTGTATAGTTCTGTTGTTTAATTAAAATTACTTCCACCTGAACTCATCTTGTACCCAGATTTGGTTAAAAATAGCTTCTAGATTCAATCAGTCTTGTGATAGCCACTTTCTAAAAATTTCCAGAGGGTCTGGGAGTATATATGCTACCAGATCTAGAGCCCCCATAGCTGGAGAATTATATACAGCTGAGTGCACATGCACTCCATACACTGGTGAGTCAGTCTACTTGCCCTCTCCACTCCCACTTACCCTCTCTACTGTTTGTACAGCTATATAGTGTAGTTTGAGCCATGAGACTGTAACTTATGCTATACTTCAAAACACTAAATTTGATCATGTGCAGCTGATACCCATACGTTTCCACTACTACTTATTTAAGATGTTAGTCTAAGATTGAATTTTAGCTACATGGCTGCGCCCTTTAGTTATATTGACAAGCTGTAGGGGAATAATGGTATCACATAAACAAAGTGACATCATTTTTCACTCAAAATTACTACCAAATTCAATCTCAATAGGCCAAATTTGCAAAATGTTCCTGTGGGGGAATGCCCCCAGAACGGTCCAATGCCAAACTACTGATAGCTGAGTGCCGGTATGTTAATGGAGTGGCAATGGCACAATGATGTGTAACACAATACTGTACAACATACAGGATGCAAATACACAACAAAAAATTATATTAACATACTTTTAATCTTGTTTCATCACGTGTAATGTGTCTACTGGTACCTGGCATGGCGACTTGGAACTCATTGTGCCACCTGAACACACTTGTAATCTTGTTGTTTACACGTAAAGTGGCCTCTGGATTTCCTGCAATCACTCGTGCCTGTTCGCTATTCTTCTCCTTTGCGGAATCTGACATTAAAGCATGGGTGTGGTACTGGGCGTTATATAGAATTACACATATGTTAAAGTCATCAGCACGAACAGGTGCACCGATTATACAGTTGTGCCTTCGTTCACAGGCGAATCGATCCCCAGTTAGTTTATGTCTGTAGGCCTCGTAATTTTCACAAACATTAATTATTTATGACATAATTTTAACCGCATTTTGTATCATTCTTAGTACTTGGTTGTATAATTATGTGTAAAAGGAAAGAAGACAAAAAGCCTGTGATACCTTATCATTACATAAAGGTTAACTTAAGACTAAAGTTAGTACAATATAATTAGAAATCAGTTTGAGTCATTTGATGTGAGAAGAAATCATCAAGTTGGTTCTTAAATAAATTTAGAGACTGTGCTGTAACTACACAATCTGGTAAACTGTTCCAAGGATTAACTGTTCTTATTGAGAGAAAGTGACATCTTGCCCTGGTGGTAGCATGGGGCTCATATAGCTTGTATATGTGACCTCTAGTAGAAGTGACTGATGAGATGGTAAAAGACAGAAAAATCAATGCCAATATGTGACCTGATCTTGGAAAACCTACCCTTTTGGCACAAATATCATTTTTCACTTTTTCAGGTAAAATAAACCAGTAGGTACTTATCTGTCTTGTGTTAAAATTTCAGCTTGATATCTTGAAGCATTCCAAAGATATGACTAATTTACTGTCTTATACATTACAAAGTAACTTTTGGAGTAATGTATTCAGTTCTGAGAGTGATTAAGCATGACAAATGGTGACAAATCACTTTGTTGACAAATAATTCTATTCGCACCTTCTAAATTGTATAAAAATAGATTTCTTATGATTTGATCAAGTTTTCTTAGTCCTTTTCTTTAATTAAATAGCATGTATCATTGCTAGAGACTTGGTTTTAAACATTTCATCATCTGAACAAATCACCTGATTTGTAAGTTAATTGTTATCCCATGCATGTAAAATTACTACATGGTCTGATAAAATGACCCATATCTCCTTGTAGGAACAAGCATTGAGTGTGAAACTTTGCAGCAAGAAGGTTCAATAGTTGCTTTACCCAGTTATGCAAAAATATTAAGTTTGAAAAAATATTGCTGAAACTTTCAATTGAGTTTTCTCACATTTTTAGTTTGTGCCAAAAAGGTAGGTTTTCCAAGATCCGGTCACATATCATTGTTAACAAGACGGTATAATAGTATCATATCACCTCTTAGTCGACAATATTGCAATGAAGGTAAGTCCAGTATATGTAAGGCCAGGTTAAATTGATTCACAGTTTATCATCAGGAATATTTGAAAAAGTTGTGTGGGCGGGGTGTCATTTTTCATATTTCATAATTTTTAATGTGGAAAAATATTTAAAAAGTAGCTTCTCACACAATAGCTAGCTACATATTTTAACAATAATTGCAAGCTTATTTGATTACATCACTATTTGTACTTACTCGTTTATGCATTCTCTCTTTAAAAATCAATTTACTGAAGGTTCTAACAAGTCCAGGCCGGGTTACATTTGTTGCACACACTGTGTTTCAATATACAAAAATCAGTTCGAGAGTGTAAACAATCATTATCATGTGAGAAATAATGAATTATTAAATTATTACTTTACTCCTAAAAACCCATGTGGGCGGTGACGATAAACTGTGAATCAACTTGGCCTGCAGCTGGCCTAAACGTTCTGTATAAGGAGTGTCTTGCAAGCCAGCAAGTGTCCCAGTAGCTCTATGCTGGATCTTTATGATGTTTTGTTGGTCAAGAATGTAGTGTGGCCCCCAGATAGTTTTGCACAACTAATTGGTCATAAATCCTGAACCATTTATCGGATTTGCACTACAATTGATGCTAGGATTCGCCTTTGGACTTCCTTAACGTGTGCCAAACTTCAAGGCGATCAGATTACGCATTTGTGTTTTTAGCAATTTTTGCAAAGTGTGAAAAAGACAAAGAGAAAAAAATGAAGCAAAAATTGAAAATTTGGCTGCTTGTATCTTGGAAATTGCTGGGGCGATTTCCTTTAAATTTAGTATGTGGACTCCCCTAACTGGAGGGAAACTCTGCAGTAATTTGGTTCCAATCGGATAAGGGTGTGAAAATGACGTTTTATTTCTTCTTGTCAATATACCCATGGTGTGGCTAACCGGGCTAATTTGTTGGGCCCACTTTTAAAACAGAAAAAAAAGAAAAAACTTTTGGAAATTCTGAGCTTGAACCCAAAAATTCTGAGCTTGAACCCATCAACTTTTCTCAATACTCCAGATTCCTAACCACTGTCCTACCACTGCTAGCTGCCAGCTCCCTGAAGTTTTTGCTACTTTAATACAAGACAATAAATATAGCCTATAACAAAATATAACTAAAACTGAACCGAAACCCTAAATCTATCTGGGATATAGATATTGCCGAACCCAAACCCTAACCCTAACTTTGGACTATTAGAATCATGGGAATTGGTATTGGATAGTAGAGGGAGCATTAGCGCCTCTACTATCCATGGAACCACTTCTCTTTAATTTTATAAAAATAACAAAAGTAGGCCCAAAAAATTGGTGCACGCTGGCTTCTTGGGCCACACGACACATTATCATGTGTCTTGATCTGCAATAGACGTGTGATGCTTCACGGCAGTGTACTACGACTTCACAAAGATTACTTATGGCTAGAATTGTTGCAAGTGGTTCCCAGACTGACTTTCTTTGTAGTTTAATGTACATGCATGCATACTTGTTTATTTTTGTGCTCTCTTAATGTTCCTTCGCCATTCCCATACAGGTGTTAATTCACTAACCCTGTTTGGTGGTCGCATGTGACGGAGAACTCATTTATATACTTTTTGTCTCATTATTCAATAATGACGGTTCATCTCTCTGGGATTGCTAGTTGTATTGGAAAAGCCATATAATTGCTTTAATTGTTGTTTTAGTCAGGTTCACTATGTCAAAAATACACTTTCGCTCAAAGTTTATGGAGATTAGCAACCCTATACATTTTTGGAAAGCTTAGAGCATGAGGAATCTCAAAATCAATGTTTACATTTGCACAGATTCCTGCAAGGTCAGCAGTTTTTAATTTCAAAGTGACAGCTAATAAAATAAGAAAATTCTAATATCAAGTTAAATTTGACATAAAGTTTAATAAATGAACTCAACAAATTCTCTGGTGACATTTTTACACCTCTTTTCATTAGAGGTGAGACAGTTAATCATGAACAATTGAAAGTTTTTATAAAGGGAATAGAAGAATGTCTATTATACTGCAATAATTCAGGAATAATTTATAGTGAAAAGAATTAATGAATATTCTGGATTATTTGGAGTATAACTGGTGCAAAGTATAACTAGTGCAAAGTATAATATGACTTCTACTAAAACAGTTCAAACCTAAAAAAGCTGAAATTTTAGATACTCTAATAGAGCAGTCGCTTAAAGGCAGTCAACTTTTGAGCCTATTTTTTTTGCTAATGTGCTTACGTATGTTTAGCATAATTAGCACTAGATGGAATTTTCATTTTAAAAGTAATTTGAATTAGCTCTCTCCTAAAAGGGAAGTTTCCTTTTTACATAAACAATGAATTCACCATAATCACCAAGAGCAATTTTATGCACCAGATAGACATGCACCAACAACTTGAAAATTAGTATCCACTGTTACCTAACTGTTAATCCAATGTAAATTTCCTTTCTGGTGACAGAATGATTACCATATGCATCTTTAAATAATTCAAATATTTCCATTGTCGATGGAGTGATTCTTATCCAGAAGATGACAAAGATCTAGCCAAGATGCTTTTAATGACAGGCTTACAAGTAACTGCTCCATGCTAAAATGCTGGTGCTATTGCAACGATTTACCTTGCACAGAAGTGTGTTTGTGTGGTACAGATGCACAAGTGACGGAGATTTATGCATACAAGTAGAACGAAAATGAAAAATTTTTGAAGTTGGATTACAATCAAAAAAGTAAAGAAACAAGGGAATTGCTAAAAAGTAGTGAAAGAAGATAGGTTGCCTATACATCTGCAGATATACTAGCGAACAATTAATCCCTATACTTCATTCAGTCTATAACCATGACTGAATTAGGGATTAAATGTCCACTGCAGCATATAGGGAACCTCTCTTGTTCACTACTGTATAGACTGAAATATAGGGATTAAATGTAGGACTAACATAATTATGACTGGTGAGCCCGCGCATATACTGCATCAAAGGAAGAAGGGCACTTGGAAAACCTTACACCTGGACACATGCCCCAACTATCAATTATGTAGCAAAAAGGGAGGTAGCCATTATGATTCATTTTCAGCTATGCTTTTCACATTACACAGCGTTGCAAACAAAGAACAGCGTGAGAAGTGTCTCCACTATCAATCATATTACTATAGAAAATACCGGCAATAAGCGAACACACCCACAGTTAAGCCGTATCACGTTATGTAGCGTAAATTGATACCTTGCATTGTCAGTGAAGAGAACTGGAACACATAGGAGGACAAAGGCAAGCCCATGATGCATGCATTGTACATCTGCAGTTGGCAAAATCAAGCCCATATGTCAAATTACGCTTGGCTGTCAGTCAGTCAGCGTAAAATTCTGTTGAATAGAAAAATTTTAAAATGCTATAGAAATTTTGTTGGAAGAGTTTGGGGTTAGTCTAAAGACATTTTTGAGCTTGGCTGTGCCTAGCCAATGTTGCAAAGTTGTCATGAAGGGAAATTGAGACTGGTTTTAGGGTGATATTTTGAACTAGAAAAGCTCAATTCTGCATGATCCCTAATATACAGTACTATCATACTGTATAATACATCGAAAATGACAACAGTGACAGTGCTAATAATTGTTAGGTTCATATCTTTGAATTAACATAAGGTTCATATCTTTGAATTAACTGTAATAGATATAAATACATGTATATGTACACACGTGCATAGCCATGATGTCTTTATACATAGCTGTACCCTACATCTCAATGTTAATAATTCACTTATTCACTTTGTTTCATGCAATAACTATTTGCCAAATAAATTGCTATTAAGTTTCGTAGCATTTTAGAGCTATTAATGGATTTTATATGGGTGTGAGAAAATAGAAATAGTGTTTGTTACAATTCTCTGTCAATAAGAGGCTGATATATGGAGAAATTTGCACCATATGGACTGCTATTTTCAAACTGCTAATTAACTAACATGTAGGTATCTGTATAAATGTAAGCATTGATCTCCATGCTCTAATCTTTCTAATAACAATTATGTAGGCCCATAAATTTTGAGCAAAGTTATATTTGACATAGTAAACTGTGTCAGTGCATGCCACCAACTGGTATGTGTAAAAGTGCTCTTGGATCTGGTCAGGGTGAAGTCATAGTTGCCAATTGCTAATTAACAAAGTTCCTTTTAAGAGAGAATATTTTATACAAATGACGATTATTCTTTCAAACCTAGTATTAGCTAATCTCCTGAAATTTATGCCTAGCATAAGCACATTAGCTAGGAGTTTCATAAAAGTGACTGCTACATTAACAATATGGACTCAAAATTGACTGCTTTATTAGAGTATGTGACTGCTCTATTAGAGTAACTCAATTTTTTCTGCTGTTTTTAGGCTTGAACTGTTTCAGTGAAAGCCAAACTTATACTTTGCTCCAGTTATACATAAATTAATCTGGAATATTCCACAATTCTTTTCACTTAGAACTATTCTTGAGTTATAGCAACATAATGGATGCTCTTCTATTCTGTTTGTAAAAACTTCTAATTATTCATGATTAATTATCACCTCTAATAAGGAGATGTAAAAATGTCACCAGAGAATTTGTTGAGTTTATTAATGAACTTTTAAGTCAAATTAAAATTGATATATCGGGAATTTCTTACTTTATTGGCTGCCATTTTGAAATTTAAAAATGCTGACCTTGCAGGAATCTGTGCAAATGTAAACATTGATTTTCAGATTCCTCGTGCTCTAAGCTTTCCAAAAATGTATAGGTTTGCTAATCTCCATAAACTTTGAACAAAAGTACATAGTGAACCTGACTATTTCAGCATAACACAGAAGTTAAAATTATACATAAAATGGTATTATATACATACGGAGGTGCTGGACTAGCAATTAATTATGTGACATACTGTATGATACACAGAAAGCCTTACCCTCCAAAACCACCTTATAACATGATCATCACTTTTGTAACCACTGAAGACAGTGTACTTTTTCCAGTCCTCTATGTCAATAGTTGGTAATCCACACATCAGGTACTGCAAATAATATAGTAAACTATCAAACTATATATATATATATATCTGTGTTACCTCAAGTTCTCTCTCATCAAATACTGAGAGCAACTGTAGTGGAATCAACTCTGAAAATCCCTGAAAGACACAACACTTTCAAAGTAGTTAACACATAATTATGAACTCATATTGTCTAAACCCACATTGTAGCACAATGCTTATTATCATTAACCCACCATATTTCTTTTTGTGTTTACGACAGGCCTCTGTCACCTAAAGGACAGGCACTTCTTTATAATGTAAAAAACAATGCTACAGCTACCACTTGCAATTTTATCAATCAAATTATCCTGTGTAGCTTTCAAAGTATGGATTATCTATCACTCAGTACAGTAAAGTCCAGCTGGGATTATTATATAGCATGGAAACTGGAGACAATTGATTAATATACTCATAGTGTAAGTACAGTAGATATATATATATATATATATATATATATATATATATATATATACCACTTTAGCATGAGCATTCAAAAGTGCCACTTTAATTGCATTATTTCTCAAGTGATATCATGGGAATGTGGTTAGCTCATGGTTTGATACCCAATGATACAATATAACTTCACTTTAGTTTACAGGCTTATGTGGGTTAGGTTCAGTGCAGTTGCTAAGTTTTGACTAGTTGATAGTTACTATACTACAGCATGAACCACAGTAGTGGTTTATAATAGAGATTGCCTAGTTTTCACCAAAATCCTAATAGAACACTGTTACACTAACCTAAACACCCCCTTAGAACACTGTTACACTAATCTAAACACCCACTTAGAAAACTCCTACAATTACAAAAGAAGCCTTAGAAGTTAATTTGGAAGACATAGCAGTCCACTGGAAATTACGGAGTCAAAAGGAACCAACAAATGTACTTTTCAAAATCTTTAATATACCATTTTGTTCATCTTATTATTACTACCCATAGGGCATGTGCAAACAGTTTCATAGGCAGCACTCAGAGCAAAGCGTGTGCCAGTGGAAATGATACACATGCATACACAGGCAAGGGAGTTTAACTGGTATCAGAAAATCATAATACTAAAACAATTGAAATGTGACTTACACAAAATCAGGTGATAAAGCTATAGTGGTATTAATTGATTTGTTTATTTTGTATATAGTCTAGATATCTGGAAAAGCATTTATACGAGTATTAAGTTGTAGCTATGAACATCTGATTCTATCAGTTATAATTGAAGGTTACTTTTCACCACAGAGCGTTCTTGTTTGAATCTTCTCCCACATTAAATGGCAAATATTTGTTGGTTTTTTCACTGTAATATCAGCTTCCATGTTGCTGAGTTATTCCAGAAGGTTGTCACAGTCAATGTGAAGTAGCTAGCCCCTCGAGGCGCCGCCCAAATTTCTGCACTGGATTCACTGGTAGGCAAGCAAGCAAGCACCCACGCCAAACTCTAACAAATATACACCATATTAACTACCTGCCTAGGCATCCGAGGGTTTGTGATTGTGAGTTAGTTACGTGAGTAACAAACACAAGTTCAGTCTAGTCTCGCGTGGCCAGGCCCTTTCCGCACAGCTGCTTATCAACTGGAGATTATAAGTGGCGCACTACAAGGCTTGCCGCTTATAATCTCCAATCGATAAGCGACTGCGTGGAAAGGGTCTGGCCAAACAAGACTAAGTTCGGTCCGTGTTTGCACTGTCCCAGCATTGTTTTTAGTGTAAACGCCTCCACCCAAGTCCAGGAGTCATTCTGCTGGTGAAGAAAAGTAAGAAGGTCCTAAAACATTCATAATTATTTACTGAAAAGCAGCCTCCCAGCTCACTACTGTTTGTCTGTTGAACGTCGCTAAGTAACCAGTTGGCGGGCACCTCAATCTTATTTTAAATTCCCGCCTACACTGTTGGTGCACGTGACTGCACTGTGCACTCTTGTTCATATTTCCAGATCAACAGTGCTAGCTATATAAATGTAAAAATAATCTTCTAGTTAACACTGTTTAGGCCACTGCAATGAGATAACTTGTTTCTCATCAACTTCCCAAAGAGCTACACATGCGGGCAAGTTATCTCATTATTGCACAAACCATAGCATATTTGTACAAAACCAGTATAATAATCCTTTATTTTAGGTTATTGGCAGGGTGCATACCAAGCACTGGTGCACACTGAGGGTAAAACTCCAAGTGCACATAAATTTCAACTTCAGTAACAAAATTTTCAAGTCCTTTACAAGAGTTCCACCAGTCTTGGGGTCATGTACCATACCCCAGTACAGCAGCAACAGCAGCAGCAGCAGAAGCAGCAGCAGCAGCAGCAGCAGCAGCAGCAGCAGCAGCAGCAGCAGCAAACAGAAGTGGTACCAGTGTTACCACATGTAGGCTGGTCAGTCTTATTAGGGGGAGGGGCTGTGCAAGCTTGTAGCAGAAGTAGCAACACTAAACCTACTATGACTCTTAGATATGATGGCCCTGCACGTAGGGTATGCAGGCCACGGTACCAATGCTAGTGTATAGTCTAATGTACAACCGTTGATGCCTTGGTGGTTGTTGATACTCCAGAAAGCACTCTAATCAACACAGAAGTTAAAAAACACTATAAATGGCGTCTGCATCTCAATGGGATTGCAGTTTTCCATGGAAGTAGTACTTTTCTACATCATAAACCCACTGCCACAACACAACTAAAAAAGCCATGCTGCAATCTCGTGCAATAATGAGTGTACATGGGCAAAAGAAAATTTTTGTGCGGGCGGTTGATGAGAAACAAGTTATCTCATTGTAGTGGTCTTAACTTGCGGTTAAACCTGTTGATGTAACCAGCTTCTAAAATCCCTAGGTATTTGTAAGCACTAGTGTCAGACAACTGTTGGATTGCTTCCCCAAATGACAATGCAATGCCCCAAAAATCTGCAATCTTTCCTGTTCGGAGAGCAAGGGTATTACATTTGGATAATCCAAGGACATACCAATGTCATCAGAATAAATATGAAGGGTGTGAACCAGAAACTCTAATTCACTTCTAGTGTGCCCAGATAACTTGATATCATCTAGGTAGAGAAGGTAGTTGATTTTCCTTCCTCCACTTGTTATTCCATAGCCCAGTAGACATGGGATATAAACACAATTATAATAAACAGTAGTGGGGATCAGTGGCGTAGCCAGGGGAAAATGTTTACCAAAGCAAAATTTAGCTATATACATTGACCTAATTGAAAGGGTCTGTTTTTGACTCAACTGACTCACAAATACTTTCAAGTATGGGTGTAGCTACAGCATTTGCAGGTTAACTATCTGGTTGGATGGAAGAAATGTTTTTCTATGTGCCATAAGTAGTGCTCCAGGTTAGTTAATGCTACAGAATAGCTCCCATGCTTCGACTATTAGACTAGCTTAATTGCATTCAACACAACTTACTCCGGAGATATACTATACTTTTTATTGATCTGATGTAATGTTTAAGTCAGAGATTATCTCTTTCATGTGATGCTCAACAGTATGCACTAAGTATGTCAAGCTAGGGAGCCTGGAGCATGCTCCCTCAGAAATTTTTGAAAATATATGCTTCGAAATGGCATGTACATGGAGACTATATATATATATATATATATATATATATATATATATATATATTATATTTTTGATTGTAACTGTTAATGCATATGATATGCATGATCAATTAGCTCAGTGTAATTCCATGCAGTTGCCAGTTGACTCATTGGAAGTTTTGAAAAATAATGCAAAGACAATTAACATGTAAAGGATTTAGACCAAACAGTGTATTGAGAGCAGTTGCTATAATCTGTATTGAATGCTCTATTAGAGTATATTTATGATGACTGCTCTATTAGAGTATCTCGATCTTTCTACAATTGAGTAGCTGAAAAGTGATCCAGCACCATGTCACCATGGGCTCCAGTCCTGCTTAGTACTACAGCCATAGATTCTATTATGTGTGGTACAGTAATGCTGTCTAGTAACGTTTGAGTAGAAAATCCGGGATGCCAAAACTCAGGCTTGCTCAGCCTGTTGTTGAGTATTAATTTTTACCGAGGCAGTTGCCTCAATGGTAGCTACGTCACTGGAGATAAAGTATCCTCTTGAAAAATTCCAAGTGAATTGGGATGCTTCCCATTATCTCACCATTAACAGTTAATTGAGTCTGCCAGAATTGCATAAGCTTTTCCAGAAATTTGACAATTTTACTGTGAACACCAAAATTAATAACTGTAAACAATACAAAATTCAATCATGTGGTACTGAATGATACGCTTCCTTAAAATCAATCCATGCCATGAATAAACTTATGTTATTTGTGGGCATCATTTAGTATCATTTTGTCTATGAGCAACTGGTCCTTACATCCTCTGGAACCTCTGATACAACCTTTTTGCTCACATGGCAATAACCCATTTTGCTGTAAGTGATGGTAAATCATACTTTAAAATTTATTTTTATATATTTATTAAGGCTCTACAGCACAAGTGCTGAAGGGCTGTAGGACACCTGGTCCTACAGCCTGATTAAAGTTGTTACAGAAAGTATGTTTGAATAGGTGGAGGAAGGAGAAAAAATCCATGACTGAACCTAGGCAGCCTCAAACCTGCAGCCATTTGATTAATGCTCGAATGCTTACAGGAGTCTGCCAGGTGGTCAGGATATTTTCTCCTTGTCAATTTCATGTATATGTATCCTTAGCAACTCTAGTGAGTGACTTACTGTCTCAAAGTACCCATGTGGAACCAAATGGACATAGGTATATTTATTAAGGCTCTACATCACAAGTGCTGAAGGTGTGTAGGACACCTGGTCATACAATGTAATACACTTGTAAATAACTTCCAAATTACTGACAGGCAAGTGATTATGATTATGATGTGATTTGGGCTGATGCTTAGAAGCCTGTACACCCATTCAATTACATACATATACATACATAAATTAGATGCAATAAACAAAAATTGACTATGATTATAATTATTACATTTTAACATAAATCTAGTCATAAAAGTAATTATCTATAGCTGATTTAAAATTATTTAATGAAGAATTTCCTACAATATCACTTGTAAGATTGTTCCAGTCATTAATTACTCTACTAACAAAATAGTTGACCAGATATGAATGGTGGGCAGGAGGCTTAAGTAATTTATATGCATGACCTCTAGTTTGTGTATTGTGGGAAAGAGTGAATACATTGGAGTTATCCAGATTGAAGTAACTATTCAACATCTTGAAATGAAATATTAAGTCACCACGTCTGTGCCCATACAAAAGAGATGGTAAATTCATTGATGTCAGTCGATCTATGTAAGACCTGTCTATTAAAGATGGTACTAGTTTTGTAGCATGCCTTTGCACACCCTCAAGTTTACATTGATCTAATACAAAGTTTCCAAATTAAATTTCCGTATTCGAACCATTGATTTGTACAATTGTGATAGTACAAATTCATTCAAATCGATAAAGCTTCTTTCCATAGAAGCCAATACCCTGTTCGTTTTCATAGCTACTTCGGAAACGTGTTGGTGGAACTTTAAATTTGCATCAAATATAATGCCCAAGTCCTTGTGACAATTAACTGAGCCCAACGAGACACCATTAAGATAGTAGCCTCCAAAGCTATGTGTGGCTCGACCAAAGTGAATCACTTTACATTTAGTAACTAGGCAGGAGTCTATTATGCTTTTTAATCTTCCAATTATTCTTTCTGGCAATTCTTTTTAAATCGACCTATTATTCCCAAAATTATTCCTGGAATTTGTGCAAAAGAAAGCATATTAGTTAGAGTTTTACATAAGTGACTGCTATATTAGAGTATAAGTGACTGCTCTATTAGAGTAAGTGACTGCTCTAATAAAGTATCTCGACCTTTTCAACCATTTTTATGCTTGCACTGTTTCAGTGGTGTATTCAAAAGACTTTGCATCGCACTACAAAAAAAACTTATAATTTTACACCAGTTATTCCTAGAACTCATCCGATTTTTCTGGAATATTCTCTAATTCTTTCCACTACCTATTATTCCTGAAATTATTCCAGCATAATAGACGCGTCCCTATTAGTAACATTGAACTTCAGTTGCCACGCATCACAGCATTTGGCTAGATTATCTAAATCAGTTTGAAGTTGTACATGGTCTGCCAAGGGAAGAGGTCCTAGAATTGATCCTTGTGGAACAGCACACTTTACATATTGCCAACATGATTTTTTGCCATATATAAAACAACGCGCTGTCTCCTATTGGATAGAAATCCATCAATCCATCTAAGAAGGTTGCCTGTAATTCCATAATGTTCAATCTTATACAATAAACATTTATGTGGCACACTATCAAAATCTTTTTGCAGATCCATGTAAATAACGTCAACAGGTGATAGTCCTATAATTTTCTGGTATAGCACCCTTTTCTGGATTTTCTTCATAATCAAGACAGTTCTGCCACTGAAAACAGTGGGATCCAATGTAGAGCCCTCTGAGGCTAGTAATTCATTGAAATAATTACAGGGGATGTGTAAGATAAAAAGGATGGATGGAGAGCATGGAAATATTTAAGCCAATATCTGAAAATACAATCTGGTCCAACACTCTTCCAATTATGCAGCTTCTTAAGTGCAGTGTTGAAGTCATCTATGTTGATCTGCCATTCACCTATTTCTGTAGCATTGCTATCCAGAGAGAAAGCCAGGATGATCTTTGCTTAGGAGTCCCCCACAAGTTATTCCAAACTTCACTGCAGCCTCTGTAGGTGGTGAAGTAGCAGAACTCATCTCCTCATAAAACCGATGTTGTTTATATTGAAATAGGTTTATTTTAAAGTGATTTCTGTGCCCCCTGATCTCTGTATCATCTTAGTCAGTAGGTAACTGGTTTAACTGACTGCAAAACATGTTCAATCGCAACATCAACTGCTTTGTAAGGTCCCCTTATATCTCACACTCAATGCAGCAATTTTTCTTGGAAGAGTAACTTACCAGCAGCCAGCTCATGCAATTGACTTAGGTCTTGGTTGTCTGTAATCGAATCTCCTAAAGGAGAGAAGATGATTAATTTTATTACTTTGCTTCCTTCATTCCACATGTCTCAACAATTACTCTGCTAGCACAGTAAGAAAGATTGCATAATTCTGTCAGGCTTGCATGTGAAATGGTACTCAATGTGATGTTAACACCAGATATTAATGGAGATAATTTATTCTTGTGAATGTGTCGTAAAGATGGCAGACAGAGTCAAACTGATGTGTCCAATGTATCCAAATATAACAAAATCTTACCCTTTAAATCTGTCTGATGCAAAGATAATACATGTTGAATGTAACTTATTGCATCACAATAAATTGAAGTTAACATGCATGCTGCACATGCATGCTGCAGCAGGGGCATAGCTAGCCAGAAGGTGGTGGGGGGGCAGATATCCCCCACAAAACACTCAACATTTTTCATAATTGCACAAAAGGCTAATGACCCAATGATGAGCTAGCCAACATACAGTGTTGTATTATTACAGCTTATGTAACTAGCTACGTAACTACTTCATTACTGATTGCTACCAGTTAATTATCACTTATCAATGGAAGTATTTTCGTTGAGCATCATCGCACGTGCCACAACTGTACTCCAACAAATTCACCCACAATCCAGTAGAACTATATATTTTACATTGTGTAGTATGAATACAATGTGTCACAGTTACTTACGTCAGCTACAGTCTGTGATGCAGTCCTAGCACACTGGCAGCAGTATGACGGGCTCACTCACTTCAGCTGGCGAAATTCAAACGCCACACCGGTTTTGGCTCGAAACCCCAGCTACACCTCTCCTGTCTGTTAGCAGTATTGTAAACTTGTAATGGATCGTCTGACTGACTGACAAAATAAAAAAAATAAAATAAACTGGCATACCACTGCACTGTACGAAGAAGATCCAGTGTGATCAACTTGGGAAAATAAAGTTGGTTCATTTTATGATTTAACACTTTATCAGTAGGTTTGTAGCGCCATCGCATATCACCGTGGCTTGTCATTTCTGAGTTGCGACTCTTGCGAAGTCACTTTGAGTGGGTCACTAGTCTTTTTAGGTTCGAAAAAAGCACTATCACGTGAGTAGTGTAGGTTAAATATAGAATTGTGAGTCTAACAGTCTATTTTTGTTACGGGGGAAACCCCTGGGGATTCAGGCATGCCCTAATTTTAGTGCATTGTTTTATTCATTGCTCGTAACGTGCAAGAAATCATCACATTATTATCACGATTCACGAACGAGTTGAATGTTGTGTGTACTCGTGTTAGAAGCACACAAACAGTAATTTGGGATGTGTGTCAGTTACTGGTAAGCTTGTGACGAAAGTTTAAAAAAAACACCACTTAGTGATGGGGAGGCAAATGTCTCCCCTTGCCATGCCACTGTGCTGCTGATGTAGCACTTTAAGAACTTGCACATAATTTCTGAGACCAAAGTGCACGCTATGACCTAAGGGTGTGCTATGATCTAAGCACATGAAGTAATGTTGAAATGGTTTCAAGTATTGTGTATTTGAAAAACTGGTTTAACAGGTTTGCGGTCACATGACACACCATGTTTTTGAAAGGTGAATGGCCTAGTTAAAGAAAAGTTCTGGTAGGTGAAACGGGACTGCTGGTGTTGCGTTGCGAACCAGGAACAGTGGTTGGTGAGCAGGAATGTGCCACTCAGACGAGTTGTGTATGAGCCAAGCTACTATGGCTGGAGGTTCTTCGTAGTCCTTCCAGTCTTCGGAATCGGTTGAGATGGTGAAAAGAAACAAGGTCATCATTGCTGGAAGTTCATTATAACTGGTGAGCTCATTCCTTGTGTGACACGTGTTGCATGTGGCGCACTAAATTGAATGAAACTGATTGCACCATTACAATAAGACGAATGGCTATCGTGGAGTACTGGCCGAGTTCTCACGCATGTTCTATAAGAAGTTTAGCATAATTAAAGTGACACTGCAATGAATTGCTCTACTGGCTTAGTCTTGGTATTAGCTTTCAGGCTTGTCCGTTCATGTTCTATCGCTAGCTTCCGGGCTTGTCTGTTCAAGTTTGTCATAAACTTCCGGGCTTGTCTATTCAAGTGTTGTCAGCGGTTATGATTGTTTGTTCGAGTTGTTTAATTGTTGGGTGTAATACCATTAGCATGTTTATATGCACAGCTAACACGTACCTTGATCTTGCATGAGGTCTTGCTGTGTTTATTCTATATGCTATGTATGCCATTACTGTTGCTCACACCTTAGTTAAGGGTTAGTGCTGTATGCTGCTATTACATAAGGCACTGCATGATAATGCTGCATGAATGTTAGCATGCTCTAATAACAATGTGTTACGTCAATGATTTGCCAGCTGTAAGTACTCCAACTATTCAGCTTCTGTTAGGTTGCTCGTACTAGGCACTACTTATGCCTAATACATACAAGCACTGGCTAGGTGATGTCTAAGGGTCACAGGTGGTGTTATCAGGCTCCTATACTGCTGGTAAAAGCAAAATAAAAAACTCGTAATGGCTTAATGCTATCGTACTGGGAATGCTGCTGCATGATATGTGAGAGTGCTGCTGTGGGATATGTTGCTGTTGCATAATGAGAGTGCTGCTGTATGATATTCTGCCGTTGCATAATTGGCTGAGAGTGCTACTGCATGAATGTAGTGCGTGGAAAAAAAAACCTTACACATTTTAATTACACTGCGTTTGTATACTCCTCCATATGGTTTGTTGGCAGCTGAGGGATAAGGATGGGACCACAGCCAATGGGCAAGTATTTACTGAACAAGCTTATGTTCTACGTATGGCTAACAGCTTTGTATGTTTGATCTAGCATGATGGCTGACCTCTCGCGCTTATGTGCATGTATTCATTAACAGTTGTTGCAAGTCTATGGGGCTATTGTGTTTTACGCTAAGCAAAGTATGTTGCTATTGCCTAAAACTATTACATCAAGGTAATTACCACTATTGTTACCTTGTTGGTAGTGCACTAACATCGCTATTGCATGATGGCTGTTGAATGAGGTACTGAGAATACTGCTGCATGATGCACCAGGAGAGTGCTGCTGCATGAATGTTGTTGCTGCTATTATTGCACCGAGGGTGCTGCTGCATGAATATTGCTATTGCTGCTGCTATTGCACTGAGGGTGCTCCTGCATGAATACCGTATTTACTTGATTAAATGCAGTGGTGTTTATTACCTTAGTTCCAAAAATCGACATGGCAGCTATTCAAACTCAATTACCACTCGATTCTCGTGAACAATGTGTAAGCCATTATTTTCACAATCAATTGTGGGACCACTCAAGTGCGGTGACTATTAAAGGTGCGGCGTTTAATCAAGTAAATTCGGTATTGCTGCTGCTGCTATTGTACTGAGGGTGATGCTGCATGAATATTGCTATTGCTGCATGAATATTGCTATTGCTGCTGCTATTGCACTGAGAGTGTTGCTGCATGAATGTTATTGCTGCTGCAAGAATGCTATTACTGCTGCTGCCAATCATTATTACTGCTTCCGTTAAAGTGTATATATCCCAGACATCAATTGGCCGATATGTGATACTGCCCAAGTATGGCTACTACGGCGTCTAGTGATCCCCTCAGCTACCCAGTTCCATTTGTGGCTGCTGCATGAATGTTACTATTGCTGCATGTATATTATGGCTCCAGCACAAAAAAAAATAATTGCCATTTCGTGAAACATTATTGCGGCCACACAAATGTAATCATTGCTGTGAGATTGAGGGTGCCACTAATGCATAATCTACTGAGAGTGCGGAGATTAGCGGAGTACTGTACAATGCTATTGCTGCTTGCAGATATGCAACCGAATCATATACCAAAGCGCTGCTGCATGAATTGTATGGCTCCTGCATGTCTGCTATTACTGTTGCCACTACTATTGAACTACAACTCTGCCGCAAGTATTTTACTTCCACTGTTTCATTGCTAGTATTGCTGCCACTGTATGCATGCTCTTCACTATTGGCTTGCGAGTTATCACTGCTTCTACAGACAGGCATTCCTGACTGTTGCTTGCATGCAACACCATGCTTATGCGACTGCTACACTATTCAGTGACGACCTCAGTTGTCTAATCCCATTCTATTCTTACTAGCTCATGCATTATCATTACTGTCACTGGCATCATTATACTTCCATGATTGACCCCTACTGCAAATGTGTAACCACTCCTCTTCTACACCAACCCTCCCCCCCCCCACTCTATGCCATCAATTATGTACCTAGTGGGTATTTGCATACATTTCAATGGTCAACAGTGTCTTTTCATTTAGTAATACTATTATCTCCTTAAGCATGGCAGCTCTTAGACATGCTTGGGTTATTCCGTTTCCACCTTTGCTTACGTGAAATTTGACACCAGTTAGTTACATTGCAGTAACTTTCCGCTGTTGAACATGCATATGTGGCCGCTGCACTTCAGCTGTGCAAAGTGAGGCAATTTTCCACTCTATCCTGTATACCTCATTTCTCCTTCAGTTGCTTGCTCTCTTGCAGTTCCTTTCCCATCCTAGCATATGCTAATTAATTACTGCACAGGTAAAATATTAGCCACTAAACGTTCATGCTTATTTATATACGTATACCTGGAACAAACTGGAATTTTTTTTCTGTTCAGTATTAACCTTGCGTTCCTTCGGTTGCTTATGCAACTTGTAATATCTTCAGTATACACTAACTGTTGCATACCTATAGCCCAATGGCTATTACTCTCTGCAGGCTTGCTCCATTCCTGTGCATGTGGATGTCCATTGGTGGCTACATGCACTATAATCAAGACACACGGTAGTGTGTCGTGCGGCCCAAGAAGCCGGTGCGTAGCACCCATGAGTATATTGACAGGAAGAAAGAAAACGCAATTTTCGCACCTTCGTAGCTCTGTGCTGCCTTGATGAAACAAGACGATTTTTGCTGTGTACACTCCCTCCACCTACAGGACTCCACATTCCAAATTTGAGCGAAATCGCTTCAAGCATTCCAGAGATATGCGACTTCAAAAATTGGCTTAGTTTCTTCGTTTTTTCTTCTTATTTTTCTTCCTCTTTTCGCACACTTACAAAAACTGCTATAAAACGCGAACGCCTTATCCGATTGCCTTGAAATTTGGCATACTGAAGGAGGGTATAAAGGTGCATCTCGGTACCAACATTGGCTGGAATACGATAAACAGGCAAAGAGTTATGAGCGATTATTCACGAAAAATAACACCAATATGTTGTCACGCCTTCAGGGTAAACCGCGTATGGGAAGAAGCTGAAAATCGGTGGGTGAGTAGGTTAACTATTGAACCTCAAACCTTTTGTGGTTTGAAAGAAATCAAGTTTAAAACCAGGAATAGGGTCCGCAACGCGAAAAATTGATATCCTCCAATCAACTATCTAACTATTGTCATGTGTTAGGCTAAGTGTAACTTGAATAACACCAGCATGGCAGCCAAGTTTGTCACTTTCTTCTGGTAGAAAACGATACAAATGGCTTAAAATCACGTGAGTTTTCGTTCCAGTAGTTCGTAGGGTTCTTCGTATGCCACGATATTCACTCTCAACATTGTTCAAGTAGTCTATCATCAATTCAAAGTATTGGTGGTTTGATTTTATTGGTCAGTTTCCGGTGGCAGCACGATCTGTGCAGCTTTTTGGCGACAGACAAAATGTTTCTTGCTCTGGAGCACAGGACAAACAGAGCAGCAACTGCGCCGTGGGTCAGCAATGACCAGTACTAAGTAAAGTACCTGCATGCGGAGTATGGTTATAATTGAAGCTTGTTAGCCATCTGGCTGAGCCATCTATATGCTGAAATTCGGCCAAAATGACGCAATTTTTGCAAACAAATACCAGAATGGTTGATACATCAGTGAGACAGTCTCTAACAGCAAGGATACGAAGCTTATAAACACCTAACAATATGGCTATTTCGCCCAGTAAACGCATAGAGCAATCCAATGCATAAAATAGGCACTCACGTGATCGAAATTTAAATCGCGAAAATACCCTTGAAATTGCTTTCATTTCTGAATAGGAACCATGCAGTGTGCTCCTTTTGTAAATATTTGTGTTAATTGTTCACTCAGGCGTGGTCTGGGCCAGTGCGGGTGAGTTTTATGCTGTGACGGCATCATAGGGAGAGTCTCAGACTGCTGGGCTAATCGAGATGTTGAACCTAATGCACATAAACTGATTGTCACTTGATTCCAAGTGATTTTAATGTCATTGGAATAGATTATGATTGTATTTTCCGAGATTTGAATATCAATCACGTGAGTGCCTATTTCATGCATTGGATTGCTCTTTGCGTTTACTGGGCGAGATAGCCGTATCGTTAGGTGTTTATAAGCTTCGTATCCTTGCTGTTGGAGACTGTCTCACTGATGTATCAACCATTCTGGTATTTGTTTGCAAAAATCGCGTCATTTTGGCCGAATTTCAGCATATAGATGGCTCAGCCAGATGGCTAACAAGCTTCAATTATAATCATACTCCGCATGCAGGTACTTTACTTAGTACTGGTCATTGCTGACCCACGGCGCAGTTGCTGCTCTGTTTGTCCTGTGCTCCAGAGCAAGAAACATTTTGTCTGTCGCCAAAAAGCTGCACAGATCGTGCTGCCACCGGAAACTGACTAATAAAATCAAACCACCAATACTTTGAATTGATGATAGACTACTTGAACAATGTTGAGAGTGAATATCGTGGCATACGAAGAACCCTACGAACTGCTGGAACGAAAAATCACGTGATTTTAAGACATTTGTATCGTTTTCTACCAGAAGAAAGTGACAAACTTGGCTGCCATGCTGGTGTTATTCAAGTTACACTTAGCCTAACACATGACAATAGTTAGGTAGTTGATTGGAGGATATCGATTTTTCGCGTTGCAGACCCTACCAGGAAGATACAACGAAAAAACTAACAGTGTGTAACAATTACGCAATCGAGATTAGCTAATAAAAAACGACTACTTGCCACGCCTACCAGATAAACCACTTGGGGGTAATGCTTTGAAAATCGTTGTACACAAGGAGTAATCATCTTAGAAAGGCTCATTAATGGTGTAGAAGAATCAGACTTAAAGCCACGGAGTTATAACACGAAATCCAACTTGGTTAGGGTCTGCAATCCGAAAAATCAACTTTCACAAATCAATCCCCCTACCATTGTGGGATGTTCATTGTAGTATCCCATTGCTAGATTCACCATGAAACCAGAGGCACGATTGTTGTCTTCACAGAACTATCGATTTTAGTATTTCGTGAGATGCAAAAATTATTTTTAAAATTTCGTGCTCTACACAAAGAACAGGATAGAACTTGCTGCTTAGCTAGGTATTATCTAGAGTTAATGTAGTTAAAAAGCACGCACAGTAATAAGCAAACGATTCACTGGGTTACCGGCACAGGGTCGCTTTCTCTCAAAAAGCAGAAAACAAAACACAAATTTTCAAATTCAAAGTGCCCTACCAGCCAAGACAAGAAAAGCCAACTCTTCCTCATAGTGATGTGATAAGGTTGGATGCATAGTCTGTCTATGCTGTTAGTCTGGAAAGGATCTGAAACTTCTCACCATCTGGGTGAAGAAGGTCAAAATTTTCGTGCGTCATTTCAAGGGATTCTCTCAATGGTACCAAAGTGCTTTCCAGTACTTCTGATACCACACTGGTCACTTAATTTTGTTCAGAATGATGATAAAAGATGGTTCAAAACGTTTGGTAGTAGTAGTAGTTGGTATTTCTATGATTTCATATAATGTGGTATACCAGCAGCTCACCAGGAACTCCACCCAGCTCAATCAAAAATGAAAGATTTTGTGCATTTTTCGGTTTGCTTTGAGATGTTTTGAAGCATAATGGTGATGTAGGGTGATCTAGTGAAGATTCGAAGCTGCTGTGGAACGTGAGAGGTGAAGTCAAATTTGGACGATTTTGTCGAGAACTAGTAACTATGATATTATATTTGTAGTACATTACATAATGTTCTATGTATCACGTGTACGTATGTTGATTAGTGCTCATCATGAAGTGTGAACGCGTGTAGCTGAAACAGCAGTTCTGTTGTCCGCGGCGTCTGAATCATCCTTCGAATAGCCTTCGAACCTTATAGTCGTACTAATTTACCACTATCTCTCACATTTGGTGCTTTATCGGACCAGGGATTCGATGGATGCAACTCAACGTGCCCGAGCTTCCAGACGTGGTGGGCGCTCATCTGTGACGAAACTCCTTGCTAAAGCCCACGCCATCACTCAACCAGGAACTGAAGTCACTCCCCAATCTATTTCGCAAGCGAACAGAGACACTATAGACCTTGTGTTAAGTCAACTGTCAGTGAAGAAGCGCCAATTAGAAGAACTCGACCAGATAATCCTCGCAGCCATCACTACTGAAAAGGAGCTCGAAGATGAAGTGACTGACACTGAGATGTACCACTTCGAACTGGCCGAGAAGATCGCCAGCTTAAAGAAGTTCTCTATGCCATCAACACCCAACATCACAAGCCAGCCGTCACCTCCGACATCAACACAGCAGCAGCGGCAGGAACAGGAAGTATCACAACAGCCTGTGGTGCAGCAGAATAATGCAGAGACTGGTGCAACTGGAAATTCCACCCCGTCAAACTCCGTGAGTAATTCATTGTCGCACACACCTGTTGTACATGATGTGGTTCAGTCTGTGTGTCAGTTACCCAAACTAACTCTTCCTACCTTTAGTGGGGACTCCCTCCAATTCCAAACCTTTTGGGATTCATTTGAAGCAGCTGTACATAACAGTAAGGGGTTAACTGGGGTACAGAAGTTTCACTATCTAAGAGCACAGCTGCTGGGTGATGCAGCCCATGTCATTGACAACCTTCCCCTAACAGACCTGAACTATGAGCACTCTGTGGCTTTACTCAAAGACAGGTTTGGGCAGCCCTATAAGTTGGTCAATGCTCACATGGATGCGCTAATGAACCTACCCAAGCCTGTTAACAATCTGGCCAGTCTTCAAGCCTTTCACGACAAGTTGGAAAGCCACATGAGAGCACTTCAGTCCTTGGGCAAATCTCATGATACCTATTCTGCAATGCTTACTCCTATGGTCCTGGGAAAGCTCCCCATAGAACTGAGGAAACAGTTTGCCAGAGACCACAGCAGTGGTGAATGGACCATTAAGGAGGTCATGGCCTGTATTTTAAAGGAACTCCGGGTACTTGAAGTAGGACACTATTCTAATGGCTTTTCCAAGGAACTGCACAGTGCTACTGCATCCTTTCACACTGCAGCTAGAAAGCCTATAGCCAAACAAGAGAAGAGGGAACCAGCATGTACCTATTGCAAGGGCCCACATACTGCCAACCAGTGCACTGTTGTCAAAGGCCACCAGCAGCGAACATCCATTGTGAAGGCAGCTGGGTTGTGCTTCAACTGCTTGGGAAACCATAGGGCCTCACAGTGTACCTCTCGGAGGCGATGCAAACACTGCAGCCAAAAGCATCACACCAGCTTGTGCCCTCCCACAGATGCTGCCTCTGCCCCAGTATCTGCTCCTGTGAACAACAGTGTACAACCACCTCCCACTACCAGCAGTGTACCGCCATCCCTTACTAACCAAACTCAGCCGGTCCCTCCCCAGGTTCCCCTAACAAACAGCACGGGTACATACACCACTGTTACTAGGCCCCAACCTCCTTTAGAACTAGCCTGTAGTGCATGCCTCCTGAAGACTGCTATTGCGACTGTTTCAGCAGGTTCAATTAGCACAGAAGGCAACATTCTCTTTGATGAGGGGGCACAGCGTTCCTTCATTTCCCAAGAGCTCGCTGACACACTTTGCTTGCGACCAACACGATCAGAACAAATCTCCCTGTCGTCATTTGGTAACCAGGCTTCTTCTGCTAGATTCCTTCAGGTAGCTACCATTTTAGTACACACTCAGGATAGGAGTGTTATCCCAATATCAGTGTTGGTGGTACCACAGCTTGCAGCTCCACTGCAAAATTCTGTGCGGATGGAAGTAAGTAAGATGCCCCATTTGAAGAACTTACAATTGGCCCATCCTGTGACTGAAGACGACAGCTTTGAGATTACCATTCTTGTAGGAGCTGACTACTACTGGACATTTGTCCAAGACCAGGTCATACGTGGCAATGGTCCAACAGCAGTTAAGTCTCGTTTGGGCTACCTACTTTCTGGTCCTCTACTACAACCATCAACTACTGTCAACTTGGTCCATGTCAATTTTACAGTGGCAGATTCCCAGAACCTGGACACCTTCTGGAAACTGGAGTCAAGTGGAACTTCCCCAAGCGCCATTGACAATGGTGATGATTTTTTGAAGACATACATGCAAACTAGCATTGCCCGTCAGCCTGACGGAACTTTATCACTCAAATTTCCTTGGAAGGAGGACCATCCCTTCCTACCCTCCAATCTCCCTATCTGTGCTAAGCGAACCAGATCCCTAGCTCAGAGGTTAGCTAAGGACCCAGAACTCCTGAGCATGTATGGCCAAATCATTGCTGAGCAAGAGTCCAAAGGGTTTATTGAGAAGGTAGACAACTTCAACACCAAACAGACGCATTACATTCCCCATAAGGCTGTCAGGAAGGACTCGGCTACCACACCAGTCCGCATTGTCTATGACTGTAGCTGTAGACAGTCAGCCCACCAACCCAGTTTGAATGACTGCCTTCATGTGGGGCCACCCTTTCTTAACCACCTTTGTGCCATACTACTACGCTTCCGTTTGTATGTGTATGGCTTCTCAGCTGACATTGAGAAAGCGTTTCTCCATGTGCAGCTTGACAAGTCCGATAGAGATTTCACCCGCTTTCTTTGGCCAACCAATCCTAATGACCCTAACAGTCCATTCCAGGTATACCGGTTTAAGGTTGTCCTGTTTGGAGCAAGTTGTTCACCATTTATGCTTAATGCAGCACTGACATACCATCTACAACAACACCCATCAGCAGTGTCTACCAGCGTAGCAAGAAGCTTGTATGTTGATAATGTAGTTTCAGGCTGTGACACGGAGGAAGAAGCCATTCAATACTTTCTAGAGTCCCGTTCTTTGATGAACCTATCAAAGTTTAATCTACGAACCTGGGCATCTAACAGTCCTTCTCTAAGAGCCCTAGCAAAGCAGTACAGTGTTGCTGAGACAAAGGACACGGTTAAAGTGCTTGGTTTATGCTGGGACGTTGGATATGATAAACTATCACTATGTTCTAAACCTGAGCCTATCAGAACCCCAGTTACTAAACGGGAAATCCTGCGATACACCTCTTCCATCTTTGATCCACTAGGCCTAGTTACCCCAGTGACCATAACTGCCAAGCTGCTACTGCAAGAGCTTTGGCAGGACAATGTATCTTGGGACATTGAGCTGAACAACACCTATCAGCTCAAGTGGACCACCATTGTAGCAGATATCTCAATTGCCTCACAGCAGTGCTTCCCGCGACAATGCATCCCTAAGCTTGATCTCTCTTCCGCAGTTCTGCACGTCTTTGCGGATGCAAGTCCAAAGGCATACGGAGCTGCCGTCTACCTTCAATGTGGTAACTACTCATCACTGTTAATATCTAAGTCCCGTGTAGCTCCACTAAAGCAACACACATTACCCAGGCTGGAGCTCATGGCAGCAGTCATTGCAGCTCACCTAGGCTCCTTTGTAGTGAATTCCCTTAACCATACAGTGACCACCATCTACTGGTCAGACAGCCAAATAGTTTTGTGTTGGCTCCAAAGTAGGAAGAAGCTTAAACCATTCATTGACCATAGGGTGAAGGAAATTCTAGCTATCTCTTCAAGTTGGAAATACTGCCCAACTGCCTCTAATCCAGCAGACCTCTTAACCCGTGGACTGTCAGCTGACCAATTTATCCACTCCACATTGTGGAGACATGGCCCTCCGTGGTTATCATCTCCAACTGAATGGCCCACCTGGAGTCCTTCGGAAGCCCTAGTTGTACTGGCTAACAGTGTAGAGGGCCCTCCATCATCTGCTAGTGTCCATAACACAACGTTAATGCCACCTACGAGTAGCATATACAATATAATTGACCCTTCTACCCACAGCAGTTATACCAAACTGCTAGACATAACTGCTTATGTCCTCCGCTTTGCCCACAACACTAGGCAAAAGTTATTCAAACTTAAGGGACCATTAACACCTTCAGAACTATCAATTGCCAATACCCACTGGGTGTCCAGTGCTCAGCTGCAAGGCTTCCCTGAAGAAGTAAGTAGCCTATGCTCTAAAACTCGCTCCCCACAGTCACCGTTAGTAAGACAACTTCGCCTGTACCTTGACCACTCTGGCATAATCCGTTGTGGTGGTAGGATCCACAATGCTCCGCTTTCAGAGTCCACTAAGTTTCCTCTCCTTCTGCCATCGAAGGACCCCTTCACTTCACTCCTCATATGGCACACTCACAAGCAACAACATCATGCAGGGGTGACTATGACATTGACAGCTCTCCGTCAAATGTATTGGGTGCCATGTGCAAGGCAAAGGATCAGAGCCCTGTTGAGGAAGTGTGTGACCTGTAGGAAACTAGCTGGACGACCATACACTGCACCAGATCCTCCACCACTTGTAAAGGCCCGTGTACAGCAATCCCAACCCTTTGAAGTCACCGGTGTTGATTTCACAGGTGCACTGTTTGTAAGAGGTGAAGGTCAAGGGGAACGCAAGGTGTATCTCTGCCTATTTACGTGTGCGGTCACTCGTGCAGTACACCTTGAAATTGTGACAGACCTATCTGTGGAATGCTTTCTGCAAGCGTTCCGGCGTTTCAGCAGCAGAAAGTCAATGCCACGGCTTGTTCTGTCGGACAATGCCTCAACCTTTCTTTCTGCTGCTGAACAGCTGAAAGCACTGCTCTCCTCACCCTCCCTGACTAATGCCCTATCTAAGTCTGGTACAGAATGGAAGTTTATCCCCAAACGCGCTCCCTGGTTTGGGGGGTTCTGGGAGAGGCTGATTGGGTTGACTAAGCTGGCGTTGAAGAAGGTTTTGGGAAGGACATTTACTACCCTAAACAGTCTTCAAACCCTTGTTGTTGAGATTGAAGCCATTCTCAATGATCGCCCTCTCACATATGTCCCTACAGACATTAGTGACCCTGACCCAATCACCCCCTCCCACCTGCTATATGGTAGGAAGATAGTTTGTGTACCCTACCACATGACCCCACAGTACAACAGGTGTGATCCCGACTATGGAGAGGCTGAGATACAATCAATGGCCAAGAAGCAAGCTGCCCTCCTTCAACACTTCTGGACAAGATGGAGGAAAGAATATTTAACTAGTTTGAGAGAATTCCACCGAGCCAGTGATCCCAACATTCAAACTGTGAAACCAGGAGCTGTCGTCCTAGTCCACGATGATACTCCTCGTATCAGCTGGCGACTTGCTGTAGTAGAGGACACCATTGCTGGAGAAGATGGTCTTGTAAGAGCAGCCAACATTAGGACATCCACAGGCAAAACAAACCGTCCAGTGGCCAAGTTATATCCCCTTGAGGTAACTGCTGCTGACCCTTTGCTCAGGCGAGTCTCAACAGTCCAGGACAAGTCAGTCAACTCAGATGACCAGGCAGTCAACCAAGAAGAGAGCAGTCTACAAAGAAGACCTGTTCGCACAGCTGCAATCCGGGGCAGACAACAAGTTAAGGAATGGACTCAATCATTATGTGGCCCCCCGGAGGATGTCGAGAACTAGTAACTATGATATTATATTTGTAGTACATTACATAATGTTCTATGTATCACGTGTACGTATGTTGATTAGTGCTCATCATGAAGTGTGAACGCGTGTAGCTGAAACAGCAGTTCTGTTGTCCGCGGCGTCTGAATCATCCTTCGAATAGCCTTTGAACCTTATAGTCGTACTAATTTACCACTATCTCTCACAGATTTTGCTGCCTCCCTTGATGCATAGCTTAGAGCGAGGCGTGGAAGCTGTGGATGAAACAATGATTGACAACCGCTATTACCAAACATTCAAGGACATCTTTTGCCATAGTTTTAGTCTATAATTGATGATTGTTGTGGCTGCAGAAGCGCTGGAAATGGCTAGAAAGTGCGACACAATTCTTTGATGCTGCAGAAAATTTTGACGCTCGTCACCCAGATGGTGAGAAGTCTCAGATCTTTTCCAAACTAACAGCATAGACAGACTATGCACCCAACCGTATCGAAACTCTATGAGGAATAGTTGGCTTCTCTTGCCCTGGGTGGTAGGGCAGTTTGAATTCGAAACTTTGTATTTCTTTGTCTGTTTTTTCAAAGAAATCAACCCTGTGCCGGGCACCCAGCAAATCATTTACTTATTTCTGTGCGTACTTTTCAACTACAACAACTCTGGATACGATTTGGCTAAGTAGCAAGTTTCATCCGGTCCTTTGTGTGGAGCACGAAATTTTAAAAATAAATCTTGCATCTTGTGAGATACTGAAAATGATATTTCTGTGAAGACAACAATCGTGCCTCCGGTTTCATGGTGGATCAAGCAATGGGATACTACAATGAACATCACACAATGGTAGGGGGATTGATTTGTAGAAGTTGATTTTTCGGATTGCGGACCCTAACTTGGTGCAGCAAGTGCGAGATCGAGATACTCTAATAAAGCAGTCATCCTAATAGAGCAGTCACTTTGAAGAGAATTCAAGAGATCAGCTGAAAACAAGTAACCTGTATAGAGATCAGCTACAAGCAAGTCACCCTGTAGAGAGATCAGCTACAATCAATTCACCCTGTAGAGAGATCAGCTAGAAGAAGTTACCTTGTAGGGAGTTCATGCAACTATGGAAAGAGATAGTTCAGCTAGAAGAAATCACCTCGTAGAGTTCAGCTACAAAGAAACCACCGTGTAGAGAGTTCAGCTACAAATAAATCGCCCTATAGAGAGATCAATAGAAGAAGTTACCTTGTAGAGAGTTCAGCTACAAAGAAACCATCATGTAGGAAGTTCAGCTACAAACAAATCTCCATGTAGAGAGATCAGCTAGAAGAAGTTACCTTGTAGAGAGTTCAGCTTCAAACAAATCACCCTGTAGAAAGATCAGCTAGAAGAAGTCACCTTGTAGAGAGTTCAGTTACAAAGAAACCACCATGTAGAGAATTCAGCTACAAACTAGTGACCCTGTAGAGACATCAACTAGAAGAAGTTACCTTGTAGAGAGTTCAGCTACAAAGAAACCATTCTGTAAAGAGTTTAGCTGCAAACAAATCACCTGTACAAATTCAGCTTCAAATAAATCTCCCTGTAGAGAGATCAGCTAGAAGAAGTTATCTTGTAGAGAGTTCAGCTACAAAGAAACCATCATGTAGAGAGTTCAGCTATAAACAAATCTCCCTGTAGAGAGATCAGCTAGAAGAAGTTGTAGAGAGTTCAGCTGCAAACAATCACCTGTAGAGAGTTCAGCTACAAACAAATCTCCATGTAGAGAGATCAGCTAGAAGAAGTTATCTTGTAGAGAGTTCAGCTACAAAGAAACCATCATGTAGAGAGTTCAGCTACAAACAAATCTCCCTGTAGAGAGATCAGCTAGAAGAAGTTTCCTTGTAGAGAGTTCAGCTGCAAACAATCACCTGTAGAGAGTTCAGCTACAAACAAATCTCCATGTAGAGAGATCGGCTAGAAGAAGTTACCTTGTAGAGAGTTCAGCTACAAACAAATCACCCTGTAGAAAGATCAGTTAGAAGAAGTCACCTTGTAGAAAGTTCAGTTACAAAGAAACTACCATGTAGAGTGTTCAGCTACAAACTAGTGACCTTGTAGAGACATCAGCTAGAAAAGTTACCTTGTAGAGAGTTCAGCTACAAAGAAACCATTCTGTAAAGAGCTCAGCTGCAAACAAATCACCTGTACAGAATTCAGCTACAAACAAATCACCCTGTAGAGAGATCAGCTAGAAGAAATTACCTAGTAGATAGTTCAGCTACAAACAAATCACCCTGTAGAAAGATAAGTTAGAAGAAGTTACCTTGTAGAGAGTTCAGCTACAAAGAAACCATTTTGTAAAGAGCTCAGCTGCAAACAAATCACCTGTACAGAAATCAGCTACAAACAAATCACCCTGTAGAGAGATCAGCTAGAAGAAGTTACCTTGTAGATAGTTCAGCTACAAACAAATTTCCCTCTAGAGAGATCAGCTAGAAGAAATTTCCTTGTAGAGAGTTCAGCTACAAAGAAACCACCATGTAGAGAGTTTAGCTGCAAAGAAATCACCCTGTAGAAAATTCAGCCACAGACAAATTGCCCTGTAGAAGATCAGTTAGAAGAAGTTACCTTTCAGAGAGTTCAGCTACAAAGAAACTATTCTGTAAAGAGTTCAGCTGCAAACAAATCACCTGTACAGAATTCAGCTACAAACAAATCATCCTGTAGAGAGATCAGCTAGAAGAAGTTACCTTGTAGATCATTCAGCTACAAACAATTCACCCTGTAGAGAGAGCATCTAGAAGAAGTCACCTTATAGAGTGTTCAGTTAAAAAGAAACCACCGTGGAGATTTCTATAAT